>NC_041064.1:5073065-5422322 GCF_900634775.1 Gouania willdenowi
ACACACACACACACACGCACACACACACAGACACACACACACACACACACACACACATGACTCGCCAACAAGTGTGACATGTTTATTCCATTTACTGTAGGTGATGCAGTATAACCGCACGTTTGCTTCAGGGAAGTCATCTTTTTTTGTTTTTTTTATTGCAGTTTCTGTAAGGCAGGGGGTTCTCAACCTCAGGGGAGCGAGACACTGGGAGGGGGTCGCCACAGGCCTTTAAGAAACTAATTTCTTGAACATTGGAGCCCATTTTTGCTTATTTTTTTTTACAGTTTTTCTGAAACTACACCAAACTTGCCACATTCTAATGTATTTTCATCACTTTTTCTTGCCATATTTTTGCCTATATTGATGCATTTTTGCTGCATTACTCCCATTTCTGCCACTTCATCAAATTTCAATGCCTTTTCTACACATTGTTTTACATTTTCAAGACATTTTCGTATACTCCTATAAATTTCATCACATTTGGGCACATTACAATCCCTTTCCACCACATTTCCCACCTAATGTCGCATATGTTGACCCATTATTGCCATTACTTTTAACTCCCTTTCACCCTATTTAATGCTTATTTTTGTCAATTTAACCACATCACATTATTTGCCAGTTTCCTGCTATCGTTTTCCAATAATGACACTTAAAACCTTTTTCTACCACTTATTCTGCCTGTTTTGGGCCACTATAATTTGCAACTTTTAATCAATTTCTGTGGATTTTAAAATCCCATTTCACCACCTTTTCCACCATTTTTGGTCACTTTTAACCCATTTTTCTTTCTGATCAAAACAATGATTTACGCCTTTAAAATTACTATATACTATGGATTCTATAGAAATTACTTATGAAACAAATTGATTGAACTTGAAAAGAGTTTATTATTGACACTAAAATCAACTCTGTAGCTATCATACTTACAAAGATCATTAAAGTCACAAGGGTGCGCTAATTAGCCCAAACTTTGTTAATTCTTATCTCACTAAATAAGAGGTTGTGAGCTAAAATAAGAGACTTTGTGGGTTTCTCATGGATCCCAACCATTCCACAAAGATTCACAAAATTTTGAGAGATGAAGGCACATTTTCGGTTGATTTGACATGGAATGACCCGTAAGGTTTCAGTGGACTGGTGTTTGCGGGTATTAATAATAATAATAATAACATAATCACAACCTTCCGCCAACTATTGCAAGACATTCCCTCTTAACACGACCACAGGATCATTTTATAGAATAATCTCATGAATCTCATGAAACATAATCTGGTATTTGTCCGTCCTTAGAAGAGGGAAAATTGTGACAAAAAACACAAAATTATCTTCACTACAGTTAACTTGAACCCCACTTTACCATTCTATGGTTAGAAGACTCTACAAGGACAACTGATCTAATTCAAAAACACTACAATTGTTTTACCATATTTTTATTCAATTAGATTCTAAATAAATGTCTGAAAATTAGTTTTAGCAACAGGCCTCTTTGTCACTGTTCTCAGGTAGAACTATTGGCTGGGATTGATCACTGCTCTGCTGATTCCAGTGTCCCTGCTGTGCTGCTCAAATGACTGGAGACGTGGGATGCATTTTTAATGAGTCAATAAAGACCTGAGGCAAAATTACTTTGAACCAAATTACAGCCAAATTACTCTCGGGGCAGAGAGGGAGAGCACTTCTGACTGATTCAGAAGCAGGTTTGACAATAAGCATTGGTCATTGCTTAGCATGGATGGACCGAAGGCTGCAGGGGGCTATTAGTGATGGACTTGTTGGGGGGGGGGGCGAGGCAGGCATGGGACACCCGCAACAAGCTGCTAGACTTTGACAGGGCTCGAAGAAGATCCATCCAACCATCACAGGAGTTCCAGGTCGACGCTCTGACCCGTTACACTGTCAAGTAGTGAAACTTCAAATGTCATAATGTACCAAAGTTAAAACACTATCCAACCAAACGTCTTCTCCTGACTGATTTGTGGCCATGACCTCAGAAAATCCGTAGTTTTCATCCGTGAATGTAGTCTCGTAAAGCCTCCAGAGGAAAAAACATCTGTAAACTGCCTCTGCTGAAGAACACACCCTTAGACCATCCATCAGTAGAAGACAGATTGAAGGGTACATTTACGGCAACTGCCCCACAAATATATTTCTATATTTTAGAAATACTAAAATTCACCTCAAATCAAATGGTGGGATGTTTTTTTTTTGTGAGAACCCTAAACATCAAACCAATGAGTCGAATAGGCGGAGGACAACTGATTTTTTTAGGGTTTTATGACCTCTGTTTATCTCGGTTTGCATTCAGAGAGCAACATTGTATCGGTTCCAAACAGCCTCTGGTGCAGTTACATGTCTAACCAGTTGAGGGCGCCATTACTGGAGTAGTGACTTCTCTAGGCAGAGAAACAGAAACCCAAAAAAGAGGTTTTCATCTATGGGTCAAAGCGAGCGCCTAAGAGTGCTCAGAAACTTCTTCCTTCTCGTTTGTTCTTTCACAACATTCAACAATGGAGAAGCAACGTTTTGTCGTGCTTTTAATGCCCTGTTTCACGCCGTCGCTGGTTCTTCCTGATCACCCACAATGCCATGCGCTTAACCTCATCTCCGCTACTTTTTATTTTTAGTCTGTGCCCAGTGTACACTGTGTTTTCTATTGGAAACGCTCTGAGTCTGGCAGAGACAATCACTCTAGAATTTGCCTGTTTGATCCGCCCTAGACTTCATTTGCGTGTTCACACCACAGAGGTGAACTATCTGAGCAAACAAATCGATCCGTTGCTGTGAATGCACTCTTAGGGTGAGCATATACACTGTGTGTATTTTGGTCCCCTTTTAAAAAACTACGCAAATCATCACTGACTCCTAAATAGGGGCGTCCCGATCCGATATTGATATCGGATATTGGTACCATATCAGCCAGAAAAGAAATATCGGATTTTATCAGACTGAATCTGAAATCTCTGATATCATAACCGGTATAATAATTTATTTTTTATTTATTTTGTTCAGTTGTAGAATATAGTGGTGCAACGGATCATCATTGATTCGTGATCCGCATGGATCGCTCTCCACAGTTGGGCACGCGTGTGGTCCGCAGATTGGTTGACGGAAAAAAAAAACAACAACTTTTTACAATGTTTCGCGCATAATTAGTAATGCCTCGATGAAGCCTGTTCCGTTTGCCATGTCCGTGTGTGTATAACTCCGTGTGTGTGTGCGCACGCGAGCGACTGAGCGCGGGCGTACCCGCACATGTTTGGTTCGCGCTCCTGGTTGTGTATCTGTGTGTGATTGCGTGAGAGTTGAAGACACACACACACACACACACAGGGAGGGAGAGAGAAAGGAACAGCTCTGTGTGCGTGCGCGCGCGTGTGTCCGTAATAAGTCCATGCGAATGTCGTCATGTTTCTGTGTCCGTCTTTTAAGGCTCTTATTAAATAAATATCGGCTTTAGTCCGGATGGCCATCCTGGACTATTGTAAGAATTTTAAATTATAAACTCAGATGTGCTTTATTTTCCTTCTTTCATTTTTTTTCATGGTGTGCATAGGCTAGTTTTTAATTCCATCTTTATAAAAAGGTGATGTCATGTCTTAATTTTTCTTCTCATACACGTTACCTGTTTAAAGGATGAAGGTGTCATGCCTTATATTGCCTTTAATTTGTTTTTATATGATTAAAAATGTTATTTAAGCATTGAATTGACACCTCAAGTTAAATGTTTCGATCCGTGACTCAAAACCGTGATACGATCCGAACCGTGAGTTTTTTTATTCGCTGCACTACTAGTAGAATACTGTAGATATTATGTTGAATGTTAGAATTATGTAACAATTGGTTAATAATAAATGGATCAGTTTTTCTCATACCTACTGTTGCTGACTATTGTTCTCTGTTTGAGTAACATCACTAGATCAAACTTTTTCTAACATTACACACTACAAAATAAATCATAAAAGTATGTATGATTCGTGCTGTTATGGTATCGGATCGATATCGGTATCGGCCAAAATGCAAGGTTGCAATATCGGTATTGGATCGGAAGTGTAAAAGTTGTATCGGGACATCCCTAGTCCTAAATACAGCGCCACCAGTGCCTGTTTAACTTTGCTGTGTCTTCTTCTTCTAATTTGTATGTTGCATTTCCAGAAACAAGACCTTGACGTGTCGTGTGTGGACGTACAGTGTGAGCAGTCAGATCGTGTCGGTCCGTATAGTGTGAGAACATGAATCGTGAGCTGCGAACATTCGGGCTGTGTTAATGAGTCACACAGTTTGAGCTGGAGCTGAGAACAACGATTGAATAAAATCGCACAGTGAATGCCCACCTTAAGACTCTTTGTTGCAGATGAGGTAAACTGGTTTTCAGATGGAGATGTGTCTCCACTGGTGCACAGGGAATGCTAGCGTGTAGGATGTATAGGTCTTCACCTCAGGAGGTAAAGCTGTAAGAAGCTGCTGCTGCTGCTGCCTAAGGCAACACGTTGAGACCTGACCTGATTTCACATGAATGTTTCCTGCCCTCTCTGATCCTTGCATTGGAAGCTGACAGTTTCACTGGTTTTGAAGACGTTTGTTGAGCGCTGTAATACATCTGGTTATTGTCTCGGATTCAGGGGTGGACTGGGACGAAAAATCCGCCCTTGCATTTTGTGTCCGCAACAGCCCACAACATTATCAGTGACACCATGTATACAAGCCGTTAGATGATCAACATGTGGCTCTTTACGTCTTAATTTTAATTATTATTCCCCCAGAAAACCTTAAAAGGGTTAATCCCTTTTTACCTATTTCCTTTGATCATTTTGCAACTTCCTTTGTCCCATTTTTGCCCCTTTTCAAAAAGTTCTGACACTTTTTTCAGACTTTAGTTTTCTTTTGCCAATAATTAACCCTTTGTTTCATGTTTTGTCCATATTTGCAAGTTTTTTTGACACCTTTATCCAATTTTTGTCCACTTTTCATCAAAATAAGCCAACTTTTGCCCATTAAATACCAACGGTTTCCTTTTTCCCTACATTTTGCCTCTTTTTGTTCCACATTTTTAATCTTTTTTGATATTGTTTGCCACATTTTGCCCTTATTTGAAATTATATGCCACATTTTGCCCATTTAAGCTACCCTTTGCCATTACATACCACCTGGTTCCTCTTTATTTGCCCATTGTTTGCTCACTCTTGACTGCTTTTGGCCCATTTTAGTCAATTTTCACTCTTTTCTTGCCACTTTTGGACCATTTTTGGCCACCTGTTACCATGTCTGCCTCCACTTGCTCCTCAAATAAAAAAATTAGCTGACCGGACCGACCCACTTCAGGTCGACGGCCCACGGGGACAATGCCTGCTATGCCAGATGGCCAGTCCGCTCCTGCTCGGATTATACAGAACCTCCAGTGTTTCCTGGCCTTCAGTCATTGAGCCGTTTAAAGTCTTGTATAGTGACACGTTCTGACGATGATCATTAAAACAAAACCAATCCACATTCAGCTTCACTCCAAAGATAAAGAGTAATCATTGAGAGCAAACTGAGAGGAAGCAAACAAATAGAAAAGTTAGAATGTTTCAACAAATGCCGTTTCATTACTCCTGCTGTTTCTGTTTTCATTAGCTTAGCTGACCTTCAGGTAATGCTAATTATCTCCAGCTAATTACTGGTCTACTCCAGTAAACAAAGAGTTGTTTCTCTTTTTTTCTCCAACTACAATCCAAACATTAATCATCGCACACAAATGAGAAGTTGTAATGAGAAAGATAAGAATAATTAAAGTATAAATACGAAGTGTGCACAGCAGTAGAAAGAACTCTCCTGCAAAGGTGATTATCTCGTGTTGTATTATCTATACAAACATGCCTAAAAAGTGCTCAGTGTGTGCGAGATGTAATCCCTATAAACCAAAAGGGTTACAGTGTTGTTGTGTTATTTTTTAATTTAAACTTTTTCAAATTAGTTAAAAAATTGTTGGATTCTTCTCGACTTGTCAAAGCTGAGTAATTAATTTGTATTGGATTTATTTCTTAGGTCATGCTGTTTTATTGCTGGGCATGATTGGATTTTTTCAATTACTTCCTATCACATAATTTCCAGGAATGAATGAAGATTCGGACATGCAGAATTTTAAACAATAATAGCGTATCGCAGACTGCAGATGTGTTTGCTTTCTACAGTAGTGGTTAACTTTTTTTTTTTGCCAAATCGCAAGTCTAAAGAAGATTATGAAAAGCAAATGAAAATAAAAAAACTAAAATATGCCTAAAATCAAGATGTATTTTGTATCAGAATTTTTGAGTAAACATATCAAAATATATCGTTCGTTGTTTTGTCAAAACCATTAGATATTTTTTTGTGATTTAACAACTCTAATGTACAAGTGCACAAGTGCAGACATGGGCAAATCGGTGGCCTGTGGGCCACATGCGGCCCTTGGTCTGATTTTTTTTTTAGGCCCCCACGGTGCATAAACAAATTTTATATTTAAAAAAAAAAAACACAAAATAATACAAAAAATTTAATTCTGGAAACACAGAATGACAACAAAAATGGCTTAAAAAAAATATGACAAAATTTTCCCAAAATGGAAAATGACGACAAAAAATGCACAAAAAGACAACAACATACAAAAAAAATGTAAAATTCCCAACAAAAATACACAAAACAGCAAAAATGTAGGACAACTAAAACACAAATTGATTCCAAAAATGGCTCGAAAAACAGAAAATACAAAAATACAAAAAATTAAAATACACAAAATAACAGAAAATGAGAGTTGGATCTACAAAATGACAACAGAAATACACAAAACCCTTTCTTGTTTGTTCCTGTATTAATACTCAGACTGATTATTCCCCTAAATGCTTTCATAAATGTTGATAACGTGGCCTTTGGATCAGACAGTCATATTTCTGTGACCCTCACTGTGATGATGTTTCCCATTTCTGTACTATGCTTTGTTTTGGTGGAACCCCAGCAACACATGATGTGTCTTTGTCAACAAAGTGCAATGGTGGTATTTTAGTGTTTGCCTCAGTTGTTACATTGCATTTCCTTCCACCTCAGTCTCAAACATTCTTTTCCTGCATACACGACTATAAAAAGAAGCAGGCGATGAAATGGGAAAGATTTATAAAGTACTGTGACTATCACAGACGTACGCTAGTCCCAAAGCGCTTTACTACATCAGCCACATTCACAGCAGTGGTGACAGAGCTGCTATGCTAGGTGCTAGTCCAGCAGTTTCCAACCTTTTTTGGTCTCATTTTCCCCTGAGCATCTTTTCAAACATGAGTACCCGCTCTTATTGGTTACCTCTTATTTTATTTACATGTTAACATGATGCCAGGCTCTCCTGAAGTCGCTTTTGCAGCTGGAACAACACAGTAACTAATACATGTCGACATATTTGTTTGACCGTTAGTATAGTTTCTTGTCATTTCCAGTGAGTATGAGCATACTGGTAAACTACTACCATCATACGACTTTTAAAGTCATTAATTTTGGTAAGTAACTACTGTATCAACAATGTGGGTCTTCCATTGGTCTGTAGAATGCTGAGAAGCAAACGGGACTCTTTCATTGGTTGAGAATTTTTGTCAAAACTGTCATCGAAATCTGGCAATCAAAGATGAGCAGCCTTCTCGCATTTTCGGACTTTTTATGGCTAAATAATTAATCATATTTAGGGTGATACAACTAGTGTTTACTAGTAAAACCAAGGGAAGAACTCATTTCAATTGTGCTTTTCATATTGTGAATTGGTAACTATATTTTGATGAAATATTTGGTGAGCACTGCCAGAGTCATAGATATAGCCACGTAAATTACCCCTTTTCAGCCCGCGACCCCCATTTAAGAAGTAAGAACAATTGGTTTAAACTGGCAAATAATGGGCATGACAAATCATGAATGTGGTGAAAAGAGGTTAGAAGTGAAAATAATGGGTGAACATATGCAACATTAGGTGGGAAAAGGGTTTATAAGTTCTGAAAATGTCTTAAAAATGTAAAACAATGTGCATAAAAGGCATTGAAATTTGATGAAGTGGCAGAAATGGGAGTAAGGTAGCAAAAATGCATTAAAAGGAGCAAAAATATGGCAAAAAAGTGAAGAAAATTGGTCAAAATATGGCAAGTTTGGTGTGGTTGGGTAAAAAAACAAAACAAAAATGGGCTAAAGTTTATTTTACATCATCTGGCGACCCCCTCCCAATGTCAAGGTTGAGAACCTCTGCCCTAGGGGTACTTATGGTGGGGAAACACTGTGCTAGTCCAAACACACTTCCACACATGTACGGGTGTAGCCCTGGTTCTTGGAATAGTTCCTAACCTCCCAGTTAATCACATTATCCTAATGCCCCACTTCTGAAACTTTAATCTGTTGTCTAACCTTGAATGTTATACTAATAACTCTGGAAAAGCCGGGGTCATAAACACCTTCTGACAAGTGATCCAGATGGCAAGACATTACCAGATGGTAAATGTTCATGGAGAGAAAAGGTGGTGCATAAGAAGTTTTGCTAATCAGGAAGTTAGGTGCAGTCACAAGGTTTACTCCGACAACAGAATCTTTATTTTTTCAATACATATTGATGTTGTGGGAGTGTTTTAAGTGGATATTAATGTAGATTTCTTCATGGACGCTGACTTCAATGGGCACAGAGGGTCAGGGAATTGCACTAAATTAGCTTTGGCTGATGCTCCAGATGTTTTGTGACAGATTGGCTGACAAAGTTATTCTTTGGGAGGTGATCTTCAATCTTAGAGAAAAAAAAAGAATACTTGGCTGTATCTCAGTATTGTCTCTCGATGGCGTTCTAGAGCTGTTTGCCATGTTGACAATAACTAGATAATCAGTTTTTCTTGGTTGTTTGGGTTTGTGTGCATTTAGAATGTGCTATATTTAGGTTATTCTGCGTGGTCGAATTCAATCACCTCTCAGCCTGTAAATATTTCATTTGGAGGTTTTCATTGTCTGGCTTTTATTAGGTGGGTTCTCCACGGAGCAATTTCAGTTCCAGTCGGAGGTCGTCACTTGATTAGAATCATTCATCAAGTCTTTATGGATCAGCCGGGCTTGAGCACTTCTCTTTGTCTTTGCGTTTGACGGAATCCTGCCTCACCAACCTCATCACTTATGCATCACAAAACTGTCCAAATGAGCCAATCAGTGAAGTGTAGTGTCTTTAGCCTGTGAATAGCATCCCAAAGCCCACTGTCTGTTTTTTTTAAGCACCAAAACAATTACTCTCCTATTGCCTCTTTAATGTCTGCACTTAAAAAAAGTTTTCTCATAGGACTTGTGCAGCGGGAGCTTAACTAATACATGGAGAATATATTCATTCTGGACCGATATCATTTCATTTCCACCCATCCCTCGGGGAATTCTCATTGCTATTTTGCCCTTGAAGCTATATTTTCCTTGTTAGCGCTGGAGGGCGTTTCTTTCATCTTGGTCTTGCCTCTGCTGCACATTTAGACTATGTCGGAGGCATGTGCAGTGAAAGGCCAAATGGGGCTTTGAATAAAAGAGGAAAATAAATCACATTTTTTGCATTTTGAAAGATTTATTTTCAGACGCAAAGATTGGCTGGAATGTCTTGCGGAAGAGCAATTCATTGGTGCACCAAACCCAATTTTAAATAAATTACTGTATCTCGGTATCTGTGTTTTTTTTTTTTTTCTCCAGGTTTTACCAATTTCTGTAATTATTGATGTATTAAATGTCCCAAAATCATGCCAAAAATGCTTGGTAAGGTTTAATTAAGTTATTTATAATAATTACATTTCATTTTCAGTGCATCAGAACACAAATCTGGCAACATCGACCAATGCTACGCAGTCTCGCAATATTTTTGTCTCGCAAGATTTGACACTATATGAAAAAGACATTTGTTCATGGATTACAAACACTGGCTACACATTCAATCACTGTTTAATATGACAATATGGTGAAAAATGCATAATATTCCTGCAAAACATTAGGGCAAGGCTATTCGTACACATACCTTGACTTTACTTTAAAGAAAATGCACAAACTCAAACTTATGTTTACTTACATCACTTAATTCCAGCAAGTTTTTTCATATAATATGTTAAGGTTTCAATTATTCAGACAACTGTTTTTAAATTTACTTTGATCTCCTGACATATTTCGACTGCCAGTCTTCTTCAGAGGTGTCTGCCGATCACTTTGATGTGTCCTTGACTTCTATGTATAAATTCCAGCAAAGTCATTTTGTCTCCTTTTTGAATAATATGTTAATATTCATTTAATCAAATTACATTGGAACGACCAAGGTTTGTCGCACCGTCGACTAAAGCCAGATATGAATCTTTTCTATCCACATCAAGTCGCGCATGTGCAGAATGACCGGAATTAACTTGAAGAGGAATTAAGTGTTTACAAGATAGAGTAATTATTTAATTCGAATTTAAAATCGGAATAAATCAGCCTCCTAATTTGGATTTAAGTTTATTTCAGAATAAAATTTGCATTAGGAATGAAGTGTTTACAAGGTCAGTTTAAACTTTTTCTCTGCTTTAAAAAGGAATTAAAGCTCCCATGTAAACATGGCTAATGTGCCGAGTACTGAGAAACATGTTGGTGCAAAGCAGCAGAGTTTGAAACAAGAAGTATTACGTTTTTGAGCACTCGTACCAACAAACTATGACATGTGACATTTTGGCCTCTGCCGCCCCAGAGCATGCTGGGAAGGACTGACTAAAGTTCAACATGCCAGGTGGGAAGAAATTTCCCAGCGAGAGGAGTTCAATGTGAAGTCACCTTGCCTGGAGGTGTTCGAACTCGTGGCTTTACTGAAGTAAAAGCGTTTTTTTTTTTTTTTTGCGCACAGGATACGAGGCCATTGACTCATGCTGGCCTAAAGCCACTGGAGTCTATCACCTCATGATGGCTACTTGCCTACTGGTGGAGGAGAGGCTTTCTGACTGCTGGTGTTCACAGGCTGGCCCACACACGAACAGGTGGTGCAAATGCACCGCCAACGGGGATGACTTTTTTTTGGCATTCCGTGGTTAATGAACAGGGAAGTCTTATCAGCAGACCAGAGCTTAATTTGTGCCGGATCCTGTCGGAGCAGGATCTGGCATCTCCCAGATTTTGACCAGCACTTATTTGATTGGATTCTGCACCTCATTTATTTATTTTTTCAGCACCTTGTTTGCTTTTAAGTGTTTTGATTACATTTTGAAGTGTTATGTTTGGACAGCTGTGTCTTTTATTGAGTTGAAATCACTGTTAATTTCATTGTACACACAAAATTGAAGGTAAAAACTGAGCGCGAGTGAGAGAGAACAGTCAAGCCACGCCCACGCTACGCCTAAAGTGTGATTTTGCACAAAAATAATTATTCTGGCTAGATAAAGGCTTTATTAAAACATTTTTTTTTTTTTTGTGACACAAGGAAGTATCAAAAAAGAATCAAAACTCGAATTTTTCTTTAAAAAATCAGAGATTTTTTTTAAGGCAAAATCCCCCAGCCCTATCTTCAACATAATATCTAACGTTTTCTACAACTGAATAAATATAATATAAGTTACATTGGAGATTGTAGATGCAGTCTGATAAAATCCGATATTCGTTTTCTGGCGGATATTGGACCGATATCAATATCGGATCGGGACAGCGCTACTGGTTATAGCCGTACATTAACACGCTTCATTCTATCCTCTGTTGGTGTTTGTAAAGGAGCTTCTGTTTCCTCCCACACGATGTGGGATGTGTCGTTGGGAGAAGCTGCAGAAACGAGCGATGCATGAGTTTGAGCCTCTGTGGTAAACTGTATGTGGTTAATAATTGAGCCCATCAATAAAAGCAGGACCTGCTTTTCTCTCTGGAGGAGAGCAGTCATTGTGTGAGGTCAGCAAAAACAAACACAAGAGGAAAACAGTGGATTATGTCCTTGTAAAGTGATGGTATAACGTAGCCTTATAGCCTCCACAAACAGACAGAATGCCATTACATTAGGCACAGTTTGGTGTGACAGTACTACAGCTTGTTTCAGCATATGGTGCCATGCACGAGTGGTGGGAGATTTTTTTTTTTTTTTTTTACAATAGAAAAAATAGAGACAAACAATGTAAAAAATTTTATAATAATAATTTTGAGTTGTATTTGTTTTTACGTAGGCTAATAAATTATAGTACTCAATACTCAATTGTATTTATTTATCAATTAAAATCACATAATTTGAGTTGAATGAATTTTTTTTTTTTCATTTCTACAAGAAGTGCAATCATTATGAGACAGCAATGCATGTTTTGTTATTGCAATAAAATAAATTGATTTATTTTATTGCTTAATTGTGACCATCACCAGCCCTCCCTAAGCAAGGGTAAAAAGGGAGAGCAGTGTTTCACCTAGGTGGAGGTGGAGGGGAAAGGGAGCAAAGACTCAAGGTAGAAAATAGAAAAGGTGGGGAAGAATAGATTATTTTCCAGTGAGAGTGAGATGTGAAGTTGTAGAACATATTGTGCTTATTATGTTGTGTAATCAAGCCAGTATGGTGACAAGTGTGAAGCTTAGCTATAATAGTGGTGGCTGTGGACAGGGGGAGCTGAATTAATTAAACTATTGGTAAATAATGTAAAAAAACACCCCCCAAAAAACTATTTTCAGTTGTTTTATTTATTATTTTGGCTAATAAATTCTAGCAAACTCAAGTGTATTTGTTGTCAATTGAAATCACATAATTTAGGTTACATTTTTTAATTAAACTATTTTATTACAACATTCTTAACATGGTTTTCCCAGAATGCTTTGTTGTTTTGTGTTTTCAAAATGGATATTTACAAAAATAGAGGGTGATTGCTATTTATTTATTGTTATTCATTATATATTGAATTAATTTTGCATTTAATTTTACTTTATGCTCTAATCCTAGTGTAACAAAATATGAATTCACAGTAACAAAAGCACAGTTATTTACCCCAAATTCTGCCTCGCAGCAATAATATTTTATAACTACTTTAATTCCAAAATTTGAAATCATATTGAATGAATGTTGATGATGGAGTAAATAGGAAATAATGAACTGTGACTGAAATATCAACTCCAGACATTGGCAACTGGCGGTCCGTGGCCTACGTGGGACCCTCGATCTGAATTTGTGCGGCCCCACTTAGCATGTATGACACAAAAATACACAAAATGACTCTAAAAACACACAAAATGTAATTAAAGATGCAGAAAAAGAAACAAAAACCTTTGTTTTTTCCTGTATTAATGCTCAGATTGGTCATTTTTGTAAATATTATTAAATAGTAAATTTTACCCATAAATTGTACTGGCAAGTAGTGTAAATGTCTTGTCAAATCTATTTTCACAGATTAAATGCAAACTATGTCATTGAGTAGATTTCATATGTCGAGTTTTTTTTATTACCGTGTATTAATAAAACTTGGAAAGGTGTTTGGTAGAAAATAAATGAAACATAGATATTGACCTCATCCACTTATTGGTCGTTACTCTGGGTTTTGTTGCAAACGTAGGTCAGATTTCTAGGAAATCCTAATAAACATAATTTTTTGATTATCTTTTTGACTCACTGGAACTCTCATTGAAACTCACTGTTTGTTGATGATTGACCAGTATATCTCCATGGTTACCTTGGTGGATTACATGCTGCTCTACTCTCCCAGCTGAGCATCCAGTCATAGGGACGTCCTCGGAGTCCACAAGGCCAGTGAGTGCAAAGCTCACATTTTACGACCACGCGGACTCTGTTTCGTGTACCTGGTGTCACACAAAACATTTCTCGGCATGTATTTTTCACATTGATTCGCATTAAAGCTGCAGTTTGTAGAATTGTGAGACTTGTATAAAAACTCTCCCCTCCCTGTTTTGAATCCTATCGTCTCTTACCAGAATCCTGGTGAACGCTCCAGCTGTGGAGCTCTTATTGGGCTTTTTTTTCTCAGCAGAGACTAGTGACAAATGTAGGGACGTTATCTGGTGTTATTGGAGAGTTTTCTGATGTTTTAGAGACTCTGACATTAAAGCACGTATCACTGGCTGCTGTAAGGACAGTAAGAGGCTGACAGCCGCTCCTCACACACAAGTACCGTATTTTCCGGGATATTGAACGCACCATTATGTTGGTCACATTCCAAGGTTTGAGGGTGCCCTTCAAACGACTCAGCCAATCAGAACGGGCAGGTATAGGCGGGCTGCTGTACTCTGGTTAACTGAGGTTTCCGTGTATTCTGATCAGTTTCAACGGACAAGTTTCCATCTCTACATTAAGTCTCCTCCTCACTGCTCCATGTCTGCATATTAGTCTATTTACAGCTTTTTATGGTTACTTTTTACTGGATCCAGACTGATAAACTGCTCCGTCCGCTCCCCGTGCACCATCGCCTCAACAACATCGGACTCTGAGTCCAGACACGATCACTTCTAAACCAACATAACGTGGTTATTTGGCAACTTTATGCTGTTTATTGTTTCTTTCTATCATAAAGTGGCTGATTTGTGTGTGTGTGTGTGTGTGTGTCAGTTACGTCAGCTGTCAGGCTCAGAGTCCTGTGTGTTATCGCTCCTCATAAACCAAGGAGCAATACAAGGATGTCCCGAATTCCGATCACGTGATCGGAATTCGGGACATCCTTACTTTATTCTGTTGCTTCTCTACGTCTGTCTTACTTTTTCCTCTTGCTTTGCCGTGTAACCGTTAAACCTAACGCTGCGATGGAACTAAGGCTGCACAATTAATCAAATTTGAATCGTGATCATGATTAAATTAACCTGATCGTTTATTTTGGCTTTGGATTATAAGATTGGTTTTATTTAATTGCTCTTTACATCCACACATTTTAAGTTTCAAACATCAGCATGTGTTAGATAGAAACAGAACCTGCCCTGCTGTAGCACAGGTTTATATTTTTATTTTAATATATTTATGGGAATGTAAAGTTCATGCAATACTCAACTAAGGAGTAGGATATTTAAACAGAATAATGCAATTAAGATTTCAATTGTTTATTCAAAAACAATAACATCCCTTCAGTGACTCACAGGAGGTCCTCGGTCCAAATTCAGATGAATGGAATGACATCAGGACACGTAAGTTTGACACAAACATGCGCCGATATTCTGGTTGTTCTGAGGAGAGCAGTGCTGAAGGATCACTGTCACGTTGTTACACCTGTTACTGTTCACATCATCCATCTGCAGCACCATCCTTATTTTCTTTTGGTTCTAAACAGGTTTTTCAACCATTTCTTTATCGGGTTGTCATTAGAAGCTGCCTTCTCCTTCTTTTGCTCCTTGTCTTTCTTCTTCTCCTTCTCCTTCTTCTTCTCCTTCTCCTTCTTCTTCTCCTTCTCGTCCTCCTTCTGCCTCTTCTCCTTCTTTTGCTCCTTCTCCTTCTTCTTCTCCTTCTCCTTCTCTTCCTCCTTCCCCTCCTTCTGCCTCTTCTCCTTCTTTTGCTCCTTCTCCTTCTTCTCCTCCACCTCCTTCACTTCCTCCTTCCCCTGCTTCTGCCTCTTCTCCTTCTTTTGCTCCTTCTCCTTCTTCTCCTCCACCTCCTTCACTTCCTCCTTCCCCTCCTTCTGCCTCTTCTCCTTCTTTTGCTCCTTCTCCTTCTTCTCCTCCACCTCCTTCACTTCCTCCTTCCCCTGCTTCTGCCTCTTCTCCTTCTTTTGCTCCTTCTCCTTCTTCTCCTCCTTCTCATTTGCTTCCTCCTTCTCCTTCTTCTCCTCCTTCTCCTTCTCTTTCTCCTTCTCCTGCTTCTGCTCCTGAATCGTGGCTTTCAATTTGGTGAAGGCTTCCTGTGTTTCAGTGAGCGTGGCCTTCATGATGGACATAGTCTTGATGTGGTTGGACCGCTCCTCTTCCATTTCCACAATTTTTTTCTGTGCTTCATCCAGGGCAGTCTGTAGTACCTGCGTTTGTGTTGACTGGTTCTCATTATTGCAGAGAGCTTCCTTTTCTGTGATCGCTTTCACAGCTTTTTCATTCTCCTCCAGTTGGTTCCATTGGTCTGTGCGGCTTTTTAGGTCCTCCTCCTTCATTTTCAGAGTGGCCTCCAATTCTGAAATCGTTTTTTGTTGTTCATCTGTCTGCTTTAAGAACATTTGTTCATTGTTCTGAAGCTTGTTTGTCATGTCCAACAAAGCAGCCTTTACTTCATCCAACTGCTTCTTCTGAGCCTGGACCTTCTCACGTAGCTCCTCCAGTTTAAGTTCAAGGCTTTGCTCCCACTGGATATTTTTCATGTCTAATTCTTTTTCCATCTCATCCAGTAAAAATGTAAGGTAAGTGATTTCCTCTTCCTTTAGTTCCAACATTTGGTCCTTTTTTTCCAATTTGACCTTCAGTTCCTGATGTGCCTCATCCAGTGAAAGGATGGAATCCATTTCTCTTTCTTGATTAAGCATCTTTCCACATTCATTACACTTGGGATTAGCTGGTTCATTAGAAGATAATTTATCAGAAGAAACTTCTGTCTCTGCTGTGATGTTATTTTTCTCCATTTTAAAATTTTAGATGCAAAACTTGTGGACGTTACCAAAAAGCTTCCAGTCTCTCAAAGGACTAATAGTATCTGTCCAGAAAAAAGATCCCACTGTGAGATGTGATATCATTGCCTTTCGTCTTTGTTTTGTCATCGTTAAAAAGAACCCAGTGCAAGATTCTGAATGCTGATTGGCTGTTAGGAACCACTGTTCAAAATACTGATAATATTACTGAAATAATTTTTTATAGTGCTTTTCAAGAAACTCAAAGACACTTCACTCTTTAAAACTCAATGAAACAGATGAAAATGTTAGTGACATTTTTTTAACTAGTTTAAGACTCAAAGCAGACATGGGCAACTGGTGGTCCCTTGCTTTAATTTTTAGAAGCCCCTGAAATAAATGTACAAAATGAGTTAAAAACACATACAAAGTTACATAAATATACTCTCGACAACCATAAATACACAAAATAACTCCAAAAACACAGAACGGCAATAACAACACCAAAAACGAACACACAAAAAACATCTCCAAAATGACAACAAAAATACACAAATTGGCTCATAACACAAAAAACAACAAATGAACAAACAAAATAGGAGGAAAATATTGCAAAATGACTTCAAAACACATAAAACGACAGTAAAAACATACAAGACAACAACAGAGAAGACAAAAAGAGAAAAAAATTTGCACTAAACGACCATAAAAAAGAAACAAAACAATATATTTCACCAAAAACACATGAAATGACGACACTAATGTATTGGTCATCCCTGTATTAAAGCTCAGATTGGTCATTATTCTAAATACTAATGTGGATGTTGATAATGTGGCCCTCGGATCAGAAAATCACATTTTTGTCGAGCATTATACTAATAATAATCGATATTATCATTGTAAATACGTGTTAGGATCGTTGTGAAAAATAAGACAAAGCATTGACCTGATTTGACACTGTGTTGGTATTTTAGTCACAATACCATTTTATTTATTTTATTTACTTTCTGCTATACTTCGGGATTCCTGATCCTTCTTTAATCATCTGTTTTTTCCTTCTCATTCCTTGTTTTCCTTTTTTTTCTCCACAGTTATCATCTCTTCATAGTTCTTCCTTTCCTTTTCTTTCCTGTATGTTGAGATCACCTGTAAAAGATTCTGACTACGTCTATATTCAGTGACTGAGAGCAAATCCCGCCCCCAGGCAAAGTAAAACATTGTAATTTCAGATTAATGCTGCCCGATTTTTTTCCTCCGAGGGCTTTTTTTTTTTGGAGAGTGAAAACAGCATTGTGATGTATGGTGTTAAATTTTTGGCTCAACTCAGCTTCATCCTTCACTTTGATGCCCAAGGCTTGTGGGTGGTAATTTATTTTTCTTTTTTTTTTTTTTTTCTTCCTATAAATGAAACTGTAACTACATAGCTTGTGCTACATCAAGGTGATATACGAGTTCAATCATTTGCTTGCTCTCTGCTTTTGGCCACACAATTCTTTATCAGTACATCCTTCTTTTTTTTTTTTTTTTTGTCTCAACTATGTGTCGATACTTTGACCTTTTTGTAGACTCTGCATCCATTGGTCAGAAAAAGCTAAAATATCAGACTTTTATTTTTTTAATTGAACATTTGTTATTCTGCCACATTGGCGATGATAAACTACTTTTTTACGACAACAAAAGTACTTGTAATTTATGCACCTTTGTGTAAAATTTGAATTTTTTTTTTGTTCGTCTGAGAACATAGAAATTTCATACACCTAATGCATTGTGGGATCGAGGAATAATCCACTAATTTTATAAATTTGGCCCAAAATCTTTTAAATGTGGATTTTGTTGGGTTCTATCTTTCTTACTATGAATTTTATATTATTAATTGTTTTGCAATGACTTTGTTGTATTCTGCGTTATTTACATAAAGTTTTGAATTGAATTGAAATGTACTTATTAGAACACCTGTGTCAAACTCGAGGCCCGGGGGCCAAATCTGGCACTTTGGAGCATCCAATTTGGCCCGCAGGTGAAAGTAAAAATAACAGAAAAAAAACATAAATCATTGTGTAAATGATACAACAATATTTGCAGGTGCTCACAGTTTTCTGTTGAACTGTTGAAAAAAAAAAATAATTTTACTGAAATTATTACATACAATTTTACCAAATCTAGGAAATTTAAAGTGAAGATCCTGTTGGGACTGATATCTGTCACCTACTGCTTGGATATTGTCAGTTTTTTTTTACATATTTTGTATTTCATGTTTACGTACAAGAAGCCCTTCCACTTTTAACAACAATAAACTTTTGTGTGGGAGCCCTATCCTGTCCTTCATTGACTTGCTAACTCCAGCCACCAGAGCGTGTCACTGTTCGTGACCCCACATTCCAATATCGCACATTTCTAGCGACTCAAAGACATTTTTATATCTAGAACTGGTTTTTGATCATGTTTGTGATACCGTGTTAAAAATACTGAGTAAGCAGGATTAGTGCACAAAGTGAGAAGATGCAACACCTCAGATATTTCTATATTTCTATAACTAGATTTACTGTATGTTTGAGAAAGTGAAAGTATAGAATACAAAAAAAATCTGCCAAAATGCTTTAGAAAGTTGACTTGTGGGGTGACTTGTAAATTTTGATTTGTCATTTTTAGGTAATTAGAGAATAGAGAAAGTTGTGTGGACTGATGGAGGAAGGTTGGTGGTTTCATCAATTATGTATTAAATTAAGGGGCAGAAGTATAATAATTTTATTAATCTTACTTGCTCCTTTCCAGTCATGAAAATGGTTAATTTTGACTGTGATATTATTTGATGTAAATGGGGAATCTATGTTGGTTTGCATCTTCATGAAAGGAACAGTGATACGTTCTCCAGGCATTCTCCAGGTCACATGACCTGGCCAAAGATCATCTCCTCCAAACTTACATGTACGGTATTTTAAAAGGGAAAGCCCCACTCAGAGCATTGATACTGTCAAACCCTGTATATTGGTCTGAGGAATCATTTAAAATAACTCAACTATTTAGGTCACAAAGTCAGCGGTGTGCCTTTTAAAGAAGGTAACTGTACTTATACTTGAATATTGAGTCTTTTTAGTACTTGTTCCACCTCATCTCTATTCGCATTCTCATGCTTCAGCTCGGTATATTATCAACCACCTGCCATGTGCTTCACCCAAACACGATATTGTATACAGGCTTTTAAATGTATGAGTTATGAAGGGGTTCTTTGCCATATCAAAACAGTGTTTTAAACAGATGAAATTCCACCAAGTCCTACTGAAATATTGTAAATGCTGCAGAACGACACTTGTTTGCAGCTGAAGTTGTTTTTGTCTCGTGAGCAGAAGAAATAAACCTTTTCCCGACACATCCTGAATGCTAAGCAAATATGCTAATGCAATAATGATATAATGCATATTATCCCAGCGTACAGTAGCTGACTATCTGCAGCCGCCATTGCTTTTCACAGCCTTATTATTTGAATGTTTAATGTCATGGAAACAATAATTCAACGCTAAATCCAAAACAGCTTTTAAGCTAATGCTAAGCTGACAGCTGCTGACTCCCTCTGCATATTTACAATAACTGTAGAAAAGGTGTAACCCGCCTATTTCCTGTTGATTCAGCCAAAGTGGCATAAAGTGTAATCACCTCTTTATTGCTGCAGCTCTGTAAATACTGCTCTTTTATTTCACATCGCAGACTTCCTGTTTCAGGACAATTGAGAAGTTTGCTAAAGAACTTGCCTTGTCTATCATGGCTACAACGTTCAAAGTTTGTCATTTTGATTAGTGCGCTTTAATGTTAATTAAGTTTTATTAAACTTTTTATGACCCCCAATAAATATATAAATCAGTGAACAACAATTTAAATTTGAATTCTAACATATACTGTTCTGTGCTCATTATTTTGAATTATCTCCATGTACTTATGTATTCATTTATTTGTCATAAATTAGCATTTTAGTGTTGGAGAGCATAGATCTTAGGTGGTTAGCACTTTGGCTCAAATTTTTCCCAATTGCGTTTGATAGGATTTCCAATTCGTTTTGCTTTCATTGGTTTTCCTTCGTTAAATGTCATTACTGACAATTAAACCTCGCAAAATTGTGCCAAACCTACGTAATAGGGTATGGATAACTATTTTAAATCTTGTAATTTTAAATGTATTGCTAAATTCAAAGATTTTGCATGATATTTCACATTTTTGTATCTTTGCTACGCATTCAACCACCTGTTTACGTCAAAGATTATTGCCCCAAAACCTGCATGTGAGGATAAATTCTGTATTATATTGTCATTTTTGTTTTTAAAAGTAAGTTTTTGTGATTTCCATCCGTTTCTCGTAATGATGGAAAATTAGTGACCTACAGCAATAAGGCTGTGGGTTTGATTCCCATTTTTGCAACTGATGAAACTTCCTGTTAACTTCAAAACAAGAGCCCCATTTACAAAAGTGTTAAATAAAACGAATGGAAGAAGAGAAGATATGCTTTTATTTTGAAAAGGGGATGTTTGATTTTTAGCTTGAAGTTGGTCCCAGGACCATTTTACATTCCGTTCGCAATGCATCATGGGATGGTTGAGTATGACTAGTGTGCCCACTAGTGCATACTTCTTTTTTCTTGAAAAACCCAACGTATACAATTGTATACATGCAATACAAGGATAATTCAAAATGATAAAACATTTTCTTCTGTATGTATGGAAATACCAATTTGTTCACATGGTTATTGTATTTGGCAATTTTGTCAAATACATTGCTGTTCTCGTTGGAGTTCTTATTATTTTTCTTCCGCAACTCCTTTGTCCTGGAACTCCTCCAAGGCTATTAATGCAGCGCTAATGACACATGTCAAGCATGTGCAGTCAATCTTTTTTGGAGCCAAAATGTCAAGGTCAAGGTCACGTCAAGTGTCAAAAAACTAAATTTTCCAAATCTCTGTGAAAATGCATCGTACAAGTTTGATGCTTACATATATGAAAAGCTCATCTCAAGTGGAGTATTTTATTAAATGTACCAAAGCTGTACGACCAACCAGTAAAAAGATTGGTTGGGGTCAAAGTTCAGACTGGTACCATTGAACAACGTTATATTTGGGGTCATGGTCATTCTTTTGTTTTTCCTGCATTATGACTTTCAATTTAATTAGTAAAAAGAACAACATAAAGGGACATTACTCAACAACAAAATACACACAATAAGTTGTCTTTCACATGAACAATTCTATTCGCCAATTTTTTTCAAATTGCCAAATACGTAATCGCCTTGTGAATACAGGTCTTGCCTAGTTTGTTTGTGTAAATATTTGAGCATTGACACCAGATATATATCAAATATGATGCAAATTAAAACTCATAAATGGAAAATGATTTTTTATTTATTTTTTTGTTTTTTGGTTGTTCATAGGGACAAATAAAGGCTCCAGTTTCAAAACATTGCAATTTTCTGTCAATTATTTAATGATTCAGACTTTACAGGGTTAAAAAATGTCCTGATATAGTATACATCCGGGTATATCTCACATACTCAATCTTTTCATACTATTTAATGTGAATGCACTACATACTCATTTAGCTTATGTCTCAAATATGACCCTATTGAAAGCCGCCCACTATATATAAGGACTTTAGAAGGTCAAGAGGTGGAAAAGGTGGAGAGTGACAGTGATGTGAGGCTCACTGAGCAACATAGACAGAAAGTAAAGGGAGGACTTAGTGGCTATTTTTTGACTTCCCCTAAATGTCTCCTCAGGCAGACGGAAATATGTACCGAGTGATTTGATTTACTTTCTAAAATCTACTTCACATACAATGCTTGTTCTCATGCCTGGAGCCGCCACACTTCTGATAAGAGGGAATTACTGCCAGACTATGTTAGTTTTTCTCTCTCGCACACGCACACACACACACGCGCAAACGTAGGCTTTTATTTTAGCATTTTTATAATGTTTTCACAAACTACAGACTAGACTTCATCAAAGTCTTTTCTTCTTGACTCAGATATAGATAGCATCCTGTGCTTTTTCAGCTTTGCAAATTTGAAATGTGAACAGTGTTTGATAGATAAATACAGGAGCCTGTTGCAGTCAGACATTCATTGAGACGTCATTTCTAAATCTTTCAATATAAAGTCTTCACATTGCTCTATAAAAGCAAGGAAGTTCTGCGTGTCTGTGTGTGTGTGTGCGCGTGGAGCAAATTTCTCCTTAACAGCATCCACATAGCCCGAGTGTGTGCATCATTATTTTCGACTTATTTGGTGTTGCAAAAGATTTATTTTAATTTTATTTCATATGTACGGCACATTCATGTTCACCCAGAAGTGAAACTTATTCAGCTTTTGACCTCAGGGTGTGAGGGGGCGCTAGCGCACCAATCTGTTTATTTACAACTTCCAATAATCAGTTGAAGAAGACCACATGGCCCCATGTTGTGCATCCAGTATTTTGGACTTATTTAGTTTTGCAAAAACGTTTATTTTTCGTAGTACTTCCGGGTCCGTTTTTTTTTTCTTTCTCTCAAGTCTCACGCAACAACCTGTGACGGAGTATGTGCATGCGCGCGGCTGATGTGTGTGTGTGTGTGTGTGTGAGAGAACACCCACGGAAAAGATGATCCAAACTGTAACCATTAGGAGGACAGGTAGTGACCCACACATCTCAAAACACACCCTCACCACACATAAGGTATATATTATAAAAATCTACTAAATAAGCAATATTTATACAAAAAGTACACAAAATGACTACAGAAATGCACAAAAATATACAAAAAAGGCTCCAAAAAACATACATTCTAGAAAAATACACCAAACAACAAACATATGAAAATGACTCAAAATACACAAAACTAAATACCTATACAAAAAAATACACACTGACAACAGAAATATACAAAACTACACTAAAAAAGACACAAAAATACACAAAATCACTCCAGAATCACACTACAATGGCAACAAAAATTATAATTATACAAAAAAATGCACAAAAAGACAATAGAGAGACAAAAATACACATAATGACTCCAAAAAACATACATTACAGAAAAATACACCAAATGAAAAAAATATATAAAAATGAGTAAAAAAGCAAACATGTCCCGTAGAATTAAACCACAGATATATCCCTTTATAACACTACAGAGTACAGAGTATGTACACCTCTTTGTACATCCAACCTTCAAACACAAACTCATTTGGTCATAATCAACTTTACTTAAGCCCCTCCCACTATATAAATACATACTTCCAACAGGCACTGTACAAGTCACTGTAAAAGCTGAATTTACTGAACTCAGGTTAAAGCTTTTAAATTAAATTAGCGGTTACTCCGTTCAGAATGAGCCCTGGTATGTGTTTTGATCACAGTAAAACAAAACCACAAAATGAAGAAAAATACAATCTTTAATTTCTGTCACCATCTAACAAAAGGAGGCAGTGATTTGGCCCTGATTATTTTAGTTAGTCGACAATGTTCAGTGTTTACGTTCTATAAAAGAGGAAAAGCTCTATTTTGTACAATTTCCTTTTCACAAAAACCCTTTTCATTGAATTTCCTTGGAGCTTGTAGATAAGAACTGATGCACTCATTGTGTTCCTTTGATGACGTTTTTTAGCTTTTCTTTTTTTAAATGGAGTAAGTGGCGCACACTAGAAGTTTTATGGATTCTGTCATGAAACTTAAATATTTTATGTTGCCCTACTGCCATATTCTGTTTTAATGTTAATGCTGCGCCATCTTTTTTTATCTGAGGATGTTTTTAATAGCTGACCTGATCCTTAAAGTCAAATTAAACCCTTTATTTTAACCACCATTTAGTCAGGTAGTGGATTCTGTTGCAACACCTCATATGACTGTGACACGCAACATGTCTGAATTAACTCCTGTCTGCCCGAAAATGACTTTTAAATAGAATAACCCAACTAAACGTCAACTATTATAATATATGATCTTTAGCTAACAGCTTAACCAGAACATCGTAGATTTCAAACTCTTTTCAATGTTTTCTGTTCATATTAAGCACATTGAATCACCCTGTGTATGAAATGCAATGAAAATTCACTGCCTTTAAGACACTTGTGTCAAACTCGAGGCCCGGGGCCCAAATCTTGCCCTTGAGAGCCTCCGATTCAGGCCTGCAGGAGAAATTGAAAATGACAGAGAAAACATGAATCATTGTGTAAATAACCAAATAATTCACTTTTAAATGTTGTAGAAAGAACTGTAATTTTTCCAAAATCCTGGAATTTTTCTCAAATTATTCCTCAAAATCTCCCCAAAATAAATAAAAATTGGTTAAAAAAAATGAATCAATCAAAGGACATTTAAGTAGCTGTCGCTTCTTGCTTAGATAATGTTGATGCCTTCCATACTTTGTGTCTAATTTATAACTGGAAGTGCAAACTTGTTCATTTTCCCGCCAAGAAGCCTTGGCCCACTTGTGATCGAACTGGTCCGTATTTGACACCTTTGATTTAGGACATGCCAGTATGTTATTTAGCTTTATTTGGACCTTTATGTCCTCTTGAGGGGATGCTGGTAGTTTATTTTTACTCTGACGTTGACATCGTTGTTTCTGCTTACGCATCAGTGCGACACAAACCTAATATTTCTGCTTTGCAGAGGTGATAAGTAACGAAGTACAAATACTTCGTCACTGTACTTCAGTCCTTTTTTTCTGTTATCTGTCCTTTAATGATTTATTTTTTTGGCAACTTTTTGCTTTTACTCCTTACTTTTTCAAACAAATATCTGCACTTTCTGCTTTTTACATTTTAAAAATGAGCTCCTTACTTTTAAGACCTTCGAAGATGACGTCACGATGTAAAAATGTTGGTAGTTGGTAGGCTTTTTTTTTTTTTCTGCAACACATTTTATTTACACATTTTATCTTTAATGTGTTCATAAAGGGTAACTGATTTCATTTATTTCAATCTACCAGTTCTTAAAAATGTTAAACTCAAAGCTGCTCTGGCTTTAATTGATCTATTGCACTTTTGTTTTTAATTTCTTGACACATTTTATTGACAAAGTACTCATTTTTCTAGGTGTTTAAAGGTAACAGATTTAAATTGTACCAGTTTTCTACAAGTTCCTAAAAAAACTAAATTTATGGACTTTGCTGTTTTAAAAACCCTGTCTTTCTTATTATTGAAGGGGCATTTGTTTTACTTTTTACTCAAGTTTACTCAATACTTTTACCAGAGTCATTTTTTATTCAACTTTTACTTGAGTACTGAAAACTAGTAAATTTGCCACATCTGCTTCTTTGAGCGACACAAACTGATGTTTATATTTCTCTATCCGTTCTATCCTCCATTGAGGTATAATTAGCAGCTACGCTACTTCATTGGCTGTCACACAGGAAAATCCAGCTGTAGAAAACAAGCTTAGGGTTTAAATGAAGTCATATGTTGAGTCTGGTTTTTCCCGTGCAACCGTCGGTGGAATAACCCATAGCTTCGAGCTCTTTTTAGTTCTTTTTTCCTGCACGGATAACAAGTGACATCAGTCATTGCTTCACTTGTAGGCTGAAACATGTATTTTACATCCTGTAGCTAACAAAGTCTTTATCAAAGCAATATTTCTACCGAGTTGCATTAAATATGTATATGCTTAAGCCCAGGTGTTGACATTATGTTGCCTGGGGGAGGCTTGGTGATGAATGCATTATGTGTTTGGACTATTTAATATTGAGCCGTGTTCCTTTTTGAATTCCCACCTATTACATCATTGCCTTCTTGTTTAGCCCTGTTTTTAAGCACATCGTCTACGCCACAGCAGCGTGGGCCGAGATGCCTTTTTTCCTTTTTCTTCACAACATTGACTTACTTTGAACAACTTCAATTTTTAATGTCAGTTTCGTGTCTCCCTTCAGCGTCTCGCTGCATTCGCGCTGCGTTGGCATTGTGGTTATGTCCTGAATTAATAGGGAGATGCCAGATATTATTGAAGGGAAACATTCCCTGGATTTTACATATTGACACCACTGACAGCTCCATGCTTAACCCTCCTATTATCCTCAATTATTACAGACACATTTTACCATTGGGGTCAATCTGACCCCAGGGATATTTGCCTCCAGATAATGATTTTCAGAAAATTGTTGACCAAATTTTTATATCATACACTTTATTTGTTGAATGCATAAATAACCACTTGATAATGAAACCTTGACCTGTTCTCTAGCGCCACCATCAGGACAAACCTTTAAGTTAGACTTAGATTCAGTTTTAGAGTTAGTGTGTGTTGAGCTTGGGGTCAAATTGACTCCAGAGGAACACACATACTGTATGCATGTGATATGTGTTCAGCACATTGAAAAAATACCATCATAATAATGTTATGCTTCATCAATTGTACCTATCAAATTATTTTTTGAATGATAAACATTGAATAGGGTCAATTGTACCAATTAAATAAAGAAAAGTCATTAAATATAAAGCAAAAAAATGACAATTATTTTTTTAATGATAAACATTGAATGGGGTCAAATTGACCCAAAGATAATAGGATAATTAAAACAATTTTAAGGGAATGTAAAGGAAAGGAGGCACAGAGGCAATTAAACATGATCCTGTATTGAAACCTGTTCACGTCACTCAAGAACACAAAAATATTCTCTTTTTGTTGTCATTTTTTCTTACTTTTGATGTTTATTTTTTTCGCAGCCCTTGAAAAACAAAGAGTACATTTAATTAGTGTCACTGCTAAAATACACCATTCCTCCATGGTTTGTTAAAAGTAGCTTTCTGTCTGTAAAAACTTATTAGAGAACCTTCAAGCAGAGCCCCATCTTCACCTGTCACATTTGAAAGCCTAAAAACCTTTCTTAGCATTTCCAGAGCGGGGGGACTGTCATTATCTGTCTTTTGGCTTTGTTTTTGACGACAGAATTGCTATAATTTATCACACAATAAACAGAACCACGCCGCAGTGTTTGACAGAAATTGTACAAATATCAGTGAAATTGAACAGGAGAGAAAAGGCTGCGTTAAGATTAGTCAGTCGTACCTTGGGATGATAAAAGTGGGTTTTACGGTTGCTTTTATTGACTGAAAGGTCAGTTATCAGCCTGATGGTTGTTTGCATCTGAGTTTCTTATGGCTTTTACTGCATTTATTGCCTACTTAAAAAATCCATTGAGGAGTTACAGCCTTCAAAACGTAGAGTGCAGTATCATAACTAGGGACTACGATTGTGCATTATCATAGAAAATGTAAAAAAATCACTGAATTCAGAAATGACAATATATATATTTTTGAGTTGTTTGTTTGAATTAAATTAGTCAGAAATGGAAATATGTCATGGAATTTACATTTAAATGCATGTTTTTGGACAATATTGCACATTTACACTTTATTGTTCTCAATAGCATTTGTCCCAGTCCCCAAATAAATGATCAATTTATGATTTTTACAAGTAATGTAC
This sequence comes from Gouania willdenowi, assembly GCF_900634775.1. NCBI lineage: Eukaryota > Metazoa > Chordata > Actinopteri > Blenniiformes > Gobiesocidae > Gouania > Gouania willdenowi. The sequence continues at coordinate 5,100,981 of NC_041064.1, forward strand.
AAAGCACTGGGAATAAAAGGCTGGATCCAAGCTAAGGAGGTAGTCTAGCAAAAGTAAAACAGTCCAGTTACACAAAGTCAAAACTAAGGTCATAAGGAGGTATCAAGCACTCACACACCTCCCAAAAAGAACACAATATACAACACACAAAAACAAAACTAAACACTTAATTACGTCCTCAGCCGTAACAGTTGAATTTGTAGCAAAGAGACGGAAATGTTGAATCTTGCGCAAAATCTTGCGCAATTTGTTCGCGGCATGCCAGACTTATGTTCTTTAGGTCGGTGGTTCTCAACTGGCCTCACCCTGGGACGCACATTTTGTTTTTAGAATTCACCCGACCAAATTTGGTTTTTCAAAAATTGCTGTTGAAAGCACACATATAATCTTTTTTTAAAACATGAATCTATATATTTTCCTGTGCAACGTGCTTTTCACAGCATGCCTATCAAAAGAAAAGTTTCTTTTAAAACAAAAGACAAATCCTATTTATATATTTTTCACCAGCTGTCCGCGACCCACCCAGTACAGGTCCGCGACCCACTTTTGGGTCCCGACCCACCAGTTGAGAATCACTGCTATAGGTCACATGACCATCAGTGAGGTTAGGAACCAAAATTTACCAGTAGATCGTCTCAGCTCCTTCTTCACCACCACAATTATTAAACTCAATGAACCCATCGAGCATGTTTTTGGGAGTTCTCCTAAGGGATATTTAGTCTCCCTTAAACAGTGCGCGGTTGACACTCAAGGACCCCCACCCAGAAGGACTTATATCCTCAGGTATTGTGCATCTCTCATTATTAGCTAACTTCAGCCACCAGAGTGTGTCAGCGCACTGTTTAAGGGAGAATAAAGGTCCCTTACGGGAGCTCTTCTTCTCTGCTTCATTGTCTGTTACCAAACCACAGATTTATCTTCGGGTCACAAAAGAGGTTCACATTGGCACCTTTAACTTTTCCTGATTATTTAGAGCAACCAAAAAACTAAAAATCAGGCTGAAAGCTTCACTCCAATAGAAAACAATGAGATGTTTACAGGCAGTGGGGTCGTGTGACATCATCAATCACGTGATTTCAAGATGGAGGAACACAGGCTCTAAAACTGTTAAAGTAGTCCCATTTTTAAAAGGCAATTACATTAACATGGTGCATAATAATGTGTTTTGTTAGGCATAGATGTTGTTAATAAGTACATTTCAAAGCTTTTAGTCCAAACTAAATTAAACACAAAACAGTGGAGGATCCCTTTAGTGACATTTAATTATGGAAAACTGATCAAATGGAATCAAAATAGAATTGATTTAACCATTAAATGGAATTAAGAAAAATTTGAAAGGTTTAATTTTATGCTCAGCAAAGTGCAGATGAAGCTTCGCTCTGTACCAAGCAGCTTACACATTTATCATAAATATCTGTCTGTTGTTTCCTTCCTTTGGTCCTTTTGGCGCTTCATAATCAGAATTATGATCAGAGCAACATAATTATCCATCACACGGTGATGGAAACACTGCCTTTGATGTGGCGCACGAGCAGCTCGCCTTTTATGTTCACCATACAGTGAGCAGCTCCTCAGCTCTTAAACGAATCCCATTAGAATGTCTTTGAGTGTGTGACGCTGTTTTTAAAGGGCGGGCTTGTTTGTGTGCTCAGCTGTCACTCATTCCCTTTTCTCATAACATGTACACAGAACAAATTAATCTTTATCAGTTGACTTTGTTTTGCTTCGCTCTTGTTTCCAACGCAGCTCACATCAGAAAAAGAAAATAAAGAGAAATCAAAGAACAAGGGATTGTTTGACTATTTGAAAGCAAGTGCATACAAAGTCAATGCATTAAAAAAAAAAGTAGTTATTGACAGGAATACACAATTATATTAATTATCAGTAGCTTCTGATTTGGTTAAAGGCTAATGTATTTGTATCGTGCATTTTATACACAAGGCCATTCATTGTGCTTTACATGATCATTAAAAATGTGCAACAGGAAACCTTAAACACAAATCAATAAGAACATTAAAATAAACATGTTCAGGAAAGATGTTTATTTAATAAAGATTATCAACCACACTTTTAATCCTGTTGCTGTATTTACTGTAATTGTCCAATACCCAGAAAGCATAATCAATCATATTTAATGTACATATTGTAATAAACCTTTATTATGTGCATTTTTTATGCACAAATTGAAGTATAATGAGTATTTTGGATTTTGGAAACAACTGGAAGGTTGGATATATTAGCCTATAGTTGGAGAAATCACAAAGTTTGGCTTTTTAAGGAGAGTTTTATCTTAAAAGCCTGTGGCACATAACCTGTTTCTAGAGATGTGTTGATAAAGTTTACCATATTATTGCTAATCAGTGGAAAAAAAAAACATCTTTAAATGGTGGAGGGTTGGGATTTGATCCAAAAAACAGGTTGTTGGTTTAAAACACACATGTCAAACGCAAGGCCCGTGGACCAAGTTTGTCCCGCGAGATCATCTAGTCCGGCCCACAGGAAGATTTTATTCAAAGTAGAAATTACAGTAAAAACGGGACTTTTTCTAAATTACCATATAAGTTGTAGATCAAATCCGATGGGAGTTGCAATACTGCATTATTTACAGTAATATTAAAACGCAATTATTATTTTAAAAGTCAATACGTTTTCACCAATATCTTATTAATTGTGGTGATATGACCTTTGACCTTAACTACAGCGCCACCATCAGGTCAAACTTTCAGTTTTAAAGTTAGTGGATCTTGAGCCTGGGGTCAAATTGACTCCAGAGGAACACCAATGTTTGCAATATGTGTTCAGCACATAGAAAAAATACTATAATGTTTATGCTTAATCAATTTTCCCCCTTAAATCAGGAAAAGTCATAAAATATGAAGCAAAAAAAAAAAGAAAAGTCAGCTATTTTTTGCTTGATAAACATTGAATGGGCTCAAACTGACCCCAAGGATAAGGGTTAATACAAAAACACTCAAGATTTTCCTCACATGTATTTATTTGGGAAAAATTAAAATAAAAAATGCAAGAATTAACGTAAAACGAAGAAGATTTAAGATGTTTTTTTTTTTTTTTTGTTTTTTTACATGGTACAAAATGTAAGTATTGGCAGTATTATTTACTACCAGTTAAGTCTGTGCAATTAATCGAAATTTGATTACCATTTTGATTATTACACTCAACGATAACAAACGAGAAAAAGACATATTATATATAAAAATAAAAAATATATATAATTAAATGTTCCTTTTTTATCTTATACATATGTTTCATTGGCGGACGCTTGGTAAACAAGCTTAAGTTAAAAGTTAAATTCTATGGAACACTTGGAGCAAAGACGCATCACGTACAAGAAGTGTTTTGTTTTCAGCAAAACTGTGAAGAATTGTATTTATGTTTATAGAATGTATTTTGTTTTTATAAATAAATCACATTTTGGTTGAAAAATAATTAATTTAATAGTGACTAAAATAATCATGATAATATTTTTTCTTCTATTGCCAAGCAGCCCTACTACCAGTAAATAAAAACATGTTTTTGAGTGACACATTATTCCAAATGAATGTTGCACCGGTAATATTTCCAAACTGAACTAATTAACTAATTTGTAAATGTAATGCAGTTACAACACGACGGTGTTCAGTGGACAATGTTAATCACTGATGATCCATCACTGAACCTGCCTCCTCACATCAGTTAAAGTAATTAGAGAGCACAATTATATCAGCGTGTAGTGTGTGTGTGTGTGTGTGTGTGTGTGTGTGTCCACATCTATTCGTTTGTATCTACATCCTCACTGTATTTATGAATTATTACGCTCGTTGCAGTCGTGCCACATCAGGCTTAATGTGCCGACACCTCCACGACTTCTTGTTCCACGTTGCCATGACAATGTAACACCACTCTATGATGAGACGTTTGGTGCTTGTACAGAGTTATTAGTATTAAAGCACACAGAGAAAGTATTTTTGTTCGTTTTGGTAGAGGTAGCTTTACTTAGGAGTTCATATTTTTTAAAAAAAAGAACGACTTAATGTGTTTTTGGGTGTTGAGCTCGTACGAACCAATCAGCGCGCTGCACTTTTCCTCTGTGTTTGATGACGATGATTAACAAGGCTCCCTAAAAGGTCACAGAAGTAGTTTTTACCACCATTTCGTGCTCATCGTGTGTTCCCACACAGTTCATTTATTGGGTTCGTATTAACCCCAACCCACTAGTTGCTGACAACCTTGTTAATTAGTTGTGTAAAGGTTATACATCAACTAATGAGGCGTGGTACACCATTTTCACCCCTGACAAAGTACATTTTTTTTTATGTTGATATTTTCTGCTGAAATGTTGTTTTTTTTTTTAATCTAATTACAGTGTAGAGTCTACTGGAAATAAGCTGTTTGTGTTTATTAGAAGTATCAGATTTCTTGCCAGATATATCAGGCCATAGTTTGCATTTATCTGACCTTTTTTAAAGCTTGTTTGGACTGAGGACAGTTTACAGGCTCCTGTTGTCTCCCATTGTCTGTAATCACAAAAAATGGATTTAAAAACCCCCAAACAATCAATGTTCTAACACAGAAAAATCTAATTTACACGTAGCAAACATAATCAATGAATCAATGTAATTTGTTCTAATAAACAATATGATATGTATGATACGTTAATTGTTCTTTTTTTTATAGTCTAGGCTTATGTTTAGATTAAGGAAAAAGAAGCATGAATTAACATTAGGGATGTAACGATTCACTCAACTCCCGATACGATTCGATTCACGATACTGGGTTCACGATACAATTCTCTGACGATTTATTTTACAAAATGGGACTGTAGACAAATGATGACTGAAAAATATTCCTTTATTTTTTGGGGGAAAAAAACTATAAAAAAAAAAAAACTGTACTGTTTTCTTTTTATTTTTCATTGTCAAAAGAATCCCTTGATAAACTATTCAAAACAATGCAATTTAACTAAAAATAAATCTTGAATGAAATAAATAAAGGAATAATACAAATGAAGAAGAAGCCTATTAATTAAAATTCTGGTTCTATAGTAAACAATGCAAAACTGCATAATAGTTCTTTTTAAAAGTGCAACTGAAAATGTATTTTGTGCCTTAACAATTAGACTTAAAAAAAACAAAAAAAAAACAGTCATTTCACTGCATTTAGTCCAGATATTTGTTTGGACCAGCAGAGGGCGCTGGTAACCCAGTGGTCGGTTGCCATGCTGATATCTTGCAGTGAAGAAGAGATGCTATGCTAGCAGACAGAGCTAATAGAAAAGCGTGACTTTTACAGATATTCACGTAATATTACAGATATTTTTTGGTGCTAAAGGGGTAAGGAATCATTTATGAACATGTTTAAAAGTAGAAGGCGGCCAGAGAGAAAGTATTAGCAGATTCCGCCTGCCGCCAACACTTCTTTTAAAAAAAGTACTGCGACTCAATTTTCACAGTATCGATGTGAATCGTGATACCTATGAATCGATTTTTAACTGCCTTACGATTAACTGTTACATCCCTAATTAACTTTATAATTAAAGACAGTTTATTTATCTACTTTAATTACATTTACTTTGACTTGCAGTCTTGTAAGCATTCACCACGACAACGTAACAAAATTCTGCCAAACATAATTAAAAACTGAAGTGCAGGAAAAGTAAGAACAAATATGTGGTTAAACAAATTGCACAATTTTTAGGTAAATCAAAGTCCCAAAAAACACAATATAAACAAGAGTATGTTCTTATTAAAACTAAAGAAGGGAACAGAACTTTTTGAGCGATAACAAAAATATTATATTCACTCAATAACTGCAGCACACAACACACTAAATCATTTCCTCTGCATATCCCCTTCACAGATAGCATGCCTGGGAAGCAATTGGGGTGGAGGAGGGAGGGACGGAGGTATCGGGGTAGCTTGGGACCGGGCGACAACCAGGGCGAGACTGCTGCGCCCGCCAGTGCAGAGTGGGGTTCCGAGCGAAGGACCGATTCTGCCAATGATCCCGTTCAAATAGTCTTGTTACATGTAATGGACTGAGTAGTAGCCTCTCAGCACACGGTAGTGCGGGATTTCATGAGGGTGATTAGCTGGATGTCGCTAATTAAAGGTTTAACAAATAATGTTTTGGGATCATATCACACTGGATTTTTCCCGTTAAACGTGCGACTGAGGGTTGATGGCGACATTAGCCAAACTGCGTAATGGTACCGTACCAACCCGGTTTACATAAAATCTCCTAAGATTGTAAAATGTTAAATTAATAACAGTAGTTCGATGTATTAACCCTTTTAAGCATGGTTGGTATGATTTTGGGACGTTAACAGCCAGTAAAGTAATTTACACGGAAACAAAAACGAAATGGGAGAGTGTAAAGGAGGTGAGCCAAGAACCAAGGCTTATATGTGACTATTCATTAGTGATGTGAACAGTCTATGTTCATAGCTCTAAGCTGATCAAATTACAGGGAGCTGAGGCATATGCTAAGTTGTTTACTGAAGACCCAAACATGTTCCAGACCTAAATTTCCCTAAATATTTTTTGCAAATAATTGTCTTTTTGTAGTAGCTTAATACTGGAAAATGTGGAAACTTTTGGGAAATTCAGACTTTCAAACATTTTGTGAAAGTGAACATATAAAGTTAACAAACTCTAAACTTTGTGAACCTGTTGGTTTGGTTTTTTTTTTTTTGCTTTAAGTAAAAACCGGACCATAAATAAGACATTGATGGAATAACCTAAGGCTCTGTGGTGCGTATATGCAGAGAGAGAGAAAGTAAATACCCCAAGGTGTAAACTTCGCCATGGGAAGTTGTTATTCAGATAAAATGTGACCTTTCTGCAAACAAAAGTCTGAACTCTGTCATTGTTTTGTCGTTCTTAGTTTTTCGGAGCATATTGGACCCGGTGTATTTGAAGGCACATTGGGAACGTCTCAAGCATTACTCTGTCGTTTTAGTTGAAATATGAACTGCCGCAGCCAGAACTGAAAGCTTTGTCAATAATACATTCTTATAAAAATGCATCTGAATACATTTTTCATTGTGTTTCCATGCAGAAAAGGGAACTTTTGAAGGGAAAAAAACTAATGAGTGGTCACGGGTCGCGTTCACATCCACAAATGGCTGAAACTGCTGTTTCATTCTTGGTTGGTTCTGCATGGGTTTGCATAAAAGTTTACCGTACAATCCACATATCTGGAAGGCACACGGCCTCTTCTTCCTGTCCCACGGCAATGAAACGCTTTTGAGTTTTTTTCCTCTCATTCCAGAAGTATTAATGGTGCCGGATTAGTCTTTGCTTAAGGCTGAGACGTGGAAATCCCCTCTCTGTTCTCCATTCTATTTAGCAAGTTATATATTTTTCTCATCATTTCCTTCTCTCATTAGCTTTGGGACCTGCGGCAGATGGTAAATAATCTGTTCTCCTTACATATGCATTGGCATGTTAATGCATAATTGATTATATTTCTGCAAAAAGGATGTAAACACCATCACTTTTTTATTCTATATGCATGTAGTTAATAATTCATAGTGAACCTGGGAAGACGAGTCATGAAAAGGTTTTTGTTTGGTTAGAATGTGTTTTTTTTGGTAAATCGTGTATTTATTAATAATCACGGATATTTAGTATTATATCAGTGAGATTTGGATTAAAGAACAGGTGATAGTTTACCAATGTTTGTTTCCTGGTTCTGTGTCAACAGTGCAGGTTTACTGACACATGCTAGCATGTGTTAGCACCTGTTAGCATGTTATGCTGTGTTCACACCAAACGCGTTTCGGGCGTCAAAATGGTGCCTCACGCCCCTAGTTGGACGCTTGTGCTCATTGAATCAGACGCTTGTGGGAAGAGAGCGCGTCGAGGGGAGGGGCTTCTCTGTTGCCGGTGGTGTTCATACAATGGATGATATTGAGGCGATCAGTTACGTTCATAATTCATCCAGTGACTGTGAAGTGGTGGAACATTATTGTGTTGAGAAGGCGGTGTTTACGGTCGGGTGTATTTTGGTGTGACTCAGTGTGTGCACTGTGATGGTAGAGGGCTATAGAGACGTGTGGGTGAATAGAGAATAAAGTTGGGAGGTCCTTGCTGAACACGCCCCCTCTGACTCCCGTTCATCAGCTCTACATTATCCAGAGAGTGGCTTGGTTTTATTTGCACCTCGGCGCTGTTTCTGGATTCACCAGAGCTGCGCTCGGACGAGAGTCGCTTTCAGCGCTACTTCCGTCTCACCCGTGCCCAGTTTGACGACCTGCTGACCCGCATCAGCGCTCGCATCTCCTACCAGGACACCAACGACAGGTACTCTTCTGTCCGTCTGTCTCCGGTTTGTGTTTTTTTTTCATTATTCTGAATACGTCACGGTTGGGGAAAGCTCCTGATTGGTCGACGCTCTGCAAAATGCCCCTAAAGTTCAACAATCCAAACTCTAGCGTCGGCCATATTGGAGGCGCCGGACGCACGTCAAAAGCTTGAAATCTCAAAACGTACAGTGTCCGCGACGCGTAAAGCTTCAAAACGTGCCGCACAGGAGGCGTTTGATGCGCAGCGGGACCTCTGACTCTCCCTAGAAGCGCGTCCACCATATATTGTGTATGTAAACCTGACGCTGTTGATGCTTTGGACGCGTTTGGTGTGAACGTGCCATTAGATGTGTTTCCTCTTTCCAAAGCTAATCAGATGAAATTAGTAAAGTACATTTCAAAGTAAATTTCCTGAAAAAAGTTGTCTGAATAAATTAAACCTTAACACATTAATTAGATCAGTCGATATCAGAAGCGTGCTAACTGCTAACATTATAGCACAATATTTTAATGGTTTTATTGCTTATAAGAAATGACAAAAGCTCGAACCTCAATTTACCAATGGACTTTCAAATATAGAGAACCTTTTATTTAAAACAATTTACCCATCTTTAAAAACTGAATCCTATCAAAAAGCAGATGCAGACTTTTGATTTTTTGAAAAGTTCGATTTTTATATTGTATATTGTAGTTCTTTGTATATGTTCTTGGCATTTGACTTTGATGTGGTGGCTTTATTAGACCTTGTGATTTTCTGAACCTCTACCAGCACAGTTACAGTATGTTATAAACGTTTGATTGTTTTTAGAATATTTTGAATGTGCAAATTAAATATGAAAAGCTCGTCTCCCTGGGGTGCGACACATAAAAACATGACAAAAACATTCATTCAATCACCCATTATACAATCATCAGTCTTCAAAGTAATGAAATAAAATAGTAAATAATAAAAATAGAATTAGTACAGACTTATGTAGTATGATTAGTACAGACTTATTTGCATTAAGTCTTGTTTTAACTTTTTTCTTTACATTTAATTTTGTACTTTAATTCTTTATATCGGGGGTTTTCAAACTTGGGGTCAGGACTCCATTTGGGGTCGTGAGACACTGGGAGGGGGTCGCCAGATGCCTTCAAGAAACTAAGAATATTTTTTGAACAATTTGAGCCAATTTTTGCATAATTTTTTACCTTTTTTCTGCAACTACACCAAACATGCCATATTTTAACCTATTTTCATCACTTCTTCTTGCCATATTTTTGCTCTTTTTAATGCATTTTTGCCACATTACGTCCATTTCTGCCACTTCTCCATCATACTTCAATGCCTTTTCTGCACATTTTCTCCACTTTCAAGACATTTTCTGCACTTATAAACCCTTTCCACTACTTTTCCACCTAATGTTGCATAAGTTGACCCATTATTGTCACTTTTAACCTCTTTTCACCATATTTCATGCTTATTTTTTTTTTGTCATATCGTTTACATACAGCTAGTGTTGTTGTTAGATTTAAGTTAAGTTAAAATCAGATGTTTTGAAACTGTTTGTTCCAGATAAATAGGTCGCTAAAGAGTTGACCTGAATATATTTTAGTATGAGTAAATAAAGGCTATTTAGTATAACGATATATAATCATGTCAAAAAAGCAACCATTAATCATAATTCACATCAACACCTTTTATTTTTTATTTTTTTCCCTCAGTGAAATTGTTTGTAATAAGGTAATTGATTATAAGGCTCCAAGGCTGGTGCTATAGCACTAAATAACTGATGATGTGGTGCTACAGTGGGAGGCCAGGCAGGATGTGATCCCTCACTGAACAGCTTTCACTCTACTCTGGTAATGCTCTTTAATCTGGGAGCTACACCCAAGGCACTGACATGGCCCACAGACCTTGACTGGCACTTCACCCCCTCAGTGAAGGTAAAAAAGATGTCTGCTTAAACAGCTATTACTGCTCCACCTGATTGGTAATCATGACATGAGCGCACCATAAATCCCTCAGACCACAGACGGTTAGAATAGAGCTGGCTGTTTGAAGGAAGTGGGTGATTAGATGACCTTGGATGGAGTGTGGAAAGGAGGGCAGGCCAGAGGAGGATCCAAGGCCTTTTGCTGTACTTTTCTATTATTGGACTTATAATGACACATTCTAATGCAAATGATATTCACATGGTGCATAGGCTGCACACTGGCTCTTTCTCCAGCTGCTAAAACAAACCTACTTCTTCTTTTAAGATGCATTTCTTATTCATTTCGATAAATGTATCATCTAATGCAGGGGTCTTAAATACACAACTATATTGAGCGGGTTCTCAACCTTGGGGTCAGGACCCCAGTTGGGGTCGCAAGACAATGGGAGGGGGTTGCCAGATGCCTTCAAGAAACTAAGAATATTTTTTTGAGTAATTTAAGCCCATTTTTGCTTCTTTTTTCTGCAACTACACCCAACTTGCCTTATTTCCTTATTTTTGCCATGTTTTTGCTCATTTTAATGCATTTTTGCTCCATTACTCCCATTTCAATGCCTTTTCTGCACATTTTTTCACATTGAAGACATTTTCAACACTTTCCACCACATATGTTGACCCATAGATCAGCCATTGTAATAAAAGCTGACATCAAGTCTGTTAATCTGGCCCTCGGATCAGATTTTGTGGCCCCACCATGTCATGTGTAATGTAGTTAAATATATCCCAACATTAAATCCACAGCCCTGCCTCTTTTTGTCTGTCTGAGTTCCTCCAGATCTATCCTAATTTTATTTTGGGATATTGTGCTTTTATTATGCAATTTTATTGTCATGTGTTGTTTTATTGTGTTATGCTTGCACGGTCCCCTCAAGTGCTCATGGAAGGCGCCTATAAATAAAACGAACCTCCTGTCATGGTCTATTGTTAAGTGTTAGCTTTTGTATAAATCTAGATTTGGTCCTCTTCCCTAACTTCTTAAAGCCTGGTCCTATTACATGCACTCAATAAAAGTCACATTTTGTTAAGTTACCTTTTATTTGGATGCAACACTTTTTTTTTACAGTTTCTATTGGCAACAAACACACTTAGCTTCATGGCTTGGCAATATTTGCATGAAAAGTGCCCTCATTTTTTCAGATCATGATGCTTTTTCAACCTTCTCGAAGCAATAGTTTGGTTGATCTGAATTTCTAATTTAATTCTACGAATTAATTTTCTTTAAAGGAGCGAATTTAACAAGAAAAGTCCCAAAGCATGATGCTACCCCCACCATGCTTCTCTATGGTGTATAGTTTGTTTTATTTCCCGGGTGCTCTAGTCTGGTCCTCGAGAGCCTCTTTCCTGCATATTTTAGATGTTTCTCTCAGGAAATCACAAAACGACAACAAATACACAGAAAACAAATCCACAAAAAATGTCTCAAAAATTACAAAATGACAACAAAAACACACAAAACAACAAAAACAAAAACAAAATGCGTAAAATATACAAAATGTCTTCAAAAACACACAGAGTGAAAGTAAAAACACACAAGATAACAACAGAAAAATACCCAAAAAGATCACAAAAAACTAAACAAAACAATAAATTACACCAAAAACACATAAAATGACAACACAAATTCATTGTTATTTTAAATGCTGACATGAATGTTGATAATGTGGCCCTCAGATCATAAAAATAAATTTTTTGTGGTAACGGTTGCTCACCATTGCTGTGGACTTACAGTCTCAAAAAGACGATAAAGCAGAAGCTGTTCATCCGTTTTTAAATTGACTGGCCAATTATGCAACCGTCCTTTTGGAGGTCAAATATATTTATAGTGGATCTAAAATGATTATATATTATTTTTTACTAACTAGTGTAGGAACATTTCAGAGAAAAGTGGAAATCAGAAGCACATCCAGCTGATAAAATCAATAGGAGTATCCAGCTAGGTGAGGGAGGTAAGTTTAAAGGTATTAGATAGGAATCACAATGGCAGCCTTGAAGGAGATTTCATTATTTGAGCATGCAGAACAGCACCGCTGAACAGACATTGAATCATAAAATGTCTCTGTGTTGACAGAAAGCTCCCAGGTCTGAATTTAGCGTATGTGTGTTAGTAAGCTGCTGCTCTCGACTTAGACCTACTCTGGAGACGCAATGAAACCACTGAATGTAAAGGATAAGAAATAAGAAATAAAAACCAAGATCTACTTTTACTGACAGGCACATTTTGCATGTGAGACATGCCCCGCTGTTACCCATATTGGCCCTAGTGGTCAAAAGTATTCATTACGTTTCCCAAATTCATTAAAAAAAATAAAATTCTTAATATAATTTACATGTACTGCTTTGATTCTAACATATTTCTATTAGTTTTATGTTGCAGATGTTAGTTCTACCCAGTGCTTAATTTGTAAATCATCAGGTCCCAGAACACCGACCGTGTGTTGTTCCGGCAGTAAGAGACACAAATATGTCACGGAAAAAAAACATTTTTTAAAGTGCCTTTTGCTAACTAAATGGGCCAATAATATCACATGAACACAACAAAATTACCCTAAACGTTTAATAAAAGAATGGTGAATCAACCTTAAAGAAGCACAATCGGCCGTTACGGAGACAGCAGTCAAATCTGCCATGTTTCAGCACCAAGGACAGCGTAAAACCACAGCTAATTTAGCCACAAAGAACACTAAACTTTCACAACACAAAAGCTAAGAATAAATACATAAAATAAAATGTGTGCTTACCTAAACAGCCAAACAAAAACATCCATGGAGAACTTTGTATCCTCGCAACACCTGCCTTGTGTTTCATAAGCTAATAGTAGCAGCTCATCTTAGCTTTGAACTGAGTCTCTGTCCAAACTTGACTGGTCTCAATGTCCACAGCAGAACTTTGACCGTTGTCTCCTTCTCTCCTCTCTGTTCCTGAGTCCTCCTCATGTCTATAGGAGATAGTTCTCCTCCTGTGTCCTGTCTGTTGGAGGCAGGTTCTCCTGCATTAGCATCATCGCTACAGGTGATGCTACTCGCTACGCTAACTGCTGCTGCTGCTGCTGCTCCGTGATTTCCACAGAAACAACCTTAGACGTCTTTACCTCAGGCTTAGCTTCACTTTTTGGCTTATATTAAAAAGCTCTTTTTTCTTGTTTTTGTGCAAAATCAAAGTTTAGACGTAGCATGTGGGCGTGGCCATACTTTCTCCTCTCTTCCTTATTCGCGCTCAGTTTTTGCATTCAGTTTTTGTGTGTACAATGACATTTCCAGTGATTTCAACTCAATAAAAGACACAGCTGGACAAAAATATTATTTCAAAATGTAATCAATACACCTAAAAGCAAAAAAAAAATGAGAGATGCTGGATCCAATCCAATAAGTGCCGGGCAAAATCTGGGAGAAACCGGCCCTGTTTAGGCTCTGGTTCTACCTCAGGTGTGCAGTGTAAGTTTTCAGTGAAATGGTCCCAAACTTTTGAAACTTTAGGTTGGTTCTTCTTTTGTTGCGCAATTCCCTTCACAATTTAAATGGTGAAGCACCACTGCACCCAACAGTTCATGCATGGTACTGCAGCAAAGATAAAGCAGAAAGAGGCCGCTCGCCTGATTTTATCTTGAATTTACAACATCAAACAACGCATCTACGCACATTTTTGTAGTCAACATTATCAATTATGTTACTAATAATTATTGCATTATTGTACATGATACACATATTGTGGTTGGCGCGAATCTGGAGATGGTCTGTATATTTAGTTCTATGTTTTCTTTTAAGAATCTCGAACTCCGCCGTCTCGGAACTTGCTTGTGAGGGTATAGTATGTGGCTTATTGCTATTTTCTCCTGATTTAGTACGAATGTAATGTATTTATTCATTTTTTTAAAATGTAATATATACATTTTTTTTTCTAACTTTTTTTAAATGTTAATTTTTTTAAATTCAATTGTTTTTATTTAAATTATTTACATTTTTTTATTATTATTTAATTTATATATATATATATATATGTATATATATATATATATATATATATATATATATATATATATATATATATATATATATATATATATATATATATATATATATTCCATGATCATAAACAAGGACAAATAGTTTTGTGATCAACACAAGTTATTTTGCCTTCTGCGATCTGATGAAGTAAGTTGTAACCTTATACAGTAATACAAATGTAGCAGAAATACATTCACTTACTGAATTTTGAAACTTTTATAATCCTTGTTATAGACGTGTCTCTTCCTGACTGTAATATGCTATAATGTAGTCCTTTGCATGCACAGTAGGGAAGTCGTAAAGATCACAAAGCTTAACATTCGTCTTATGAATCATTCAGTGTTTACTGGATTTATGCCAAAGAGCAGGAGGCCATTCTCTGATTGTCTTTTCTAACTTTCTCATATGTTGCCCTCCTTTAATAACTTGTTGATTTGCTGCTGCTTTTGCTGCTGCCGCCGCCACCACCGCCATCGCCGCCATTGTCGCTGCTAGGAGGAATTAAGTGACCCTGTTCCTTGATGAAAGTCAGACAGCATTTCATAACTAAATAAATTACTGCATTGATTTCTTAGCTGTTCCATGGCCTGAATGCAGAGCTCTTCAACATTGCCATAGTCTGTTCGTAACATACTTGTCTGTTCTAAAACTCATTAAAAACACTTTTTAGGACAAATCACTACATAATGGCTTTTGAGTTGCCGTCTACTGTCATTTTCCAAATAATGTCAAATATGCGTGCTAAAGTTTAGACAAAAAAACTCATAATTGTTGGTCTGCTATAAACATATATATTGGTTATTAGAGGCTAAATACTCTAATACAGGTATTGGCATCTCTATCACAACAGGGGCCACTAACATGCGATTGTATCTTGTATCAACATTTATGTCAGCATTTAGAATAATGATTGACCTGAGCATTAATACAGGGGTGGGGAAAGAGTTTGCCTTTTTTGTCTTTGTGGTTTTGTTGTTTTTAGTCATTATGTGTGTTTTTTGATATTTTCTTGTGTTCTTGTTGTAATGTTGTGTAGTTTTCTGTCATTTTCTGCAATTTTGTTGTCGATTTGTGTGCTTTTGGGGTCACTTTCTCTATTTTTGTTGTTGTTTTCTGTATTTTCCTGTCATTTTGTGTAATTTTATTGACAGTTTGTGTGTCTTTGGAACTACACGTGTTGTTTTTTGTGTTTTTGTAGTCATTTTGTTTGTTTAAGTGGTTGTTGTGAATTTTTTCTGTATTTTTGTGTACTTTGTGCAATTTGCTGTCGATTTGTGTGTTGTGGGAGTCGTTTTGTGTATTATTTTGGGCTTTATATTCCTTCCGACTTCTTGAAATACAATATTTGGGGATTTGTTTAGGGGGCATACAATTAGACCGAGGGCCACATATAACCCCCGGTTACTAGATTTCGGGTTTATTTAAAACAATAAGGGTATTGTTACATTTGAGTCACTGGTACATATCGGGCTCTAACAACTCTTCCTAAATTATGTTTTATGATATATACCCATTTCATCAGTTTTTCTGTCATAGAAAAATCCACTAATTCATGCCAAAAAAATGCACATTAGGGATTCAGTTAAATCTAGTAAATGTATTTTTGATGCATTTGAGTCAAAACGCTCTAAATCCCGTCAGGTCGTGCTGACAGCGAAGTCTAGCAGGAACTCGTAGTGAAAGATTTTGCGATAATTATGAAAAGTCTCTTTGTTTGTCATCCAAACACTTGCTACACATCTAATCACTTGTTTCATGGGGAAATATGGAGAGATCACATAATATTCTATCCGTCATTGAGTCATTACCTTTTCAGGAAGCTAATTCTGTAATTTCTGTTCTTTTTACTTGATCACGGTCAATCTGAGGCCCTAATGGTGTATGTTGTTACTCCTGATATTGATTCATCATGCTGGTGTGGGCCGTCATTTAGATTCATCGCACTAGGTTGCTTCTTTTGGCAGATTAAAGATATGAAAATGAAGGACGAGGCTTCATTATCCTGTTGTTATACCTAATAGCCTGCTTAGTTTGGCTCAAAGCCCTCTGCTCATCCATAATGCATCTGATCACAACACAAAATTGTCTCTGTGTGTGATTTTAAAAGCACACTAACATGTATGTTCTTGTATCTGGATCGATGTGCACTTCTAAAGGAGACATGGAAATGACCTCCTTTGTAGATCTGTTGATGAAACCTAACCTGGTTTTGTCCTTTACACATGGTGATCTAAAACTTGTGACCCCAATATATTCACACTAGCGTGTGTAGCATGTAGCTTTTTGATTGTATTTATGAGAATTGGTCAAATGTTTTATACGTTAACCACAAGACAAGGTCGTGAGGTGCTTTAAACTTCAAAAGAGCTCCAGATAAAAACAAAACAGGTAAACAAGTCAAACTATGGTATATGAACAGCATTTTCCCAAAGGAAACCCCGAGGTGTCAACATGACCCCTCGGAGTCACTATTCGCCCTCAGAATCAAAATAGCCACTATAACCCCTAAGAATCAGTATGACACCTCAGAGTCAGTATAACTCTCAGTTAACCCCTCAGAATCAGAATAACCCTCAGAATCAGAATAACCCCTCAGAATCAGAATAGCTCTTAGTTCTACCCTCAGAATCAGTATAACCCCTCGAAGACTGAATACCCCTCGGAGTCAGTATAACCCCTTAGAATCAGAATGACCTATCAGAGTCAATACAACACCTCAGAATAAGTATAACCCCTGGGAGTCAGTATAACACCTCAGAATCAATATATTCCTTGGGGACTAAATTGCACCAGGGAATCTGATTAAACCTTCAAAGTCAGGACTGAATCAGAAAAAGCCCTCAGTTCTAACCCCTCGGAGTCAGTATAAGCCCTCAAAATCATTATAGCATCGTCACTAATTTTTAATTAACATAAACACTATTGTGCAACAGATTACAATAATCACCCCCTCCAGTTCCAGGTGATGGTTTATGGTCATTTGTCTGCGTCTCCCACAGCGGGCCAGGATCAGCCCAGCAGACGGCCCGGTTTGGACCCGCTCCAACACAGATGTGCAGTCATTACAATTTGGCCCCGTGTCACTCAGGTCTCCCCCACCTGTCGTATTTACCCTCATCCACCGTGATGAGTAGAGCAGAGTGTTCATTTTACACCTAATGTAATTCTGACTGCGACGTTGGCTGTTGTAAACACGATAATCAATATTGGTCACCTCATCCTCACGTTCCCACGCTCACATCCAACAGAATGAGGCCAGGTTTGATTCAGCAGTGAACAGCACGCTGGACATATCGGATGTTACAACATTGAATGATTTGGACATTTGATCTTTTGTACTTGGAAGTCATTTCATCATTTCCACATTCCAATACTTCAAAGAACAGTTTGTGATTTTTTTTTCTTTTTTTTTTTTTTTTTTTTTCTTTATTCATAAAAAAGAAATGGAGGCATTTGATGTCAAAGTGATATGATGAGAAAAAGATAAAGGAGCCCTAGAAAGTGAAAGAAATGAACAGTAGAGAAAACACAGTAAATGAGTAACTTAATTCATCTAAGACAGATATAGGCAAACTGGCGGCCCTCAGATATAGGCAACTGTGGCCCCAAAACAAATTGGAATTCATGAAGTTCAGACTCCAGAAACACAGAAAATGACAGCAAATGGACAAAAATGTCAACAAAAGCACACAAATGATAATAAAGACACAACCGCATGAACACAAAATGACAACAAAAAACAATAACATTAACAAAGAGACTTCAAAGACAAAAAATTGCACAAAAAAATATAACAAAAAACACACAATGACCCATAAAGACACAAAAAGGCAACACAAATTGCCATATTGACAAGAATTGAGACAAAATTAATTTAAAAACACATGAAAGGTCTGAAAACTAAGAAAAACACCAAGAAAACCCAGACAGAAGGACTACAAAGACAAAACCCTTTGTTCTTTCCTGCACTAATGCTCAGATTGGTCATTATTCTAATTGTTAACATAAATGTTGATAATGTGGCCCTCGGATTAGATAATCAACATATTTTTGTGGCTTGAGATATTTACTGCTTCCAAAACATCACAAACCAACATTTCATTGTCATAACGTCACTCTTACATTTTTAACAACAAAATACGTCAAATTCGAATTCTTTGATTGAAATGTCAAGAGTTGAGCAAGAATCAATAAATAACACTACTTCATACCAAATAGATTTTGTTGTAGAATCAAAGTGGTTTTAGGGTTTAGCTGAAAAAGCCAAACTCGGCCAAATCACTTTAACCCTGGAAGTCAGTTTTATCTGTTATGCAGTGGTTTCTCAAATGGGGGTACGCAATGGCAATACTGGGGGTTCTTGAGACAGAGAGAGAGAGAGAGAGAGAGAGAGAGAGAGCGAGAGAGAGGAAAATTTACTCATGAAAACATTTTAAATATGTTTTTTTTTTCATGTTTTTTTCAGATAAAAAATGATAATCATAATAATTATGATGGAAATGATCTTGATTAGAACATGAACTGAAAATACAAGGGTCAGTCTTTGTCTCACACCAGGAGGAAGATGATAAAAACCATTGATTAAAAATCTATTCACGAGGCACTACATAATGTTTTATTCCACTACAAAATGAGATTTTATTTTTTTGTGTTATCACAACGATGGTACTTGGATTCAGAAAGAAGAGAAAATGTGACCTGGAGCCAAAAAAGTTTGAGAACCACTGTGTCAGCGCTTTCTAATATTAGTCAATGGACTTGTTTAGTGTTTGTATTACCAGTGCTTTACAAGATCAGCTCATTCACCCATTCACACACCATTAGGACAAGGCTCGACCACTGGGAGACCTTAGGGTTCGGTGTCTTGCCCAAGGACACTTCAAAAGATAGACTTGGAATCAAACCGCTAACCTCTGGATAGAAAGACGACCCAAAGGGCTTATGTTACAAATCAAGATTGGATTAATCTCCGTTAGTTAGCTTCAACTAACCAAACATTCCCTGTCAGACAGGAGCTGTCTTATCAAAACACGCTAATTTAAGCCAAGTAATTCCTCGGTGCGTGCGCGTGCACATAAAAGGGGTGGAGATTGCAGCGTCTGACCAATCAATGGAGAGAACTGTCAGACTGAGCGTCTTTACAATGAATGGAGGAACTGATGTAATGAATATAAATCCATGATGACAGTGAAGAGCAACAATGTTAATGCAGCGCGCAGCAGGAGGCGGAGCTTTTCTACTCACTCAGATCTGATCCACTTCATAACGTGGTCCTGACCAGGTCAGGTGTTACTGAAGTTTAAAATGATGAATAATTAAAATCCATAAATCAGACCAAAAACAACACTGTTGTTACAGAAAAGGCAGGTATGAAACAACCCAGGCAGGAAGCTGCTGACACTGTGAATGCGTAAAAGCCTGAGATTATTTTTTTATGATATTAATCTATTGGATGACAAACGGACAGCGCTCTAATCAGTTAAACTTTATTACAGCACACACGTTTTGCTTTTAAGTACACCTATTTATCACACACACTGGGATGAGATGAGAGCACATTGTTTAACTGTAGTATGTCCCTGCTGAGGAGGTTCAGCGTATGAATGAATGAATGATTTCACCCGCATACGATAGACACACAGCCTTCATCAGCTGACTGTAAATCAGTCCCATCAGATATTAATCTATATCTTTCCTAAAGGATGTCATCGGTAAATAAAGGATTGCATTTATCATTAATAATCTCTTTCCTAAACACAGCTGTCAGATCTGCACCAACCAGAATCTTCAAACAATGGGCAGGTTGTTTTCTAAGAGATCTGATTGGTCAGGAGGCGGGGCTTTTTAACACTCGCTAAGATCCTAGCCAGAGTAGGTTAGTCATTCAGCATTAACTGCTATAGTGATTAAGCTCCAGTGAGTACAGCACACACTGATTAAATCCCAGAAGTTAGCGCGATAAGAGGTCATCCAGATTCGTAGCATACCCCCATAATGTTCACATTTACTGTACATTTTTATTTGGGTTTGCCTTCACACCAAAGCAGGACAAAGTACAGACGCTCTCACACTGGCAATCCAGTCCATTGGGTGCAGAAACAGTTACGAGAAAGACACAGAAGCTAACTGGAGCTGTGCGTCCGAAGCGACATCCATGGAGGTCCGCGCACAGCGACCCTCTGGCTCTGCACCGCAGCGGACACACACGTACTGGACTCCACTTCAGGCATCCAGCTTTTTCTCTCCCTCACACACTTTACTCACACTTTCCTTTCTCATTCAGTGGATGTTAATATTGACTATTGTTTTAATTGAATTATTTCCTTATACTAGAAAGGTTGACTGGAGCCTTTTTTTCCATATCCGCTGTGTTTTGTGTCAACATTTACTGCAGCTGATCTCTGCGTGTGTGTTTGCACCTACTTGTCAGCAGTACTATGTTCCTGTGCTCAAACAATCACCGCAAACAGTTCCAGATTTGATGAATTGCAATGTTCCCACTGCATTAATTTAGTTGCATGTCCTCCTCCCATTTTTTTGCCACCCTTATGTGCTCCGCCTATTATAAATATTCATTAGAGGGAAACACGCTAAATGGATTGGGGGTGCATTGAGACATGAAGCAGTCACGCGCTCCTGGTTTATTAGTGTGTGGAGTGACATTTGCAAACGTTTTAATACCCCTAAACCTTTAGTGAATCCATCTTTAAGTGTCTATAAAAAGCACTGTATAAAATGTAATGCATTATTATTATTATTATTATTATTATTATTATTATTATTATTATTATTATTATTATTATTATTATTATTATTGTTAATAATATTATTATTATTATTATTATTATTATTATTATTATTATTATTATTATTATTATAGCGCTTTAACAATACATTTCAATATCTAAACATTTCAACTTCCGCGTGAAGACTGTTTTTTTCAGATTCACGTTTTTCCATTACCTGTTTTTATTGCACTATTTAAATTTTGCACATTTCCAAGGTTGATGGAAACACGGCTAATGAGCCTCAGGAAAAGCCTGAGCGCACCAAGCTATTGAGAATGTGGTGCTACAGTAGTTTGGCTTAAAGTGGATCCAGTTGTTAAAGCATCATCAGCTCCACTATCCTTCCACCACTCCACTGAAGCTGTAATGACTTCTTGACCCTAACTGTGAATATTTCCTGCATTATACGCGTTACTCCTGCACACTCTAATGTTGATATTCACCTGCTGTGTTTCCGCCTGACTGGCCGTTGGTTGACCTTGAACATTTGGAACGCATCAGAGGTCTAATGGACGATTATAAGCTTTTCAAGTTCACGCGCTGCTTCCTACAGACGGCATAGAGCTTCTTAAAAAAGATGACTCCTGACTCAGGATTGTTTGTTGGTTAGCTGTGCTGGCATTTATGCTCTGAAGTGTCAATTATGAGAACATTTGTTGTTCTTTGTGAACTGATATTTGAACTGTGTGGTGGAATTCAGAGATTTGCATCTCTAAGTGACCAAAATAGATTCTGGAGGCTACATTTAGGAGTAACGTGTGAGTAGCTCTCCCATGACATGCATAGTCATTATAGTAACCCTCAACAAACTGCGCTTTTAAGCCAACTTTCATAAACTCAGCAAAGACAGAGGCCGGATAGAAAACTAATCTTCTTTCACTTCTGACTTCATCCATTCAAGAACATTCCCACACAGCAAAATGTGGTTGAAAAGACATTGAAAAAATGTCTAAACATGTAACAATGTCAAAATTTGGTCAAAAAAAGTGAAAGCCGTTGTTTTCTGGTCGTTGCAAAAACGTCTTATTATTACAATCTAAATATGGTTGAAAGGTCAATAGCTGTCTTTTTCTTTTTTATGCATTTAAGATTGATTTGTTAGAATTTTTGTTTATTTAATTCAATAAAAGTTATATTTTACCTTCTCAAAATGTAATACCTAATTGTGGGAACCTTTGTAGTGAACTTGAACCAGGATCAGATTGGTATTTCTGGTTTATGTTTGTGGGCAATTCGTTTGAAGTTGTACCAATACCTTTTTTTCTTATTTGTTAGGCGAATTTTGGTCCAAATTATAGATAACACGGTTAAAATTTGTTTAGCTACTTACCCCAAATGAGAAGTCTTATTTCCAATGAATCTGGACCAAGATCCAATAACAACCCAATTTCATCACACTATATTGGGGAACATTTGGACGTAGTTGTCTGGCCAAACTCAATTTCAACGACTAAATTAGGGCTAAAATTGGACCAAGTTGGACGATCCAATTATAACTAAATTTCAACGACTACATTGGGGCTGAATTTGGACCGATTTTGGCGATAAAAAAAACCCCAAAACAATTTCAATGACTAAATAAGGGCTAATATTGGAATATATTGGGGCAAAAATGGACCAATTTTGACATTCCAAAACAACCAAAAACAATTTAAACGACTATTTTTGGGCTAAATCGAAGCTAATACAGATTTAGCCCGAACAAGGCGTTGGGTTGGTTGATTCTGAACCAAGTTTCAGTGGCTTCAACGAGCTGTTTGTTGTGCCAGCGATGGCTGTTGGGTGTCATGACTGCTGCTTATGATAATGTACCAGGCTGGGTGCCACTGCGTATTACCTTCTGTTATGGTAATGAGACCAGCTCGGATGCTTTTCTTCAGCTGCTGCCTTATTTATGTGGTAGTCGCTGCCGTCGCCGCTCGTTCATTATTTGTATACCGCCGTCTGACAAATGGCTCAGCAGAAATCTCCGTCCAACCTGTTGATCTATCATTTTCATGCAAATATTACATTGTGTTAAAAAAACAAAACACACAAATAACAGAAGAACAATAGTGTTTTTTGTCCTCTGTTTAGTGGCTGTTCTCTAGCTTCTCCATGTGTTGCTAGAAAGTAGATGCTGCGACAATATTGTGTAGTTTTGAAACTGAAGTGTCTTGATATGAACTAGAATACATGTGTACAACCAAAGGCCCACATCTAGTCAAGCCATTGCAGAAAATTTGAGCTTTAGCTTAAGTCTTTGTAAATAAACACATAAAGTGGTAAATATCGCACAAAATGCGATTGTTCTTCCAGTACAAAAGTTTTCTAAAACACAA
Source organism: Gouania willdenowi (assembly GCF_900634775.1). Classification (NCBI taxonomy): domain Eukaryota; kingdom Metazoa; phylum Chordata; class Actinopteri; order Blenniiformes; family Gobiesocidae; genus Gouania; species Gouania willdenowi. The sequence continues at coordinate 5,124,372 of NC_041064.1, forward strand.
ATCATCCCATAGAATTCTGGAAAATTACATTGAGAAACTTTTGAGAAAATTTGTTGCAAATTCAAGAAATTTTGACCAATTTCTTAAAGCTGCTCGCCTCAATACTTTTTCATATGAACCAAAATCTAGTGTATGCCTCATAGATCAATGCACCAAACACCATTTACTCCAAAAGAAAGAAAAAAAAAGTTAAAAATTGCCGCTTGAAAGTTAGTTTTCATCTCCATTGTAAAAACACAGTTTGATGACATTTTCGTGCATTGTATTGTGGGATTTGGAGTCTCGTAAATAGATGCATAGAACTGTTTTTTTTTTTTTTTTTTAAATGAGTATTTTAATACAAAATTATCTATAAAGATAATTTTAAAATTGTTATCGGTTTCTATATCTCCAAAATAGAAATCTCCATTTATCTTGAGTTTTGATATATTGCCTGTTGTGGTGGTTTTGAATGGAATGAGACGGAGTCAAGTTGTAGGGTTGCTGGTCAGATGCGGACACAGGGTTTATTTGGTCAAAGGGTTTTGGAGGCAGACCAGCCAGGGATTCAGAGGTTTTTGTGTGTGTGTCCCAATGAATCTGCCCTTGTTCTGTGTTCTCAGGGTTTTGTATGGTGCTGATAGTGCTAGTCATAACAATGACAGAGCCTCTGAGAAGAGGCCTTGGCAAAAGCTATCAGTGTACGATAGTTTCTGGCCTGCTTAGGGCAGTGTGACACATATCACATACTGTATCAATCCCTCCTTTGTTAAAAAAAAAAAAAAAAAACTATTATTTTTAACACACACATATACATATATATACAGTATATATATGAATTACAGAATCACCAGAGAGACATTGAACACCCACACTTACTTTCCATCAATCCCAGTAGTAGTCTGTTTCATTTCCTATTTTACCTAAGTCTCACGGGTCATTTACAGCTGGATATCCTATCCCCTGCCTAATTAGTCTCAGTTCCACACCCAAATAAGGATGCAAATGCATTAACAAATTAACATACCCTGAGACAATGATTACTGTAAATGCAAAGTTCTGGTTCTATGTTGCCCAATCACCAGACTAGGAAAAGACTGCTACTCACCCCGTGTTGTGCCGAATCAAGCTAAACTAAACCAATACTGTGAAACAGTCCATTACATTACAGCCAATACAAGTTATAAATTACAGTTTACAGTTCCACCATCCTTGTATCACAAGATAAAACCGTTAAAATTGCCATTCTCCTTTGATCTTCCAAAAACATATTTAAAACGTGTGGAGAAACCTTGAATTAAAAGTTTGAGTAAATTATGTTTGATTTATTGCTTTTATTTAACAAACAACTATCAGGCGTAGCAGCTTTAACATTTAGGATATTGCAAGTAACTTAAAATATTTCTAACACTGTCTTTTTCTTTCTTTTTTTTTTCACAAAAACATGGATTTTTATGGTCCAGCCCACCTGAGATCAAAGTTGTTTGTATGTTACCCTTGAAATGAGATGAGTTTGACACCCCTGAATTAGAAGAACGATTACTGAAATGCTCTTACGCGGCCCTTTCGCCCCCATGCTCTTCATTTGTATTATTTACTAATTTAGCCTCAAGGAAGTGACAAAGGAATTTATTTTGCTTACATAAACCTCTCGCTATTTTTAGGTGAAGTCGTCAGTATATTTAGCTTCTTTTTTTTTAGCTGGACTGACAGATTTGATGTCATTAAGACTATAATAATAATAATAATTAAGAATGACACGTAAAGACTTGTGTGTTGATTGGTGTCTCTTTTTGTGACCTTTTATTCACAGTTTATGGCCAATCATCTGGGTTTTGTTTCTCTTTTCCTAGTTTGTGATGAACATAATGTGTGTGAAAGTGTGTGTTGCATGAGATTGCGAGCATGTCTAACTTGATGATGGTTAAAAAAGGACCTTGCACGTCTGCCAAGCTAAGTGTTTGCAGAAATGTTTGGCAGGGCACATGTTTTTACTGATCTCCTTTCGAAAGTGAGGAGGAAAAAAAAATAATGAGCACGCTTTAATTTTGAAAGAAGTGAGCCAAGTCGAATTATTTTAGCAATCCGATCCACTTTTTTTTATGGCACACCCCAGTACAACATGAAAGTATAATGTTTGAAAAATGCGCTTTTTGAAAACCTAAAAAAAAATAAATGAAAAAGGGGATGTAGATTTCCAGGAGGACCTTGATTTAAATAGTTAGTGTTTTGATTCCCTGCATCAGTGGGAATAGAAGAGACAGAATGGATGAGATGTTTGACCTTTTCAGATTTGTCCCTGCGTTGTGAATTTGCTGCAGGGCGCCCGGGCAGGAAGCAGCGGTGCATCGAATTATCTTTCCCACTGTTCAGACGCTGCAGACCTGATCTCCAACTTGCTCCCCTCCCACCACTAATGGCTTAGGAACACAGTGGGAAAAAAGATGGAGAGAGCACTTGGGTCGGAGGGAGGGAGGGAGGGAGGACAGGTTGTCTGATTGTCTGTTGGTTAAGCTTAGAAACAAATTACCTTTTCTTGCCTTGCCCAGTGCCCAAGAAACGTGTTCCAGGTTACATGCTGGTGTCAAATCTCTGGCAAAAAGCTGCTGAAACATGTCACGGCTTTGACTGATTCTCCGCTATATATCGGAAGATCGGTACCACTTTTTAGCATAGAGTTAAATATATAGACCTTCTCGAGATTAGCCTAGCAAAAGCATTAACCTAGAATTAGTACTAACCTCACATTTGCATTAGACTAGCAATATGATTAACCTAGCATTAGCTAAGCATTAACCTAGCAATGTTAGCAATGGTTGAAAAAGGTTTAAATGTGTTGAAGGTAGCAGCTGAACATGTTAAAGGTTAAATGATCTAAATCGGTTGAAGAATGGCTGGGGATGCAGGCCTTAAAAGTTGAAAAAGCTGAAATTTCTAATAGAAGTGAATGGGAAAGAAAAAAATGTAATGTCAAAAAGTTTAAAAGTTAACAATTATAAAAGTACAAGCATAAATGTTATTTGTTAAAATCAGATAAACGGTGTATGAGTAGTTAACGACGACGGAAGAAAGAACAAATATGATAGTGACGATGCCTCCTGCATGGTAGTAGATAATATCTTAATTTTGGAAAAGCTCTTTCACAGTGAATGTGACTAAGAGGAGGATGAGTTTGAGACAGAGGACTGTTTATGAGAGGGAAGGGGGGTTCCCAACATCAATCAATATGGTTCATTCTGTGAGTCATGAATGTGCACCCCAAGTTAGAAAAGATTTTCAATATTTACCAACTCTAAAACTGAAAGTTTGACCTTATGGTGGCGCTGCAGGAAAGGCCATATCATCACCACAACCTATAGGCTTCATACTCTAGTGGTCATTAATGTTGTCAGTAAATTTGAGAAGATTTGTATGAAAACTATTCCAGATAATTTAAAAATGTGTCCTGATGGTGGTGGTAGAGAACAGATCAAGGTTTCATTATGAGGGGTTATTCATGTATTCAACAAATAAACAAAATGTGTGACACGAAAACTTGGTCAACCATTTTCTGGAGGCAAATATCTCTGGGGTCAGATTGACCCCTAGGGTAAAATGTGATGGTAATATTTGAGGTTTAAACGTCTTTGCAACGCCCACCAACCAGAACCATCAAGTGCATTGTTGCTAAGTTCATGCTGTTCTTCAAGCACATCCAGAAAGTTCCACCTCATCCCCTCATACCATTCGTCTCTCTTTTCTCTCTCTCTGTTTCTCCACCTCTGTCCTCATGCCATCCAGAAGCCATCTTGTGTGACGTGGGTGAGTTTCAGTGTCTCAGCCTGGACACGTGTGTCCCTGAGGCCTGGGTCTGTGATGGTGAGCCCGACTGTCCCGACGACTCAGACGAAAGCAATCCAGTCTGTAAGTCCATCACCCATTTCAACCATTTTTCCACATAAGAGTCACATTTATTTATTTATTTAAATTCACCATGCGACGAATCCTCACAGTAAACCTGTTGAAGTTATTAGAAAGGGTTGATATTTGATGTTTTCAATTGATTTCAAATTAAAAGCTTTGGAAATATTTGCAATCATTTTTACGTGGCTTTAAATTTTAATTTATTTAGAGGGTTTCTATATACAGTATATACTGTATCTATAACTGCATTTCCACAGGGGTGAAAGTGATGGATTACAAGTACTCACATTACTGTAATTGAGTTGCTTTATGGGTACTTGTACTTTTTTTGAGTATGTTTGACTTGTTCCTAAGTATGTTTTAAACAAGTAAGTCATTTGTTTCTTTTCTACACCCAACCGTTACTGAGTAAATATTATTTGTTGTGATTATTTGTTGTTTCATTGTCCTCTTCATAAACTGCTGACCTCAGCACATTGAATATATCCATATAGTCGTGCTATTTCTGATCAAAGCCCAGCCACCTTCCTATGGTTCAGGTTGTGGCTTTCTACCTATTATGTTCTTACCCACATGGTACATTTGGCATGTCACTGTTTTACAGTTCATAAATGTATCTATACTTAGAGTCTGATCATTTTTTAAAATTTTGAATTGAATTTATTGGTGTTATTTTATTTGAAAAAGAATTATACATTTTAAATAACCTTTTCGGGTTAGGTTCCAAATGTTTAAGATATCGTCTCTTCCTTCTTAAGTTATACTTGAGATTTTATAACCAAAGTAACTAGTAACATTTCCTTTGAGTACTATTTCATTGAGCAACTTTTCTTGTACTTGAGTTTTTTCATGTATGACTTTAACATTTCCCTTAGAAATGTGCAAAATCTAAATGGCACTATGAAAAAACTGGTAATGGAAACATAGAGTACTGATATATACTCAAGTAGTAAGAAGAGATGATATCTTGCACAATTGAACCTGGATTTTGAAAAAAATACTCAAATATCGCTAAAAGTTTTTACGCTTTCACGAGGAGGTTTTTCAACGACATGTGCAAAAGCGCTATGGAAACATTTGTTTCTGCAATTACATCAAAGTCTTGTGGGATGAAATTTTGCAAGAGTTACAAGGCTCCAATACAACCTTCAATGAAAACATTTTCTATCACGTTTTCCACCTCACACCGATGGCAGAGGCGTAATTTGAAGAGTTATTGATGCTGGAAGTCTGCATATGGGGAATATCTGCCAAATCCATACAGTATCCAGATAATCTGGTGATTGGACAGACTTTTGCTTCCGGTCCGGACATAAAAAGAAGCAACGCATAAGACATTACTGGTGAATTAAAACGTTATTATTACATAAATAAATCAAAATCAAAAAATTAAGTTACGTAAGACGTGCACATGTGGAACCAGAGGTGGTGTAATGAATCCACTGGTGCTCCTCGTTTCTTGTGATCAACTTCCGTGTGTGTAGACGGCTGCTGTCAGCGGTATTTTTAATATGCAAAATAAAAAAGATTTACTGCCCTCAAAAAAGCTGTAACTGTTTTTTGCAAAAGTGTCAAATGGTGGAAGTTCTACCATCTATTGTTCTTCACACCAGCCTCACAGTCGGTCAGTCACTAGTTTATTTGGAAACTATTTGGATCGTAACACTACGAAACAAAACATGAACGTGAGCAGCTTTTTATGAGCTGAAACATCCACAGACTGAATGAAAATATGAGCAGGACCAGAAAACTGCTGACAGTCCTATTGTGTGTGGAGACCTGGTCCAGGACCTGGGGAGGGAAACCAGGTGCAGCGGACTTCAGTTCTCGCTCTAATTCTTCCCCGTAATGTCAAAATATCAAATAGAACAAGTTACAAAAAAAAAAAAAAGATGCTGCTTATCTGGTTTTGTTTTTTCAGTATTTCTGTTTTGGTTTTAAATCAGTAAAATCAAATAACCACACTGTTTATTTGTTATTTTTGATTTGGTTTTAAATCAAAGAACGAAGGGAACACGGATTAAAAAATCTGACAATATCGGCAAAAGGCGAACATCCAACATCTCAACTTTTGGGTTTCAATTCTGTTGGTGCAAGACAAACAAGTTCCTCAATGTGAATTATCTAATATTTTTTAAATAATATTGAAAAAAAAAAGAAAAAGAAACGGGACACATTAATTCGCCCTTCACTTCATCAAAGTTTCCGACACGTATAATAAACTCTTGGGATTATCACTTACATCCTTCTGGAGGATAAATTCCCTTTTAATGAAAGAACAGAGCAGTGAATATTAAGTGTATTAGGAGCTGAATGAGGCTGTGCATTACAATGCCAGTAGTGATTGTCACACAGTAAAAGGCATTTGAACAAAAGCTGATCATTAATATTCCACACAGGTTTCCCTCGTCACGTGAATTACTGGTCATAATTAGAGTCAGACATCTGTGCATATATTTTGCATCTTGCAAAATTATTATTAGTCCTTAAAGTCCTGTCAAGCATGAGGTCATATATTAAGAGAATCTTGTTGTAGAGAAAAATGGATCCCACTAATCAAACGGTGCTATCGCACTGAGCAGCTGTTAACGTGCTGACAGCTGTTTGCACGTATCATTAAAACATGGTCTGTGCCAAACGGACGTTTGCCAAGCACTGCAACGTTTTTGGCTTTACGTTTTTATTGATCGAAATGAGATATCAGACTACGCTTTGATATATTACTCATCATCATTGTTGTCTCATGTAAAAGAAGATGCTAACAGATCAATTTTCTTTGCTGGATTATATTTATATTTGTCTCATTGTTTTTATGCTACCTTGTGTTTTTATTGGGTCCATGTTTTTATGCACTATGTACTCTTGTGTTTTATTGTGGCTTGTTGGTATTTTATGCTCCACATATTTTTGCACTCTAAATCGTCCCGTCTGGGAACAAATAAAGTTGATTGATTGATTGACTGAATTATATTAAACGATTGCGCTGTGGGAAACACACTAACCTACTAATCATACTAAGTTTGATGTCAAAATGAGTATGTAGTGCATTTACAGTATAAATGTATAAATCTACTGTAAATAAAAAATTATATAAGCTCAGGATGAATAAAGTAAGCAACTAATAAATTAATTATTAATTAATTAATAAATGATTTAGTTTAGTAACAAAATAACATAAAACAAAATGTATATGTACATATGTATTTGAATATTGAAATTTATGTTGAAATAACTATTCTAAATACATGTGTATTTCTATTGAAATTGTTTATTATACATTTTTGTGTTTTTGTCTGATGGAAGTCTGTAAACAGATTTAGGTATAATAAGTATTAACTTCAGCCTAAACCCTTTCGGTCGTGCTGTACACGAAAATAATGGAAATGTTTGCTTAAAGGAATTAAATGACTGAATACAAAAAACTATAGTATGAAAAGATTGAGTACGTAAGAAATACCTGGATGTATAATATACAGTACCAGTTTTTTACAAGTTCTTAAAATATATATATATGGAATTTGTTATTATTGAAGGAACATTTGTTTTACTTTTTACTTAAGTACATTTAGTAGCATGTACTTTATTTTACTTTTACTCAAGTCAGAGAGCAACGTCAATACTTTTACTTTATCCATAGTCATTTTTTATCCAAATATCTATACTTTTACTTGAGTACTAAAGACTAGTACTTTTATACTGTATCGGGACATTTTTTATGTATGCACAGTGATAATCATACTCAACCGTCCCATGATGCATTGCAAGCGTAATGTAAAATTTGTCCTGGGACAGGCTTCAAGCTAATAATCTAACATCTCCTTTTCAAAATAAAAGCATCTCTTCTTGTCTTCTATTAGTTTTTTGAACTCTTTTGTAAATAGGGCTCTTGTTTTGAAGTTAACAGGAAGTTTCATCAGTAGCACAATGGAGGGTCTCTGGAAATCTCCAAATGTGGGAATGAAATGTGTTTCCATGAGTTTTATGGATCAAATAATCACATGTTGATATTCTACTTGGTCACTTTCTCACTTAAAATGTTTTTCAGAACTTTCAAAGGTGGAGAATCTACAGAGATGGTTTAGCCTCAGGTTCCAAATGCATCTTGGGAAAGTTGGAAGTATGCTTCAGTGGGAACGCTCATCATCCTAATCATAGTTATAATAGATAATAGACAGTATGTACTCATTGAGTTTGTAGTGGTGCCATTTTGAACACACCCTGCTCTTGATTTTAAGTTACTTAGCCTAGCTTACTAACGTGTTAGACAGACGTCTCCTTCCTTAGGATGACATTGTTATTGATACGCAAAAGCCATATTTTTAAAGTGTTCGTAAAACCTGTTTGATTTGAGATTTTATTTAGTCAGTGTTTTTCATTGGTTCACTTACTGTGTTTTTCAACCTTGGGGGTGTGACCCCTGTGGGGTCGCCCAGAATTCAAACAGGGTCGCCTGAAATGTCTAGTAATTGATTTAAAACACATTACTGATGGATTCATATTTTTGTAATTTTTTGGATAATTATTATTTTCCAAATTAAACGCTACCCACATTTTAAACAACTGTATTCTATGCTTTCACTTCCTCAAATATAATCAAGTAAAAAATAAAAAATACAGTATAAAAATAAAATAATTCAATAGTTAAGTAAATTGTTAAATTATAAAATAATCGTATGTTTTTGTATTTCAGTATTATTCTTTTTCAAAATTAATTGCCACCACACAATCTTAATCAACTGTGTTGTATACTTTCACTTCCTCAATTATTAATAAATATAGTTAAAAAATATACAGTATAAAATCACCGAGCTGGCTTAATATTATTGTATTGTAATCAAAGGGACTTTATTCCTCTAGTTTATGTATTAATGTATTAGATCCTATATTGTATGATGGACAAGTTCTAGTTTGATAGCTTTTAGCTATTTTGCATTTTGCATAGGTAGCAATTAGCACTTTACACTGTTAAACGTCTTGTTTTTTTATTAGTGTAGTAATTTATACTTTGGTTAATTAGATTATAATTTACTCCGTTATGAAGTAAAATGTGTAATTTTAGGTCAATCCTACCTTTTCTACTCAAATAATTTAAGTAAAAATTGAAACAAATTGAGCAGTGTGTTGCTATTTTATTGCAACATCTGGAAAGCAGCCTTCCCAGCATGCTTTGCAGTGCTGTGGCTTCAAACTCAATTATTAACCAGTGCAGGATTATTGCTTTAAGATTAGATTGTTGTGATATTCAGTGCAAAATTCCATTTACTTTTGTGTTCGAGGTTCTTACACATCTGTCGATCCTGCAGTTTTATTTTATCATGCGTAACCATAGTAACACGAGGAGTCATGTCAGGTTTGGTGCGCGTGCACACAATGTTTGCAAATCACATTATTGAACACCGTGGGTTAACTCAGTGGTTCCAGAAGTGGGAGGTGTGCCCCCTTAGGGGTGGTGTGAAGTCATGACGGGGGTCAATACACATGAATAATTGTTTAGAAAAAAATGATTTGCACTCAAAAATGTCATTATTACCGTTTTAAAATATGTGAAAATATATTATTATGTTATTTTTATGAGTTTTGAGGAAGAAAAAAAAATCACAATTTTGACGTTTTTCAAAAAAGGGAAACATTTTTAATTATTTTGTTGAAATTCTGTTGCGATGGGGGAGCCCTGTAAATGTTTTATTCTAACCATAGTAATGAGTAGTCGGGTCAGGTTGGTGTGCACACAATGTTGCACAGTACATTATTGAGCACCAGTGGTTCCCAAACTGGGGGGCGTGCCCACTTAGAGGGAGCGTGAAGTCATGACGTGGGTCATTAAACAGAAAAAAATTATTTACACTTCATTATTACTTTTTTAAAATGTGATTGCACTTTATTTATTTATTTTAGTTGAGTTTTCTGGAAGAAAAAAACCCACAATTTTTATATTTTTTTACCTATTTTGTTGAAATTCTGTAGCGATGGAGAATATAATTGTTTAGTCTTCAAAGGGGGGGAACAACAGAAAGAGTTTGGAACCACTTAAAATGTGATTGCATGTTTTATGTTATTTTTATGAGTTTAGAGGAAGGAAAAATCACAATTTTGTTTAAATTCTGTTGCGATGGGGGACCCTGAACATTGTTTATTCTTCAATGGAGGTGCAACAGAGAGTTTGGGAATCTCTGAACTTATTTTTACACGAAGAGGAAGTCGAACAGTGAAACAACATCAGCATATTTCAGTAAAACTCATGTTATATAAGAACTACCAAGATATGAACAGCTTTGACAGACAATCTTACCAATTACAATCGACTCAAATCCATTGAGATTATATAGATAGTTGTTTTTTTGTGTTCAATGTTTTATCTTAGATGTAGTTTACCTTATTGTATGAGATGAAACAAGCAGAGTTTTTTTTTTTATCAACACCATCCTAGACAAACATGGTACAACAGGACGAGTCCCTTTGGTTTCAAAGTGAGTCACTGAGTAAGTAAAGTTCTGAATATGTGAGGAGTTGAAGACTGAGAGCACATTGTGTGATTTCAGAGCCGTAAATGAATCACAATTTGCTTGTGTTTAAAATTTATCATAAACAAACATCTGCAAAGTTTTCAATGAGGACAAAACGAAATGGCATTTTAATTTCCTTATTTACCAACTCCCGTCTTTGCTTTATCAGGTGTAATAAAGACATTAGAAAGATTTATTTGAGCTGCTGCGTTCGTCTTTCTGTCGTCTTCTTTTTCCACTAAGTGCACTAGAGTTTTTTTTCTTTTTGTTTTTTTTTAATCTTTGGATCATTTCTGCTTTTTGAATGCTAAACTGTGATCTGCTTGACTGTTAGCAGCTGCTTTGTCGTCCATGGACTGTTTTAAATGTAACAGATACATTGTAGCCTTTGCACAGATGCTGTAGGCCGAGTCTCGTAATCTCCAAACGACAATTAATCATCCCTTCAATTAATGTTGGCATAATTTTATTTACTATGCCTGCAGAAAAAGAAGAGCATGCATATTCATCTAAGTAAGATGGCACATCTCATTATCGTGGATTAGGAATTGATAGAAGAAGGGTATCAGATCAGCTTTACCTGGCAAATAGAAGATGAGATTGAATGGACGCTGTCGTGTTAAATAACGAAGGACTGCAAAAAAAAAAAAATTGATGTTACTGAGCTGAAATAAAGCAGGAGATCAAGCATTGTGTGCAGCCATCACTGCTTTGATTCCACGGTGAATATTTTCAGCTACACACAGGGGACTGTGTGTCCTAAAATAAGAAAGCCAGTTGATATATTATGCTTTGGTCGATGATAAAAATGTTATGTTGGTTTCTTTCCCCTCCTTCCCTGCTGTGGCTCGGTAATGGAGATGTAATCACTGCATCTTCTGGACTCGTTGTGGAAGGGGTGGAGGGGGGGAGGAAAGGAGGAAGGTGGCCATGGATTGTAAATACCCAGAGACAAGAGGGAAGGCACCAGCTTATCCGTTCAACCGCCGCCCTCATGGGACTGGACAGCTGACGATAGTCATTCAGAGGCTGGAGGAACAGGGGGACAAGGTCATTTCTGTGGTTCAAATTAAAGCTTTCCCCCACGGGGGGAGGTTTGGTTGGGCTTAATTTAGATTGTTCTACCACGGACTCGTGCCATGTTGGGAAGCTGCACGGTAAACGAACGATCAGCAGAAATGGCAACTCTCAGAGTATCAGGAAAACCTCTGTCATTTATCAGACCAAACTGAGTCAGAGTTCTAGCAAGATTCATTTTTGCCTCCTTTTTGAATAGTATGTTGAGGTTTCCTTTAATCAGACCAGGTTTATTTTTATTTCCTGACATGTTTTGACTGTCAACTCTCAGTCTTAGTCAGAGGAGTTCTGCCTTTGTCTGGAGATAAAAATGTTCTTGTCTGAATAAACAAAACCTCAACTTCACAAACTGACTCATGTCTCAGCAAAACCTCCGTCAAATGAAATGACACAGCCTCAGGCTTCAAAATAAAAGTCGTCAGACTCAGCGGCCTCAGGACGTAAAACACGACTTTTATTTTGAAGAAATAAGAAACTGGAAATACACATGGTGTCATCAATATGTGCTGCTTTTGATACAAGAGTAAGCTGTTATTTTTTATTTATTTTGAAAGGTTAAAATATATTAGCATTTAATTTAACTATGTATTTATTAGGGGTGTCAAAATATTGTGTTAATTGCGATTCATTAATTACTCTCGTATTTAGTACGTTATGTTTTTTTAATCTAATTAATCTCATTTTTAAACTATAACTTCATTCTTTCTGTATGCAAGTTTCCTTTTACATAAATACGAGCATGAACGCAAAGCACCCAGTTGCGAGTGCAGCCACAGCTAACGTTAGCAGCAAAACTAATCTCAAACGGCCGTATTCTCAGGTCTGGAGTTTTTACGCGCCTCTCTCCTGTGCGTATTCTCCGATCCAGACTCCTGACACGCCCACTGCGCGTAAATCGACTAAATGCAGTGAGCGTAGCGCTCATTTAGTACATTTGTGTAAATAGATTCAACTTATTTGATTAATAAATGTTTGAACTTAACTATTTGTCTCTGGTTCATGATTGATATTGCTTGCTATTGAAGAGTAGACAGTTTGATAATAATTCACACCCTGATTGACAAGGTATGAATAACTCTTTAATGATCTAAGACACTATAACTCAGTCTTAGAAGTGGGCTCGTAATCGGAGGGTCACCGGTTCTAATCTCACCTGTCACTGTGAGATGTTGCGCAAGTTCCTTAACCCCATTTCACTTTAAAGTATACATTACATTAAAGATGCACAAATACATATTTCACTACTTTAAATGCACTTTTGTTAGCGTGGATGCTAAGGCCTGCTAGCTTACACCCCCCCCTTCCCTCCGTTCATCCTGCGTGCTTGCAAGCAGTGTCTTAGAACTTAAACCCTTCACGAATCCTTCAGGAAAGGATTTCATGGACTTTTTAGCTTTCCTTAGTAGTGCTGCCACCAGGAGCTTTGGGAACGTGGTGGACATGGAGCCCCAGTGAAACCTCTGATTGAAATGTCAGTCCCAGAGGAGCAGACAATAAAAAGGGTCTGTAACTGACTCAAATCGCAAGCACAGAGGCTGTGTTTCATCGCGGCAGCTCAGCCTGACCCAATCAACACAGATGTTGATGTTGGCGTCTCCCAGCCGTGGGGGGGTGGTGGAGGGGGCGGGGACAGGAGCAATTCAAAGGCAGCTCTCTCAGGAGTTGCTTCGCTCATTCCAATTCTGCGACAGGGGAGGGCACGTCTGCCTCTGCCTCCCTCTGATGTTTTCACATTCTGTGGATAGAGTTCATCAGTACCCTACAGAGAGCGCCACAACAAACCGCACGCTGGTAAAAGCAGTCATTAAACAAGTCACATTTCAGCTCCGAGCCTCCAGTTTTTAACAATCTAAACCAAAAGTATGACCGCCTTTGTTCTCCAGCACCAACTCATGTCTCCCTGTCGTAAATCTTTGCACTGTGATGATTTCCTGACAAAGTCAAACATTTTGATTTTTTTTTTGGGATGGAAGCTGGGTCAAAGTTATTTTGAGCAGATATCAAGATTTCTATTCTCAACTTCAAAAAAAAAAAAAAAAAGGTCTAAAAAGATGTCAATTATTTATAAGTCAACGATAAACTTAATTCGGGCTTGAACGACATTGATGTCACAAATCAGAAATACTTTATTTATCCCAGGGGGAAATTACTTGCTTCACAGAGGCTCGAGAAATATTACAAATAAAAAGAATAAACACTTAACAAAGAAAGAAAGAGAAAAGAAAATGTGCATACTTAAGTAAAATACATGCATTACAGTCGGAAATAAATTCAAACATATATATATATATATATATATATATATATATATATATATATATATATACACATATATACTGGAAGCTCCAAAGGACCCAATTTGTCAAACTCAAGGCCTGAGGGCCAAATTGGGTCCTTTAGAGCTTCCAATTTGGCCCGCAGGAGAAAGTAAAAATGACAAATAAAATATGAACCATATATAACCGATATAAATCAAGTCCATTTACCATTTAAACAATCTTTCAATTTCCCTTCAAATTTATACAAAGCATTTCCCTTAATTAAATAGAAATTGATCACAAAATCAAGTACATTTATTGTGAAAATTCTGTTGGTACTGACATATGTCACTTATTGCTTGGATATGGTCGCTTTCTTACATATTTTTTTTATTTTACAGATACGTAGAAGTGCAAAGTACGGCACAATAATGAAAAGAAATTACGCATTGTACCACATAAAACGATATTTATTGCTTTCTATATATATATATATATATATATATATATATATATAATCTTGTACGAACTCAAGATCATAGGGACACCTTCGACCTTGTTACCAAGGTAACATAGTGCGGTCGATGAAATATAGATAAAGCCCACTACTCCACCTGGAAATCTGAGGATGTCGATCACACTTTTTCACTTTGAGCACCTTCTGTCTTCAAACTTCCTGTTGCTAAACACATTCCTGCAGCAAGTTGGCAGTGCACGTACGTGCACAGGTTGAGCTGTTTGCATTGCATTTAGAGATAGATTACACTTAAGCACAATATATTTGTATGACTCTCACAGCAACTGTGGACCCTTTATCCTACCTACTGTATATCATCACTGTAATCACAGGGGGAAGTTTTTGTATTGAAGAATAAACTCGTTATATATCACTAGGGATGTAATGAAATGGTCAACTCACGATAAAATATGGCATACGATATAGGGCTCATGATACGAAACAATGACAATATATAACTCGGGCTGTCACTCATCATGACAGTAAAATAGACCATCCTAAGTCAATCTACTGCAGTAATTCATCTCTCAACCAGTAGAAAATGCTGTGAACACCTGATGATGCATGAAAAAAAAAAAAATTAAAAAATTACCGTCATATACCGTGAAACCATTAGAATTTTGAATCTACATTTTTGGGGTCATACCTCCCAGCCCTATATATAACACAAAAAAATGAAAATAATTTCCAATGAAGAGTAACAATTGTGTAACAAATGTTTGTTGATGAAAAACAATTTGATTACAAAAGTTGTGTGTGGAAGTGTTTTGCTACACAAACAAAGAATTAAAAAACAAATTTACCAATTTAACTGTTTTCATTATTATTTTTTCCTCATTTCTCAAACATAAAAGTTAAGAAATCATTTGTCTTAGGGCCTTTATTCAATTCAATTCAACTTTATGTATATAACGCAAATTACAACAATAGTCATCTCATAGCGCTTAACAGAATGTTAAATTCTTAGAAAAAACCCAACAAATCCAGCCTTTATACTTTGGCTTTCCACTCATTAGCTCCTCCTTTAGAACTGCACCAAAGTTTTGGCCTGTGTGTGATTCAAATATGGCTCGTATTTGTTGCACATAGCTTTTCATTTCCCAATCATGGTCTCACTGGTGAGGGCTCTAACTGTTATGTAGCTTTGAGTAGCATCTGAAAGTGAAGGTTTCAGTTTTCACTTCATGCTCTGTCTCAATCTCTGCTTAGAACAGGCTTTAGTGGCTCAGGTGGTAGTGGGTCGTCCTCTGATCGAGAGGTTGGGGGTTCGATCCCAGTACCTGACTATGTGTCGAAGTGTCCTTGGGCAAGACACTGAACCCTAAGTTGCTCCCAGTGGTCGACTAGCGCCTTGCATGGCAGTCCTGTCCCACTGGTGTGTGAATGTGAGAGTGATTGGGTGAATGAGCTGATGTGTAAAGTGCTTTGAGACTGCTTCAGTGTGGTGATAAAGCGCTATATAAAATGAAGTCCATTTACCATTTACCATTTAGTGCTCAGATGTGTTGAAATACGGCCTCTCAACGTACACGTTGGCTCGTATCCAGACAAGAGCGCACTGACCACCACATTTTGTTACATTCCTACCAATCAGTGCTCTTTGAGATGTTGTTTATCAATATGAGAATGAGATGCCATCCATCTGTAAATGTCATTATTATTGATGGTTTTGGTCTTCATTAATTTATTCATTGTTCTCTCAGCCTCGATCTGCGGCTGCATCTGCTGCAGGTCAATGTAGCATCTGCTCAGTAAGTGGAGTTTGTTCCGCACACACTAGTGTCAAATTTACTGATCTGTCACCATCATCATCTCCTAAAACAAAGACATTTGTGATGAAAATCTATCAAAGTAATTTGAAGAAACTGGAAGATGGAGCCATGACGATGTAAAAAAAAAAAAGAGTAAAAAGTTGAAAAATAATTTCTAGTGGTAGTGGTTAGCATGTTAGCATGTTAGCCACACAGCAGATTGTGGAGTTTCCATGTTCTCCAATAATTTCCTTCCATCAACCAAAAATCTGTATTTCAGAATAATTCAGTGGTTCACAAACAATAGTTGGAGTCTCTAATGGGAGTGAATGGGATTGTCAGTGGTTTTTTTTTTATTTTTATTGTATTTATTTCCATTTTATTTGTGAGGGACAGTGCACGTGAATAAACATACTGTATCTACACAATATAGTGATGTAAACATGCCAGATTTAGCTCAGAAATAATGGTTTACGTCCATAGTCCCTTGAATTTAACCCGTGAACGTCCACCGTCCGGAATTTGGCCTGGACATTGTCAAATAAAACGTCTGTAGAATCCTCAAAATGTATATTTTTTGATGAACTTTTTTGTGTGTAGGTAGCACCTTATACTCTGCTCTCATTTTGTTTTAAAGCCAATTCACATAACTCAGTTTGAACTGCTTATGGTAAATTCATATTCATACTACAATAACTTGGTTGTACTGATACCTACAGTGTTGGAATGTATTGGACAGACAGTTTTTATGAATTCTGGGTGGACCTTAAATATTTAACATTAATAACAACATAAACAACATGAATTACAAACATTGTACAAATCTACAGACAGAAATAGGACACAGGGCAGGTTGAATAAAAAACAAGGTTATTCGTCTTTACCATGTGATGGACCTGTAACCCTGAGCAGGAGTAAGCCAGTCAGAAGATGCACGAGTGAATGAAAAAGAACAGCCTTGGATTCCAGGATGTCTATCTATGTCCTACTCTGTATTTTATCCGGCAAGTCCCACATTTAAATAAATGTAATACAAATCGGTTTGGTTCCTGTGAGACTGTGTAGCAGTAGGACGGAGGTTCAGGGGCTAATGTAGCGTAGCATCTGGTTATAAAGCTGGAGAAACCGAGCCTTGTGTGCATGATGTAACATTTATTTTCTATCCCCCACATATGTCGTTCCCCCTCGAGCTAAACTTTCTAGTTGGATATTGTGAGAAAAATCTCCTGGATGTCTGATGTTTCCTGCACTATTAGCATAAACAGAGATATACGCTACTCAAGTAGAAGTACCGTTACTTGATTAAAATTGTACTCAAGTACAAGTAAAAAGTACTTGAGTACTATTTAACTTTGAGTTAAATAGTACTCAAAGTAAAAATTACTAGTTACTTTTACCTCCCATGTATATTTTTGGTAATAAATATTGCCATGTGCTATATACACTTTTATTTTATTTAATTATATTATTTGTTTGAAACCTACATGGAAAAGAAGGGTGATTTGATCCCCGAAGGAAGAAATATTTATTATCTGTTTTCCAGGTTTATTTTATTCTATTTATTTATTTTATTTCTCTTTGAGTTTTGTTTTAAGAAATATAACTACAGACCACAGGCATCTATTTACTTTATTATTTTATCTGTAAATTGTGTGGAATGCCACCGTTTGCAAACGTTGTGTGATTATTCAAACAAAAATATGGAACAATATAGAATGAAAAAATAAATAAATAAAAATCTTGCCACGGTTCCCTTACATACAGTAAACATCTCATGTATAAACTTGAACGATTGGAATTTAATTTATTTTCCATAAAGGTATTTGTATGAAATAAATGGTTTGTCAAAATATACAATTATTTTTTAAATAAAATATCTTCTCAGGCTTTAAGTATAGCTACATTTGTGAACTCTAAAAATGAGAAAATAACTGGCATTCGATGCTATTTTGACGCCGTACATTACATTTAATCTGGTTGGTCGGCTATGATGTGATGCATTGATAAAATATATTCATTTACTCAGTATTAGTTGGGTGTAGAAATGTAATAAATCACTTTACTACAAGTGAAATGACTGATTTAGAAATATACTCAAAAAAGTACCCATAAAATCAACTTAATTACAGTAACGCCAGCTACTTTCACCTCTGTTAGCGTAAGTTATTAGAAAGTTCACCGGTTGGTTTCAGTATGTTGTCTCTTTGCTTTTTTTTTCATGTGACAAAAGATAATTGGATATCGTGTATCTGTCTTTCATAAAGATTTACGTCTTTTTGCCAGAGGCGGATTCTTTAACAGACGGATCTTCTTTGTGGTCATTTCAGGTTGTGTTCTGGTGCACGAGGCCCAATACTTTGATATCAGACTTCAGTTCTCCATCTACGCATTTTCATTTAGAAAACTTCCCCAGGCACATTTAATCTGTTCTTACAACATATGTCAATATTCAGCAAACAGAAAGCAGATATGTTGTGTATCGTTGATTAAGACCGTCTCCTCTGACAAACTGTGAAAGCTGTATCATTTCCTTTGCTTGGCTCGTAGCCCCAAACCATATGTTTTTTTTTTTTTTTGTTTTTTTGTGCTTCTGCTTTTGCAGTAGAAATCATCTCCGTCTGTTCCAGCATTTTTCTCAAGCATAACTATCAGTGGGAAGAAAAAAAAAACTGCACGCCTGGTGACAATCGCGTACCCACACTATGTCTCATTCTTGTCAGAAGCGATGCTCAAGGAGGAGCACATTACTTCTTTGTCAGCCCCCCCAATCTCACAAGCTAAGCTGCTCCGACACGTTTCCCTTTTGTATTCCCTCCTTGTACGAGTGATGTAAGGGACAGAGTCGCGCTGTCATGGAATGGAACCAGTGCAACTTTTAACATGTTATAATACACATCATGTGTCCCCTGTTGCTCTGGCAGGAAATATTCCTATCACTGTATTGCATAAGCCTCATTGTTAGGAATTTATGGAAATGCTAAAGGGATCCTCCACTGTTTTTACAAATGTGGCCTAAAATCCTTGAAATGTACTTATTAGAAATCAGCTATCTTGAAATCACGTGATTGATGATGTCACATGGCCCCACTGCCTGTAACCATCCCATTGTTTTCTATTGGAGTAGATCATTTTGCAGCTTTTTAGCTCATTTAAGCATTTTTTCAGGCAAAATGACAATTTGTGCTGCTTTTTGTTGCTCTAAAAAATCAAGAAAAGTAAAAAAAAAAGACAATGAAGCGGAGAAGAAGAGCTCTCCTAAGTAGACAGTTGCTGTGTCCGAATATTCCCTCCTATCTCCTTTCCTGTCCACTTTTCCTTCACCTTGGAGGTGTTTGAGTGGTGGCCTTGATAAAGAGCATCCAAGTTCTCTTTAAGCTCAGGAAAAGAGGCTCAATCCTTCTTTTATAACCACCTTTAGCCTAGGAAACACTGATACATCCTTTACCAAAGGAGACCAGATAATGCTGACCCATAATTCCTTGCAGCGACAACATTTAAAGGGACACGCACACCTGAGTGCTTATGGAAACTCACGACCAATGCAATAATATGCCTTGAACATAAGTTATTATATGTAAGACATATTATTAGATTATAACTGACATAAAACAGACACTCTGTGGTTCAAGAAAAAGGGATCAGATACATTTTTATGTGGAATGGGAGTGTGAGCAACCATTCTCAATGTGACGTTCTTTTAGTTTCACTTTCGTTCCTCGTAGTCTGGTCGCCTCTTTTCCTTTGATTTACATTTAAACCTTGTGATATTTGAGATTATATCAGTGGAAAGTGTGACTGTATACATTTTCGGAAATTTGTAGTTTTTTCACCGCGACAGATGTCATTAACCTTCGTGGCCATCAGATTATTACGTCACTTAGTGGAAGTGCGTCTGACTGTCAAAACAAACAACTTCCTTAACCCAGTGACATCATCCACGGGGGATTTGGAAAAGTGAATAGGAAAGGAAATAGGAGGGACTATTCGGCCTTTTCCGATGGAACTTCATCTGTATGAATCACTTTTTTAATATAGCCAAGAACCCCTTTATATCTCATACATTTAAAAGCCTGTTTAGGTGAAGCACATGGCAGGTGGTTGATAATATTCCGAGCTGTAGCATGAGAATGAGAAAAGAGACCAGGTGGAACAAGTACTAAAAAATACTAATTATTCAAGGACAAGTACATTTACTTTGCTTAAATTAAACAAAATGCACTATTTTGTTTCCTACTGGAGTTAAGCATTCAGACTGCTTTTTTAGAACATTTAGCAGCTTTTTCAGCCAAAATGCTAACTTGAGCTGCTTTTCTTTGCTCTAAAAAATCAAGAAAAGTTCACGATGTCAATGTAAACCTCTTTTGTCTACCGAAAATTATGGACAGATACAAAAATCCTGAGGATATAGGACTTTATTTGGGTGGGAGTCCTTCTATTCTCAGGATTTGTGCATCTTCAACTGTCCGTGATTTACATGCTAACCTCAGCCACCAGAGCGTGTCAGCGCACTAAAGGTCCCTTTGGAGAGCTCTTCTTCTCTGTTTCATTGTCTACTACCAAACCGCACAGTTGGAACTGTTGCCCCCTAAGGTCACACATTTTGTTTTTGGGGGGGTCACAGCTGTTTTTGTCCTTTTTCGGTAAACAACAGAGGTTTACAATTGATCCTTTGATTGTTTGAAAACATTGTGACTTATTTTGTTGGGCGGGGCTTAGCCTGGAGGCAAACCACCATAGATATATATATATATATAAACACTAGATTACTTACCCGCACTGTTAGACAATGGGGAGCGACGCAGCAACGTGGCGGCCATCTTACCTCAGACAGCTGTCATTACATTGATGTCACTGGTGCATGTACTATTTAAATAACCCTAACTTGCTCAATGTTCAACCAATTTTCAAGCGGCAAGTGGCAATTTCTACACATACAAGCATCTTATGTTATACCTACGTATTTTAAGGTTTGTTATAAGGCAAACCGTTTGTAAATCCATCAATATTTAATCGAGTTAAGGATATTTTTGTTTAAGCTGATCACTCACCTTCCAACAGCTACTGTAAAACGCATCAGAATGTCAGAACGTCCGTTGTCTGAGGTAAGATGGCCGCCGTTGAGCTACACTGGTGAATCCCGCTTGCGTCATAGTGTTTATATAGATCTGTGCTTTAGCCAGCAGCGTTTCCTGTTTTTGCCTCCGGCTAATAAGGGGTCTATGGCATCTTTACCTTTTACTCTTTTTTCTACAGCAACCAAAAGCAGCACAAGTTGTCATTCTGACTGAAAAAGCTGCTAAATGATCTAAAAATCAGGCTGAAAGAATATTTCACTCCAATAGGAAACAATGGGATGTTAACAGGCAGTGGGGCCGTGTGACATCATCAATCACATGATTTCCAGATGGAGGAACTTAGGCTCTAAAACTGTTAAGTAGTCCCAAGTGAATTAAATAAATATGGTGCATAATAATGTGTTTTGTTAAGCATAGATCTTCTAATAAATATGCTTAAAATATTTTACTAAATTGTGTAAAATCAGTGGAGGATCCCTTTAAGAGATGTGAAGTAAAGGAGCTAAAGCAGAACACTTCATCAACAAATGCCATAGTTATGATCGTGTCAAGAGAAGTTTTCTTCTTGCCAGAGGACATTCAGAAGGAAAAAAAGAAAAAGCTGTGCATATTTTCCTCCATTAATGATCCTCATTAAAAATGGCCCAGAGCTACAAAAGAACAACATTTATTTACTGATTTAAAATCAATGGATTTGGAGCCAGCACAGCAATTTGAACCAAGAGCATCTTTCGATAGTGTGGAAAAAGCAAAGGTCAAGGTGTTCCCCTAAAGCTGTTCCATTTTAAAATGAGTGATTCAGCACTAGAGGCTTTAGGAGCTACTGTTTTATTTGATGGCTGTATTCTCTCAACGTTTGTCGATCAAGGCGGTTGTTTTTTCCTCATGTCATTGAATATGCACGATTACCTCACTATAGTCAATTTTTTAAAATAGTCAAATTCTTTTCACGTATCCTATTTTTTGTGTATATGCACACACTAATGGTGTTGGCTCCCCTCTGTTTCTCTAGTTGCAGAAAAGTTGGATTTATTCCCTAAAGATATGTTAATACATGCCAGGCAGGAATCAGGCATGTCACCCCACACTTTCTGATTAGATTACAGACTTTCATTTCTACTTCCTAAGTAAGATTTTTTTTCCCCTTATTTTGTGTTGTAATTTGGTTTTAAATGAAGTTTGATACCCATGAGGCATTGGTTGCTCATGCTGACACTCCACCAGAAATAACAGATTTCATGCAAACAAAGAGCTTTAGAATCACTTTAGGATCTAATTAGAGAATTAAATGAGGTAAAGAGCTGCAGAGTAGGAAAGGAAGTGAAAATATGTGACCCCTGAAAGAAAACCTTAAAGGCTTTTTTTTTTTAATTTTTTTTATATCAAGCGTTTAAATATTCCACAATATAAACATGCAAAGAAAGGCGTGCATGTGCTCGCACAGTCAGTTAAAGCAATATTAAAGCAATCATTAACTTTTATTAAAGTATGAAATGTCGTGCAGCCTGCAGCTTCTTTTGGACATGTTTAAAAAAAAAAAAAGAAAGAAAAAAAATTCTAAACACCCTGAAGTTTCTGTCTAAAAAAAATTGAGAGAAACTGTATTTAAAAAAAACTATAACTTTACATATAACATGAAATATTTGAAAAATGAAAAACTATCTTTATCTCCCTAAAGTTTCTAAATACATTTTCAATGTTCATTAAAAAAAAAAAAAAAAAAGACAACATTTTGGGGTCATGGTAGATGATGTTTGGAAAATATTAGAATTTTATCTCAAAAAGATTATCATGTCAACAATTGGAGTCAATGCAAAAATGTCATTTTTAAACATCAGTTTTGCACTTTTGGAGCCAATAAATCATAGTTAAAATCAAATTTCCAACAATTTAATTCAGTCTAGATGTAATTTGTGTGTGTTTAAGTTGTTTTTACAGCTGTTTGAAACCTGCCTTTAAACACTAACAGCTGCTGCCTTGCTCACAGGTGACTGTCTTACTCAATTAGCAAAGCTAGAGGTGACGTTTCCATTGACATAGATGATCATCTCTTGTACCAGAAATTGTGAGTTCAAACTTCAACTCTTGTTTTTCATACTTTGCTTGTTGCTCAGAATTGATTAAGTTTGCCTAAAATTGCCTGGCCCTGACCATTGCTGCGCAGCAACTATAATTACAAATGTTGCTTTAGATTTAAACTTATTCTTCATAAAGATTGATAACTGTGGGTTATTTGATGAAAGGATAACGACTTTGAAACCAATGTCAAGTTGTATTTCTCGTTTGGTTGTAATTTTACAAACTGTGCACCACAAATGTAAACATTAAGAATAAAACTGATATTATAGTTGCAGGTTTGGAGGTGGTTTTGTGTCTTGGCTTTGATAAAGTGCAGCTGTGGTGCATTGACCTGATTGGACTCATTTTGTTTAGCAGACCATTCTATTGATTCTCAGCTGCAGAGGCAGAGATGTCACAGACGCTCACATCTAACCTTATTCCACCCACGCTGCTCTGGAATGAGAGCGTTTTTTTGGAGAGTGGGAGACACTAGGGTTGACACACAGTACTTGGCTGATTACACATGTAATCAATCACTGCACAGCAAACACCAGTTATTGCACACAACTGTGTGTCACTGTTCGCTTCACAAGTCAAAGGAATTGTTCAGTTTTTGTGAAAAATTGTTTTAAAGGAATGTTAAGAAATGACATTTATTCAGGTACGAGACAGTTTAATAGAACAATGTTAATAATAATAATTACTATTTTAACACTTCTTAAGCTGAAATTGAACACTAGCTTTTGATAGCAGGGGTTAAATTATGGAAGTGTTTCCTAGTGCGTAATACATATCTATAGATATTATCCACACGAATGATGACCTTTTCTACATAAATATGTGCCATGGGTTTGAATCCCACATTTGTCATGTATGTTTTTTTTTTTTATTTCAACATATTTAACATGGCAAATTCCACCTTTAAAATACATATAGGAAAAAAAAAAACATTTTAGGGTATTTCCTGGGTTAGGGCTAAAATAAAAAGGTTAGCGGGACAGCTAAAAATAAACATGAGCTAAAATAAAACTGACAGAACTTTAAATCAAGTGGTGCATCTATCATGTGACCTAAACTGGCCAATGAGAGGCGCTGTGTATTAATAGACGCCGGTTATTGACACATATTACGCACTGATAGCCACTGCCTTAAATTATGGAACTGCCTAAAGCACATGTTTCAAACTTACGGCCCGGGGGCCAAATCCGGCCCCACACATGATTGCAGTCATTTTTTAAGTTAAACTGTTGAAAAACTCTAAATTCTTACAAAATCCTTAAATATTCCTCAAATTATTACCTAATATTTCCTTTAATTAAATAGAAGTTGGTCACAAAATCTAGAAAATTTAAGTGAATATCCTGTATGGACTGACATCTGTCACTTATTGCTTGGATATTGTCATTTTTTTACATATTTTGTAAGAGATCAAACTGCTCCATATTTGGTCCCTGAACTAAAATGAATATGTCTTTGTGTGTATCAACATTATGAATGTTTTTACACACTGTTGTGTAGAATGTATATTGGAGGTGTATTGTAAAAGTAATGATATTAGTTTCCTAATTATTTGGTGTGATATAGCAGGGGTTCTCAACCTTGGGGTCAAGACCTCATGTGCGTTCCTGAGACACTGGGAGGGAGTCGCCAAATGTCTTTAAGAAACCAAGAATATTTTCTGAACAATGTGAGCCCATTTTTGCTTATTTTTTCACCATTTTTCTGCACCTACAGTATACCAAACTTGTGTATTTTAACCTATATATATATATATATATATATATATATATATATATATACATTTTTATTGCCATATTTTTGCTAAATTACTCTCATTTCTGCCACTTCATCAAATTTCAATGCCTCATCTGCACATTTATTTTTCTTCCCACTTTCAAGACATTTTTCACCACTTATAAACCCTTTCCACCACTTTTCTTGCTATTTTTGAAATGACATTACCCCCATCCACCCCTCTCCCCATTTCTATATTTATATTCCATATAGGTCGCGACTTGTGATCTGAAAAACACTGTAGGTATTTGTATTTGTACTCTTGATGATTCAATTAATCTGTATTATTAGTGATTAGATGTTTTTTTTTTTATTAAATTAAGACTCGATAATATATAAATACCTTAAGATATTTATGGAAACACAGATACATACTGCACATACACACGCACACATATATACATATACATATATATGTATATAATAGCTTCAACATTACATTTTATTGGATAGCTAGTTGGTCAGTAGATATAATTTCTGCAATGTTGCTTTGTATTTGAGGTCAAACTGATGCAAAGCAACTGTACGCGTAAAATAAAGTCAATAATCATATTTTTTTAACCCACTGTCTTTCAGCCAAAAGAAAATCACTAAAATATCAATTCAAAGTTATTCTAATTTATTCAAAATCAATTTGAGAATGAGGCTGAAAGACCAGTTACTAGATTGCTAATATGGAAAAGTAAAATGTCAAAAGAGGAAAAACAAAAGACATTAGAGAGAACTGGAAGCACGCACGCGCGCACACACACACACACACACACACACACACACACGCCTTAAAATAAGAGCCAGGGCTCAACAAACAGAAATAAAGAAAGGAGGAAAAAAAAAAAGAGCACAAGCTGAGAACCAACATGGTGCAAAAGAACAGCTCAAAGCACACAAACAATGTAACTGCTGATGAGCTGACTCTGTTTGAGCTGCTGGAGACGATAAGCAGTGTGGAAGCAGGTGATGGAGGGACATCAAATAATGTGACATGTGGAAGTGTGGGCAACAACAACAAAATAAATGAATTCATCTATTCTTTAACGCCATTACCGGAAGACAAAATACAAACACTCATTTACACAGGGTTTTTTTTTATTTTTATTTCTTTGTTGTTGGGTTTTATTTGAAACTGGGGAGAACTTCAAAATAAAAGCCATGAAAATGGATGACTAAGCAAGTTTTCATACAGTTTTCCCAAATTCATTCAAAAAAATACAATTCTTAATATAATGTACATAATTTACTGTAGATAATATATATTAATTAATTGTTGTTTTTAAAATACTAGTATGTTTTCACTGAAATTGTTCCAAACTTTTGAGACTTTAGGTTGGTTCTTCTTCACAATGTAAATGCGGTTGTCGCAGCAACAGATATATAGACATAAGACAAAGAAAAAGCTATCAAAGGCAGTAAAACACAGCAAAAAATGAATAGATGCATCTACAGTATACACAATAAACACATATTCCACCAGTCCAAACTCAATGAGGGTAAAAATCCTTCATTTTCCATCGTTACAGTAAAATTACTTGTATTTTTCTTTGTACGGTCATGTCGACTAACCACAGACTGATTTGCAGGGGTTCTTAACCTTGGGGTCAGCACCCCATTTGGTGTTGCGAGATACTGGGAGGGCGTTGTCAGATGCTTTCAAGAAACTAAGAATATTTTTTGAACAATTTGAGCCAATTTTTACTCATTTTTTTACCCTTTTTCTGCAACTACACCAAACTTTCCAAATTTCAACGCCTTTTCTTAACATTTTTTTCCACAAATACCCGTATGTTATTTGGGGGCTTGTCCAATGTTTAAATTTTGTAAAAACATAATTGCTAATGTGCATGTATTTACGGAGCCAATGTCTCTTTAAAGTGAGTTTTTGTCTGTATATTTGACCAACGATCGACTAAAAGGCAAAAATACCGTATGATATTTGGGGGCTTGTCCGGGAGCGAATCATCCTCTTTGAAATTAATAACTCAATGCAGATTTTGAGTATATCTTGGACTCAATGTTATAGTCTCTTTCCTACTGACTGGTCTGTCAAGATGAAGAGTTATTTTCAAAACTAGTGCAGTGCCCTTCGGAAGTATGTATATTCATTTGGGGGCTTAAGTAGAGTTGTCAATTATGGCCAAACGAGTATGTGTTTGAAGGTTGGATGTACAAAGAGGTGTACATACTCTGTACTCTGTAGTGTTATGAAGGGGTTTATTTGTGGTTGCAAAGTAAAATAGTGTGTGCAATTTCTCTGGTTTAATTCTATGGGACACGTGCATGATAAATTGATAAATAAAGTTTGCACCTATGTGGCGGTTTAGGTAGAATCTGAGAAAAGACACATACATTTATACAAATAAAACTATTTATTTAGTTAAAGTCTTTCCTCTTTGTGGTTGTGGTATCGCGTAGAATGAACAGGCCGCACTCACACACACGCACTCCTCACATCAGGCCGAAATGCGTGTGTGTCACGCCCAATGAGTGAGACTTGAGAGCTTTGCTAGTATATCAGTGAGAGTGCGGCTCCTAAGACGCCCCTCCCCCCGATCCGGTGTAACCCGCGTTTATTCCGCTGGATTTCAAAATAAAATGAAAATAAACGCTTTGAAACATCACCAAATAAGTCCAAAATAATGCATGCACACACTCGGCTTATGTGCATGTGCAAGCTGCTAAAAAAGTTTCAGGTCGAACAGACACCGCGTCAAGGAGAAATTCGCTCCACACACACACACGCAGACACACAGACAGACAGACGGTCCTTCCTTTAATAGATAGATATTAGTGTGTGCCTTCTTCCACATTCAGTGACACAACAGTCGGTACCATTTTAAACTTTCTATATTCAGAATTCCACACTTGTGACTCTGTGAATTCAGTTTTTCACAAAGCATTGAACAACCCTCGGTAATAAATGTATCATTTTTTTTTTTTTTTTTTTTGTAGTCGTGTCCTTGAATGTTTTTTGACAGCTCTGTTGTGGCGTTACAGATGTGGACAAAGGGTCGACGTGATATTTTGAACCAACGTGCAGAGGCCCAATAGTGTGTCATAGGTTCATTAAGAATGAACTTATTATTATTACAACTATATTTTTCTTTCCTCAGTGTCTCTAACACACACTGACTGCCAGAGAAATATAGCACTCTGTCAGCAGGTGTTATTGGCACAATAAATTCTGTTTTGTATGATTTGTTTTTTTAGTTAGGAACTCAATTTCATGAAAACATAACACTTTATTAGTCGCACAATGGGGAAATGTGGTTTTCATAGCAGCAGGTATAAAGAAATAAGACAAAGAAAAAGCTTTCAAAGGCAGTAAAACACAGCAAAAATAAATAGATACACACATCTATGCACACTAGATAGATAAAATCATACATATTTTGTGAGTTTAGACTTATTTAATGTAAACATTCTTAATTTTTAATTATTACAGTATAATTATACTTTTTGTTTGGCATTCTCCTAATGCAGGTGTTCTCAACCTTGGGGTCAGACCCCATTTGTGGTTGCGAGACACTGGGAGGGGGTCGCCAGATGCCTTCAAGAAACTAGGAATATTTAAACAATTTGAGCCCATTTTTTCATATTTTTTTTATTGCAACTATACCAAATGTACCATATTTTAACCTATTTTCATCATTTTTTTGCCATATTTTTTCTCCTTTTAATGCATTTTTGCTATATTACCCCTATTTCTGCCATTTCTCCATCAAATTCCAATGACTTTTCTGCACATTTTTTTCCAATTTTGACACCTTTGAATTGATTTTTAACTGCCTCACGATTCATCTTCACATTCCTATTTGCCAGTTTAAGCTAATTGTTGCTACTTTTTAAATTGCATTACGATAACACCTCCCTCCCCCATTTCTGCCACTTCTGAGCCAATATTGACACTTTGAACCCTTTTTACCACTTTTTCTGTCAGTTTTTGACCACTCTAATTTGCAACTTTCAGCCAATTTCTGCAGTTTTTAAAATGGCCATTTCACCACCTTTTTCATCATATTTTATCACTTTTAACCCATTTTTTTCCGATTAAAATAAGGATTTACATCTTTAAGATGACAATAATAATAAACTTCCTGGATAACAGTGGATATTATTCAGATGAATAAATAAATGTGTATCACATATTCCTAGAACAATTGACCATTATTTTGCTGACTTTATGGATGGACCCCAAAAGTTTCTCCCCTTTATTCCCCCTTATAATGATATATGCTCAGTTCAGGGTGGTTTCTTCATGGCTTTTGTCCTGTTTTGGTTGACCTGGTTTGAATATTGGACACTAACCAAAAAATATTACACTGTGAACACTGTGATGGAGAAAAAAAAGAAAGAGAGAGACAGAGAGCGTGATATGAAAAACGAGCGAGGCGTGTTTTTGTTGTGTCAAAGATGAGCGAGAGAAATTGGACATCTTTCATCTGTTAATTGTTGAGTGTCATTGAGCGTTCCTCTCTGTTTAATGGAGTGAAAGGTTTGGGATCACACGGCGTCTCTGTTGAGTCTCCGTCATCGTGAGTGGAGTGACAGCTCTGCTTCAGACTCAGATCCTCTGCCTGGGAATTTTACGAGGTGTCACTTTTCTATTTGGATGTGTTTGCACTTGGGGCTAATTATCCAACACAAATATTGTTTTTTTTTTCCCCGGCTGCTCTCTGTAATTTGATATCTATTGATGCAGTGCAAACATTATGGAATTACTCACACAGCTTTGGTCGCAGAGCTGGTTTGGATTTTATTTTAATTGGCAAATTTAGGAAAATTTAAATGTAAGATAAATATAAAAGGCGTTAAAGCACTTAAGGCTTAGGGGCCAAATCCGTCCCTTTAGAGCAGTGGTTCTCAAACTTTGTTGGCTGTTGTACACACGTTCTCTTACTTTTTATTCCAACATTTTTCTCAGAATTCTATGAAAAAACATCTATAGAGCATAATGGAATGAGTGGTAACACACATTTTGAATAATCTAATTTTGTAAATAAGTGGAATCAAACAGTATGTAGTGCCTCCTGAATAGATTTATTTCTGTAGTTTCTGTCATTTATGGTCATCTCCCATTTGTATTTACAGTTCCTGTCCTATTCAAGATCATTTCTATCATTATATTGTGTTTTTTTTTTTTTTTTTTGTCATTTTGTGTATTTTGTTGTTGTTTGTCTGTTCTTTTTATTATTCAGTATATTTTCTCTTATTTTGTGTCTTTGTTGTCTTTTTTTGTGTTGTTGTTGGTAATATTTAAATTATTCTGTGTGTTTATGTTGTTTTGTATGTTTCTCTGTTGTTTTTTGTGTATTTCTCTCATTTAGTGTGTATTTGTTGTTGTTTTGTGTGTTGCTGGTAATAGAGTATTTTTTCTCTTAGTGTGTGTCTTTTTGGCGTCATTTTGTGTATTTTGTTGTTGGTCTGTTGTTTTTATTATTCAGTTAATCTTAATTTGTGTGTTTTTGTTGTCGTTTTGTGAGTTGCTGGTATAAATATTTAGTATTATCATTTTTAACTAAAAATAAACTTGAAAAAAAACTCATATTTTTTAATGCTTTCATTTAAGTACCCCCTATAGTGCCATTGTTGACCACTAGGGGTACACATACCGAGAAACACTGCTTTAGAGGATCCAGTTCAGCCTGCGTGCAGTAGAAAGTAAAAATGACAGAGAAAACGTAAATCATTGTTTAAATAACTCAACAATAGTTGCATGGTCACAGCTTTGATTGCAGTCATTTTTAATGTTATACGGTTGAAAAAAACCTCAAAAATCTTACAAAATCCTTCAATGTTCCTCTAATTATTACATAATAATTACCTTGATTAAATAGAATTGGTCACAAAATCTAGGCAATTTAAAGCAAAGATCCTGTTGGGACTGATATCTGTCAGTTATTGCTTGGATTTTGTTGGTTTCTTACATATTTTGCATTTTATGTATACGTAGAAGTGTAAACTAGGGCACAGTAATGTTGACATTACTTATTGAGATCAAACTGCTCCATATTTTGCCCCTTGAACTAAAATGATTTTGACACCCCTGGGTTAAAAGTTGTTTTTTTACTTGATTTTACAGCTGAAACACTGAGTATTTTACAATCTTCTCAAACAGGGGGTTGTTTGTAGCTTTATTTTACTGCTTTTCTCCCCTCGTGTGTGTTTGTCACTATATAAAAAATGCAGCCAACCATCAAATTTCCAGTTTTCATAGTTCAATAGGCCATGCAGTAAACTGCAATCTGACTGAGCTCAGTGGCCTCCCTACCAAAAGGACAGCTACAACTCAACTTATTTTGTTGTCTTTGTTTTTCAAATGCAAACCTCAGAGGATTATTTTCTTCTTCTTTTTTTTTTTCTTTGGCCAGTGGTTGAATTTATAAATTTGAGAACATATAAAAAGACAAAAAAATAAATAAATAATTATATGTTTATTTTTACTCTCATTTAAACTTTTTAAATCCCTTTTGTTACTGTTTTGCAAACAGGAATTTTAGAAAAAAAAAAATATATAAATACACACACACAGTGGGGCAGTATTTAGTCAGCCACCAATTGTGCAAGTTCTCCCACTTAAAAATTTTCATCATAGGTATACCTCAACTATGAGAGACAAAATGAGAAAAAAACCCCCCACAAAATCACATTGTAGTATTTTTAATGAATTTATTTGCAAATTATGGTGGAAATATATTGTCACAACTATATTTAACATCCTTATTGAAGCCCAACATTTGCTTTTAAAAGTGTCCCTGTAATTTCCATTGAAAGCTCTCACATATAAAAACTTAAATGTAATTAATTTTTTTTTTTTTTCTAATTATCTTTTTTTTGAATGGATGTTAATATTTCTGTTTGGATATAGTTATTTAAAATTACTTTCAATTTCCGGTTAATTCCAATAAATGATTCCAATGAAACATTAATATTTATTTATTTTTTCAAATATTGCCAAAATTCCCAAACTTCATTTTCCAATGGAAATTTACTGGTTTTGTTTTTGTTTTGTTTTTTGGCCCTTTGCAATTGTAGTTGCAAGCTGTCACTAGTAAAGCGTCATCTAAGCACTGTGCAGTGAAAGCTGTCAATTGGTCTGAAGTAATCAAAAAGTATTTTTACTCTCTCATCACACACACACACACACACACACACACACACACACACACACACAATTTTAAATGTGTGTAAAAAAAGGAATAAGCTCAGAGTTGACAATTTACCATAATCTGTAACTACTTGTATTGTAATTGCTATAAGGTCGTTATGGGAACAGCTTTGATGTCATATTAAACCAGGCAATTTAATGATCATTTAATCACCAATAAATGAAGTAAAATGAATCATTACTGTGAATTATACAATACATTTCTGTGTTTATATGTTGAAGGATAATCTCCTGCTGATATTGTGTATTTTTTTCTTTCTTTTAGAAATTAATTATTCCTCAGATTAACACGATTAACATAACGAACATGAGACTCAAGCCTTTCATTTTATATTAAAGATAAAAAATGGCTTTGGTCGAGTTGTTTCCTCCTGAGTCAGAAAATACAACCTCGTTTTTTGACAATTTTCTGAAAGAGCACAAAGCAGTATTTGTTGAAGCTACTACGCATTTACGTAAACATGTGCTTGTTGCCCTAGAAACGAGTTTAAAGGATCTCTTCCTGGTGGTCTGAAAAATGACTCTAATTTGTTGGCTACATTACAAAGACAACATGAAAAACAACTGAACTGAAGACAAATGGGAGCACAGCAAATTTTCACACATGAAGAAAACATTTTGGAATATGTCAGGCCATATATTTATTTTTAATTTGAAAAAAAATAAATAAATAAACGTTTTATTTTGCAACAATGTGAAGGTAAGTATTACAATACGTGTGTGTGTGTGTGTGTGTGTGTGTGTGTGTGTGTGTGTGTGTGTGTGTGTGTGTGTGTGTGTGTGTGTGTGTGTGTGTGTGTGTGTGTGTGTGTGTGTGTGTGTGTGTGTGTGTGTGTGTGTGTGTGTGTGTGTGTGTGTGTGTGTGTGATAAATACAATAATGATAAATAAGTAAATAAATACCAGCTACACAGAAATATATGGATTTAGATCAAATAAAAATATAGACTCTTGCACACTGACCCAGCGCCATCTTGGAAGATGTCGACCCTATACGGATGCACCTGCGTGGGTGTGTTTACTTGAATAATAGTGTTATTTTTTGACTTATTGAAAGCAGCCCATGTGCTAAACGATTGTCGAAGGTCATCTCCGTTTGACCTCAATATGTCAGAGGCCACAGATTATGTTGACACTACCAGAAGCTGAGTGACGTCGCTACAAGGGGAAACTGGGTCTGATCGGTGGGAATGACCTCTACAACGTTTCTGTTGACAAATGGAATGATGTCTCTTATTTCCTGGGAGTGACTTATCCTGCGGTTGTGAACTACCTTTTCTTTACATCTGGCTCATACACAGTGGACCACATGTAAAGTTTTAAAGGACTGGAAGTTTACAACCAGTTTGTTTGTGGCTGGATTTGTGAAGTAGTTGCTCATAATTCATGTTCATAATGGACTTCATGTGGTTAAATCCAGGGTAAGAAGGCTAATTTTTCATAATTCATCTGTAATATGAGAGTGCAATGCTGGTTTTTCAGATTCTGAGCTATTTTATTGATGACGTATATTTGTGTGAAAAATAGATCTGCACATTATATCAATGCAAATAAAACAATTTGGTTAATTTAGTTTAGTTTGATTCAGTCCCATTCAAACACAGTTTACCATCGCTGTGGGTTCTCTGCCTCGCTAAAACGTTTCCTGCGGTGGCTTGTTCTTCCATCATTGCGTAGGGCCGTACATCACGTGACCTGTGAGGTCATGTGGCATGGGTCTAATAAATTAAAACATAATAAATTAGAAGAGAAGGAAAAAATATACTTTCACGAATAATTATAATAATAATAATAATAATATTAATAATAATAATAATAATAAACAAAATCTAAATTAATTCAGCCAATTTAATGGAGCACAACATTTAAAAGGAAAAGTCAGTCAGTATTAATAAAGGACATGTTGTAACTTTGTAATGCCCTTGGGGCCTATGTTAAGAATCTAGATTGGATTAAAAGTCTCATATGCTAATTTTCATCCATCTCCATTTGTTCTAAGAACCCCAAAAACATAGTATTTGAGGTTTATTTTCCCAAACTCGCCTGTTTTCCAGAGTTTTAGCCTCTGAAAAGTCACTTTCTGACCAACTCTACACAAGCAGCCTTCTTATGCATATTCATGAGTGGGCGTGTCTATAGACGGGACACTAACTTCCTCCTTCCCGCACAGTGACGTAGGGCCAGAGGACGCCCCGCCCTCCTCCCACCCACTCCGTAGCTGAACTCATGCTGCTTTATAAACACGAGACAGAGCGTGGGGGCGGGGCGTTCGTCGGTACATACATAGACTGTAGAAAATACATACATAGCACTGCACGAAGGACGCTGAAATGCTCACCTTCGTGGGCGTGTCTGTTTACATGTCAATCATGGCAGGGGGCTTCCTGGAGGTGTGGCTTCTCCAGCTCAGTGCCGTGTCAAATTCGTCATCAAAGTGGGAACGCATCATCAAATTGTAGGGAGGTGTTTGGGCTCACCCTGTAGTAAGAAAAGAGCAAATCACCCTCTAACTAACGATTGAGGAAATCAATGAAAAAACACTTCAGGCATGTGTATGAAGCCCTAATAGAACTTTATGATGTATAAAACACAGAAAAGTTAAATTAGCGTAACATGGGCCCTTTAATCTCTGTTAGCTGGCTTCAACTAACCAAACATTCCCTGTCAGATAGGAGCTGTGTTATCAAAACACGCTAATTTAAGCCAAGTAATTCCTCGGTGCGTGCACATAAAAGGGGTGGAGATTGCATCGTCCGACCAATCAATGGAGAGAACTGTCAGACTGAGCATCTTTACAATGAACGCAGGAACATCCTATGATCTTAAACAAATATAATGAATATAAATCCATGATGACAGTGAAGAGCAACAGTGAATTAGTGCAGCGCACCAGAAGGCGGAGCTTTTATACTCACTCAGATCTGATCCACTTCATAACGTGGTCCTGATCAGGTCAGGTGTTACTGAAGTTTAAAATAATGAATAATTAAAATCCATAAATCAGACCAAAAACAACACTGTTGCTACAGAAAAGGCAGGTATGAAACAACCCAGGCAGGAAGCTGCTGACACTGTGAATGCGTAAAAGCCTGAGATTATTTTTTTATGATATTAATCTATTGGATGACAAACGGACAGCGCTCTAATCAGTTAAACTTTATTACAGCACACACGTTTTGCTTTTAAGTACACCTATTTATCACACACACTGGGATGAGAGATGAGAGCACATTGTTTAACTGTAGTATGTCCCTGCTGAGGAGGTCAGCGTATGAATGAATGAATGATTTCACCCGCATACGATAGACACACAGCCTTCATCAGCTGACTGTAAATCAGTCCATCAGATATTAATCTATATCTTTCCTAAAGGATGTCATCGGTAAATAAAAGGATTGCATTTATCATTAATAATCTTCTTTCCTAAACACAGCTGTCAGATCTGCACCAACCAGAGTCTTCAAACAATGGGCAGGTTGTTTTCTAAGAGATCTGATTGGTCAGGAGGCGGGGCTTTAACACTCGCTAAGATCCTAGCCAGAGCAGGTTAGTCATTCAGCATTAACTGCTATAGTGATTAAGCTCCAGCGAGTACAGCACACACTGATTAAATCCCAAGTTAGCGGGATAAGAGATCATCTAGATTCGTAACATACCCCCTTGAAGTTATAATATTAATAATTATAATAATAATAATAATTTTATTTCTCAGGTGCCTTCCAAAACCTCTCAAAGTCACCTTACATTGAAAAAATAAAATAATAAACAATAAAATATGAATGAACACAATGAAAACACATGAATATATAAATAATCAATAAAAGGTAACAGAAAGGACCATATTATGAAGAGAAGGCTGGTTTAAAAAGATGAGATTTAAACAGTGAGAGAGATGTTCAAATCTCAGAAAGCAGTTAAACGTAGTCTGCTTTTTGCGAGTTTCTAGTATTTTAGATCTTTGATTTGACAGCTTGGCACTCTCTCTGTGTTTACTGTGGTGTTTGAGTTGTTTGTATCAGGATGCAATCATTTAGAAGTAATTTCCTGTCTCAGTACAACTCTTTATTTGCATGTTAAAAAGTGAATCTACAGAGCTTTAAAGAGACTCTAGTATCCACGCTTGGAATAAAAAGTGCAGGATTTAATGTGAACCAATTCAACCAATTTATATTCATGCGATTTCAAAGTAAGATGCCAATAAATATTGATGCAATAAATAGATTCTCGCATGTTTATAGGAATAGGCATAATATTGTTTTTCTTTTTCTTTTTTTTTTTGCACCGCTGTGCTAATCCCTACATTTCACTTATAGTGACATTATAAAAATGATGTTTGGACGTGCTCGTCATTTTCATCTCGGGACATTTTACATTTATTAAACCATGGCAGAGCTATTACCAACATGTAACATGTTTCTGATTTATGCATTAGAATTTATACATACAGCAGGGACCTGCAGCAATTTGCTAAGATTTAAATCTGTTTTTCCATCCATGTCATTAACAGCTTTTTTGTATACCATGTGGTTCTTTTTAATCTTATTGTAAATAATATAGGAAAGTAAATACATAAAAACTTTACTGGGTTTACTTTCTCCATTAAAGAAATACATAAAAATAGAGATTTGATTAATCACTATTTCATTATAAGCATTTTTGTAATGAAAAGGTAGCAAGAAATATATGTTAAGCTTGAGTTATTGTTGTCGTTGCTTTACAATAGAAGAAAACCAAGACTTTTCATTGGCTTTGTAGGAGATAGGAGAAGAAAAACTGGCTGATACTATTTTGTCAAGAAGAAATCCAAAGATAGAACTGTGGACACAAGAAATATTCAAACATATTAATTAATTGATCTTCTGACTTGGTTACGTCTGTTAGTGGATAATGTCCAGGCATTAGTAAGTGTTCTTTGACATAAACCTCTTTGCTCCGCACCAGGCTTCGTTTCCTCGGATGGTTCGGTCCTTTTGTGGTGGTGTGAAAGCTCATTCAAAGTCTGCAGCTGGACAAACCGTGTTGAGGCCCCGGGCGGGCCAAGGAGCGTTCTGATCTATGAGCCCTGAGGAGCAGCTTTTGGGAATGTCTGCCATCGCACGGGTGGAGATGGGGCCAAACATCCCCTCCTGGACCATGAGCATGTACAGGATGTCACTTCTTTTCCCGTCGGAAATATCAGCAAAGTCGAGCCACCGCGCCCGTTCCTGGAAGACCGACATGATAGGAGTATTTCGCGTTGAGCTGTAGTATCACGTGCAGTTTAGTGTTTTCTAGACCGTCAAAATGGCTGCTCCAGTTGGAGTGACGTCAAGCCGGACATCCCTATAGGCTGAGATTTGTGCCACTAGAACTGAATTTGAATAGAATGAAACTTGGAATTTAATTTGCTGTTTTGAAACTGAATTAGTAACTTGAAAATTTATGTATTCCTGTTTAAAAATGAATCTTAGTACATTCCAAAAATTCAATATATTGCTGCTTCTCACATTCAGATTAACTGTATGCAAGTCAATTTCACTACACGGAGACACACATTCGGTCTGCAAGATTTGCATTCATATTAGTTATTTATAACTTTAGTACAATATTAGATATTGGGTGATATTTTGCTAATATGGCACGGCACAGTCCCAGTTCATTGATGATAGTTTTTGAATCAGTGATTGATTGCGCCAACCGTGCTTTTTTTACGATGTGACAAAGCAAACCTTACCAAATACATGATGTTTGAAACACAAACATCATGGGGACAAGACAAGGGGACGAACAAAAGATAAACATTAAGACCGCAAAGATTTGGTGCTGCTCCAGTTTTTTCTGACCGAAGGCTTTGTCTTTTTCGTCGAGTGTTGATGGTATTTCACTCAGCCAAAAAAAAGAAGAGGAAGTATTCTGTCCAGTAGGCGATGGACCGTTTTGCTCGCGTGATGCGTAGAAAGCTTGGTGCGAAAGCGAACCAGATCAAATTAAAATGCAACAATTTTGCATATTCATTGCCTGAACCGCACCGAATTTAATGGACTATATCTGCGAAAGCACCAATAACATGTTTATAGACTGTGGGAGGTAATCGGAATACCTGGAGAAAACCCACTCAATCATGGGGGGAACATGCAAACTCCACACAGGAAGGACCCAAGTGTCCACTCCAAGGTTTTAACCCTTTACCTTCTAGCTGTAAAACAAATGTGTTCACCACTATAGCTATGTTTCTCAAATGGGGGCAGCGGCTAGGCGAGAGATGACCGGAAATTACAAAAATTGTTGGAATAAATCTGTTCAGGATCCACTAAATACTGTTTTTTTTTTTTTTTTTTTTTTTAACTTATTTACAAAGTGAGATTCTTTGAAATGTGTGTCATCTTCCATTTATTGCATCGTTTTGCTCTATAGTTGTTTTTCTCACAGTGTGCTGTGTAAAACGTTGTAGTCGGACAAAGTACTTGGATTCAGGAATAAGAGAAAGGGGCTGCCACACTGCCAACAAAATGTGTTATTTTCCTTAACATTTGCCGAAATTGGACTGGCAGCATGTCATCTGTTTACTTTTATAGCAGGTGGAGGTGTAGAAGTGTCGAAAGTGAACTTAAGAGCAGCTGCGACTCATCTAAAGTCATCTTCAAGAATCTTACCTGACACGATCAATCAGATGTGGATACTAACAGGCATGTAGGGCATCATTATGCACCAGTGCCACCTTGTATTGGAAGGCAAAGCAGAGCAGAGCAATACCCAGTACAGCTGTCAGTGGATGAGTTTACCTGACAGGGTCCGGGTCTGTTTGTTTGACTTTGAGCGATCATCCACCACAGCAGAGGAGTTTGGGAATTGAGGCAGGAATTCTTGCACACCTCATCCGTCGCGAGGCCATCTGTGCGCCTCTATATGACGGATCAGAGGCTCTGAATATTCATGTGCCTCCTTCCCTCCTCTCAGCGCATTAGATTAGAAGGCGTGTGGGGAGAATGCAAAGGGAGAGGCTGACAACGTTGTTACGTTGTCAGAGACCCTTACAGCAGGGTGGTAAATTGCACATTTGCCGAATAGACACTGGGGTGTTGATCTCAATGTGTAGTGACAGAATTCTATTATTTGTGTGTCATTTGATTTGTTTTTGGTCAATTACTTTTATTTTTGACCTTTTAGGATAACCTTAATTACCTGTGTGTTGGTGGGTAATATGTTTCCTTTGCTGGGGTTTGAGTTATGCTAGGTCGGTCCAGTCATAACTCCTTGTCTTGTGGGTCTTGGTTCCCTTGTTTTTATGCCACACCCAGTTCTTTCTGCTTGAATGTGATGGTAGTTGATGAATTCATTCTTCTGTTTAGTTATTACCTCTTGTTCACATTGTGCTTGGCTGTTTCCAAATACACTTCTTTGTGCCAGTATTCTTGTTTTAGGTGTTATCTAAGTTGAGCTAGTCTGTCGGTCCACTGCTATTTTCAGTTCAGTTTCAGTTACAGTTTATTTGCTACACCCCTGCTGTAGGTGATGCTTTGTAAATCTGTGTTATGTTGATAAATTAGGTTTGCATCTGCTGTAATGAAAGGAAGCTGGAATTCATGAGGGACTGAATCAATGCTCTTCTTCTGCAGTTGCATCGATTCAATAGTTATTTTATGTGTCAAACCTTATTGATATATTTTCTGCAGTTTTAGTAAAGCACAGATGGTCACACTTTGTTAGAAGTTTTACACATAAGGCAGACATAGCGCATAAATAAGGTGTCATGGAGGCTGTCTTTAAGTGCCGTTCGCTAAATTATGACACCTTGGTGGCTATGTTGGCATTTTTTGAGTTAGGTAAGGGCAGGGCCCGGCTTCTGCTAGGCAACCCAGGCGGCCGCCTAGGGTGCCATCTGCTGGAGGGGCTCCAAATTGCACCCCTCCAAAAAATAAAAATGTATAATAGACTTGAAACACACCCTTTACAATCACTGTACATGTTTTCTCTTAATTAAATATTGATATTAAAAATCTGTGGATCTTCTTCCCATTATTATGCTATTTTATTGAATTTTCTTTGATTTATTTTACCTCCCGCATTACATTGTCTTTTTTGCATATGTAGTAATTCCTGTTCTATTCTATATAATTCTGTTGCGTTGTTTGCACATTGTTTTCTTTGGTTTTAAGATTTTTGTGTCTGATTAGTAAAACCAAACCGGAAAGTAGAAATGTCCTTGCACTGAAACTTGTATATTTTATTTTTACTTTTGATTGCATTGTTTTGCATTGCTTTTGGATTTTGCACCATTGTTGTTCCCTCAGGAAATTTTACTATACCTGTAGGTGTTATATTGTATTATAGTGTATTTTTCTAATTTTTAAAATAGGTGGTATTTTTTTTTTTTTCAATGATTTGTTGTGTCGCAGAATTGCATTGTTTTGTCTTGATACCTAAAATAAATAAATAATGTGTACACACTGTGTATAGACTTTTAACAAAATTAACTCTTGCCTAAGGCACCAAATGGCCCTGGGTGGAGGGATGTAGTGGGTTAGGTAGGGTTAGTAGGGGTTAGGGTAACGTAGGGTGAAGTTTAGGGTAAGAAGCGACACTTAATGACACCTTATTCATGCTAATGACAGGTGACATGTCATAATAATGACAGTGTAATGTCAGCCTTTATATATAAAACCTCAAATAAAGTGTTACTGCACAGAAATCAAAGTCCACACTCAAATTGCATTACGACAGGAATTAGCGACACGTTCAGTAAACGTCGTCACCCAGCAGACATGCAGTACATACAGTCAGTGCTGGAATACTGACGTGAGCGTGTGAAATATAAACTCTCACCGACAAGGTCATTTATATGTTTTTTTAAACTGTGGAATGAATGTGGTGAGCTGTGAATAGCTGCGAGTCAAGACATATTCATTAAAGAGGACTATCTCCTGCACCCGTTCTACAGCAATAAAATACTTTGGAGGTGAAACTAATGTGGGCTATTATTGTGTCAGCACAGATGTACACCTTCTTGTCCACATATATTACCTTCTGTAAATCTGCCCTGGCTGACAGCCGTCTTTGTAACAGCGGCAATAATCACGGCAACTCTTTCCCTTTTTCAAAATGGAAATGGATGCTTTGAATAAGTAATGGGCCCAGGAAGGACGGTCCCTACTCTGAGTTCTTTAGGGTGGAAGGAACTCAACAGGGGATTGTTACCAATCTCATCGCACGGGTGATAAATCTCCTCATTAAGAGCCTCCACTGGCACACTGGTAATTGATATCAATGTAGTTAGAGTGGAGCCGCGACACATTCTGGGTGTTGGTGCGATGGTCAGCTGTGTTTTATGTGCTCCACGTGAACGAGGGTCACCTACGAGCCTCATGAATCCTTAAACAGCTGCTCTATGCTGGCAGTGGGAGCTGTGGTAGTTATTCAGAACATAGCTGCACAGCTAAACATCTGCTGTGTGTAAAGAACAACAATGCCAGGAAGAATAACATACATTTGCATATGTATGCGTTAAACAAAAGAGGTCTTTAGGTATCAGCAGGCTCAACGTAAGGAGTGGAAAATGTGTTCTGTGGAAAACAAACAAGCAAAGTAAATCACAAATGTATCCTATGTACGTAGCACGTCCGATTTCACATCGTCGCGGGTGACCAAGGCTGTGCTCGTAATGTCATACTAGCGTACTACTCATACTAAGTTTGACGTCAAACCTAGTATGTAGTGCTTTCACATTAGA
Source organism: Gouania willdenowi (assembly GCF_900634775.1). NCBI lineage: Eukaryota > Metazoa > Chordata > Actinopteri > Blenniiformes > Gobiesocidae > Gouania > Gouania willdenowi. Next base: position 5,166,157 of record NC_041064.1, read on the forward strand.
TAGATTGAGTACACGAGAAATACCCAGATGTATACTATATGGCAGACATGGGCAACATACGTCTAATTTCATGCGTCCCCCAAAGTAAACACAAAATTACAGAAAAATACACAAAACAAAACAAATATTACATAAAAAAATACAAAGAATTGTAACATTGCAGGAAAATACTGTAAAAGACAAGAAAAACACAGAAAATACTCACAAAACACTAAAAACTACAACAAAAATGAACAAAACGACAACAGTAATACACAATTACTCCAAATAACACAAAACGACAACAAAAATACACAAAATGACTCCACAAACGCACAGTACTAAGAAACAAGCAAATAGACAACAGAAATACACAAAAATTACTCCAAAAATGCAAAATGACAACACAAATGCACAATATGACTCCTAAAACAAACATTTTACAAGAAAAATACACAAAAGGACAACATAAATGCACAAAATGCCTCATAACTAGTGAAACAACAACAAATATACACAGAATGTCAGAAAAACACGCAAAAATATTTATAAAAACTCTTGGTTCTTTCCTGTGTTAATGCTCACATATCTCATTATTCTAAATGCTGACATGAATGTTGATAATATGGCCCTTCCATCAAACAAACACATTTTTGTGGCCCCTGCTGTGATAGAAGTTGCCAACCTCTGCACGGTGGGCACACAAGTCATACTCAAACGTCCCATGATGCATTGCAAGCGGAATGTAAAATCATCCTGGGACCAGCTTCAAGCTAAAAATCAGACATCCCCTTTTCAAAATAAAAGCATCTCATCTCGTCTTCTATTAGGTTTTTTAGACACTTTTGTAAATAGGAAGTTTTGATGGTTGGATGTTATCCCATGATTGAAAATGAATGCAGAGCTTCATCTGAAGTGTGTTTGTAACGTGTTGTAATGCACAAGCGGTTCAGATTATTATGATCTGAAAATGCTCCGGTATTAAGACAGTTTCAGCTGATGGTGCATTAGTTGAACTGGTATTCATTTTATCTTGTAACAGATCGTGGCAGTGGGAGCTGTGGTAGTTAGTTAGAGGCATAGCTGCACAGCTAAACATCTGCTGTGTGTAAAGAACAACAATGCTAGGAAGAATAAAATACATTTGCATATGTATCCGTTAAACAAAAGAGGTCTTTAGGTATCAGCAGGCTGAACATAAGGAGTAGAAAATGTGTTCAGTGGAAAACAAACAAAATAAATCACAAATGTACCGACATGTATTTAGCATTTCTATGTAGCATCCCATGTACAGTATGTAGCACATCCCATTTTCCATGATTGCGGGTGACTGCATTTCTAGAAAGTGTGACATACAGACAAATGTGTCCAATTCTGCCCTTAACCTCGTTACGTGTTTGGGTTAAACTGGTAATCATGTTATCCTGTGAGTGGAAATGAACGCAGAGATTATTGAGTATAAAGTATAAAGATAAAGATATATAATTATAGTATCAAGCACAAAAATAAACCTTGAATAATGGTTTATTCCAACACAACCCCAGAACATAAATTAGCAGAGGAAAATAATAATGCACATTAAGCAACAAACTGTTCAAGTTTCTGTTCTAAATTGCATCAACATTAACAGGAATAAATATTCAAACAAGTAGTAAACTGCTTCTCAAAGTTTTAAAAACTCTCCTTCTCAGCGTAGCGCTCTCATATCACTGTTATGTTTTTATCCACTGAGTGGGAAGCAAAGAGGGAGGGAGAGAGAAACACACACACACACGCCAAACCTTCAGCCAGCTGCTCGTTAAATACAACTGCAACAACAACACAGAACCACAGAACGTCAGCTAAGTTAAACAGTTCAACTGCATGTTTTTTTTTTTTTGCCAAAACAGGTTTAAATGCATAAAATTATACAAAATATGTAGTTAATATATAGGCGCTGTCTTTGATTTCTTTGTTTTTTTTCTTTTTTAAATGTTACTTACTACATTTCTTCTGTAATTTCTTCTGTTATTCAAAGTATCAAAATATCATGTGGTGCGACTGTCTGGCTATGACTTCTGTTTTGAAAAAAAAATCTTCAAAATGACTCCAAATCAATTAAAATTTGTCTGCTTAATTTTAGGTAAGTTTTAGCCCTGTATAATAAATTTATATTTTTATTTCCGTCATTATATGCAAATCTTGCGAGATGATGCCCATTTTATGAAACATCATGTGGTGAAAATCCCTATACGTCGTTGAGCCAAATGAATATAAAGGTAATAACAGTATTTGACTCTATTAACCTTATTTATCATGTTTGGCATGATTTCAGTACGTTTAATAGCCAGTAAAGTCATTTAAACGGGAAAAAATATGAAACCGGAAGGACTTAGAATAATGTAACGTGAAATGGAATTCAGTTAATTTTGAAAGTCTGACTCTTTTTTTCTTTTGCTTTAGGTGCACATGAATTGATCATCAAGTGTCCGCTCAATCACATCCAATGCGTGGGGACGAGAAAATGCATTCATTTCAACAAACTGTGCAACGGGGCCAGAGACTGTGCAGACGGCTACGACGAGGGGGTTCACTGTCGAGGTAAGAGTTAAACCATGATTTCATATTCTCATTCTCTCCGCCTTTGGGTGCAGAATGCATGAATTAATAACAATCCCCATTATCGTGGTAATAAATCATCTTCTTTATATTTGGAATCTTGAAGGGGTGCAATTTATTTTACACTTTAAATTGGAATTAGGTTGGTAAACTATAAAGCTTTGGGAAAGATAACTTTCTTTATAATTAATGGGCTTTGTGTATGATGCATAATATACAATATGTTAATATAAAATGTGCAGAAATAGAGAAATAAAGAAAATTATAATGCTTTTGAATCAGTACTAAACAACCATTCAATGTGTATTAAAAGCCACGTGTTAAGGCTGTTTGTTCAGGTAAAGTGATAAAAAAAATCATCATTTTTTGTGTCAGTAACTACCCATTATTGTTGCGCCTGCTGTTTTGTAGCTGCTTGACAGCTAATAATTAAAGTGACACATCCTGATGCGACCGCCTCAGCTTTTTCATCCATCCATGCATCCAACCATGCTGCATCCAATACTTGATTCCTGCTCAACAAATACAGACGCATCCCCTCGTTTTCACACTGACATTTTGTATTTGTGCTCAGCGCTACACAGAGGTAAAAATAATGGATTACAAGTGCTCACATTACTGTGATTGAGTTGCTTTAATGGCTGCATTTTTGAGTACATTTTGAAATCAGTAATTTTACTTAGGAAAAGTCATGAAATGTGAAGTAAAAAAAAAAACAAAGTCAACTGTTTAGAATTTTTGAATGATAAACATTGAGGGACAGATTCACTAAAGGTTTAGGGGTATTAAAGGTGCAGTCCGCAACTCTCAGATCCCTCTCTTCCCCTCCCTCCCTGCTGCTGTCTTGCCCTGCCTCCAAACTTTCCAAAGTCCCTCCCCCAGAGGAGCTAACAAGCTAACGTAAGTCTGACAGCAACATCACAGTAATATAACATGCTCTGTTAAAAGCATATTACTGCAGTGCTTCTCTCTCACTAATGCACACACCAGATTCCAGCAGCAGCGGCAACACAGTGTCACTTACAGCAGCCACACAGAGGCTGCTGCGTGCACATGAACAACACATGCACCACATAGTTCTAGTGTAACAATTACAAATCAAACATAATGTAAGTCAAGCAGCAGTAATTACCTTTCAATCAGAAAAGTCACCAATTCCATCTTCTACTCCTCCAGACCATACACTGTAAAAAAGACAGCGCTTCAGCCCGGGGAAAGGGCGGGGCCTGTGAGCAACAGCTGTCAGACAGTCCATCAAACACAATCCTGGCTCTGATTGGCTCTTTTTGCTCGGTCGCGGTGCATTCTGGCAATCTGTCAAAGGCTGCAGAAGCAGCAGGGGGCGGGGCTCAATGAGCCTGTTTTTTTCACACAAACTACTAGTTTGATGTAAAGCTGTCCTTACATAGTGACAGCTTTAGCAAATATGACAAAAAGTCACTTTTATAAGAGTTGCAGACCTCACCTTTAAAACGTGCGCAAACCTCACCACGCTAATAAGCCGTACAAACCCCAGGTAATCAGGACTGCACGGCTGCAGCACGTCGCAATGCACCCCCAATCCATTTAGCGCGTTTGCCTCTAATGAATATGTAAAGTAGGTGGAGCTCACAAGGAGAACAAAAAAATGGGAGGAGGACATGCAAATAAAGTAATGCAGTGGATGCAATGCAATTAATCAAATCTGAACAACAAACACATTTAAACTATTAAAAGGTGTTTTTGAATATTATTTTAGTTCTAAATATTATTGCTTTATTGCAAAAAAACAATAGGGGGTGAAAGTAACTAGTAACTTTTACTTTGAGTGCTATCTAATTGAGCTACTTTTTATTTGTACTTGAGTGCAATTTCAATCAAGTAACAGTACTTCTACTTAAGGAGGATATATGAGTGCTCTTTACACTTTTGTATGTGAGTCCTTTTGTGTATTTTTGTTGTAAAAATTATTTTTTTGCCTCTTTTCTTATTTATGTTTATGTTATGAGTCATTTTGTGTGTTTTTGTTGTCATTTTATATATTTATATTTCACTCTGTGTGGTTTTGAAGTGATGTGCATTTAATTTAAGGGCCGCACAACATTAGACTGAAGGCCTCATGTGGCCCCCTGGCCACCATTTGCTTATGTCTGCTTTAAGATGCAAGTTTTTGTTTTTTTTTTAAGGCTGCCAGCATAAATGTTTTTATTTTGAGTATAGTACTTCTACATGAGTAGGATATATCTGTATCAGTACTCTTTACACCTCTGGCTCTACATGCGTGCAGCTTGAGCTCGATGCTAAAACCTGAGTACCAACCTTTCCAGTCATTACACAAGCTGCCAAACAGCCCCACATGGCACGCACAACAATAACACACCAGCAGGCATCCACAATGTGTGCAGTGCACCCCACACTGATGTGCGCCCTTCATTAACGCGAGCACACACACGCAGGCACAACACGACTGAGCTTGGAAGTTGATAGCAGCGACTGTGGCAGGTGGCAACATGACTGGGAGCAACAACGACACAGCACGACAAAGACATAAAGAAAGATCCGGAAACAAACCAAACCTCAGGCCAGGAAACGCCAGCTGATCTTTGTGGTTTTATTAAAATAAACACTCAGATGTGTGACCTGATCAGGAATGAATGACCATGAGTTGATTTGGTCATGTAATAAACCTAAAAGCTGCTGCTGTGTTGTTTTTACATTATTGGCTTATTTAATGATGTTTTCTTTTTGTTTAATGATGGACTTTATGGTGTTATAGTAGGAGATAAGCTTCACAGTGCAGGTCATACGTTTGTCTCTTTTTTATATTGTTAGTAGGATGTAAGGATGTATCCTAAATTAGCTAAACATTGCTGCAAATTAAGGGGATTAAAATGGATACAGTATGTGCTTCAATACTCTGCTTAAACAATAGGGGGTGCTGTGACATTTTTGGACAATGTCTCTTTAAGCCAGAACTCGTTTCAATGATCAATGGCCCGAAGCAAGTCAGCATTCATTTGTGCGTCTTTCGCGGACCAATCAAAACACAGCACCTGATTTACTGCGGAAACGGCACACACCGACACAGACACACAGCGACACACGCAATTCAATTCAATTAAACTATTTATATAGCGCAAAATACAACAGTAGTCATCTCAAAGCACTATCAAAACATAGCATTTTAAAGAAAAAAGTTCAAAAGGTTTGTACGAAGTTTACAAGAGGAAAATGTTAGTTAAAAAAGTTATTGACAATTTAAAGCAACATTTGGCCACTAGGGGCGCTAGACCTGCAACTTTTCACATCAAGCGCCCCTAGTGGACACAAGCGCCCCAGCGCTGTCGCAAAAATCAACAAACAGTCTGTTGGGCCAGCATCCCTTGTCTTTTGATTGTGTATACAGACAGTAGTTAACCTGTTGGTTGAAGAGAGATCATCCACTCATTATTAAAGAAAAGTAATAACTCGTTTTATGTAAGTAGGAATCTGTCGCTTGCCCAAAATGCCTGAAGGTGCGTTCACACCGAACGCGACTGAAGTCAAATCAATGTAAATGACAGGACTTCAAGTTATCCCCCCCTCAAGTGATGTGACTTGCGTGATTTGAGCGACTAGGTCAAGCGCGCAAAGTTGAAAAATTTGAACTTTTTAAGCGACTTCAAGTGACAACTCTCCCATCCTTCACTGCCGTGTAGAGCCACGGCAGCAGCGCCTCCCTGCTCCCTCCCGCTACAGTGAGACGGCTGCAGCAGAGGGCTGTACTACACTTCCTCAGTTTATCGAGGCAAAATTAAAGAGGTTAACTTCTTGTTTAAGCCTACATTCTGAGTGAACTCATCCTTTTGTAACTCCGTAAGTTGATAATATAAACCGTAAAAACGGAGCTGTTAATGATAAGTGCTGTAAACATACGGCTGGAGAAGAAGGAAAAGAAGTGATCAGACCTCTCTCTCTGCTCTGTCACCGTTTCTACACACACACACACACAAACTGTTCCCTGGCCATTGGAGCGATACAGTGATGGAGTGACCAAAAAGCACCAGTTCATGAAAAAAAACAGCAAAAACCTTAGCTCCATGAGTATATCAGAGCCTGTGGTCATGTGACTGCCGTAAAGTGATACGTTTTCCAGGCATTCTCCAGGTCACATGCTCTGGCCAACAACGGTGCGTTTTCTCCAAACTTACAAGGGCGGTATTTGAAGAGGGAAGCCCAATCTTTGATTTTAGTTTCTTTTTTTTTTAAATTCAAAGGATTGAAATGGTTGTTATTGAGCTACAAATGGTATCATATTTGGCTACAAGATGATTACAATTTGCCTGTGTTTCGCACAGCTTGTTATGAGATTGTTCTAACTTCCATCCCAGTAAACCAAGCTGTTTAGCCCCAGTAAACCAAGCTGTTTCGTCCCAATAAACCAAGCTGTTTCGTCCACCTGGCTTTGGTGATAAAGCAGCATTTGCTCTGAGCGCTGTGGTCTTGGCTCTACAGTTCCTCAAGTCTGGCAGGAGTCTTGACCTTCTCTGACCTATAAGACATTCAGTGATCCCATGCCATGCTGGGCTGTGTGCGTGTGTGTGTGTGTGTGTGTGTGAGTGATTGTCGATGTCTTACTGTATCTTAACAGTAGGGTATAAGGAAAGGAGCAGGGTTGAGGTCAATTCCATTTTTCAATTACAATTACGTCGTCAATTATCCATATTCATTCATAATTAAATGAAGACTACGGTGACCCGTATTTTTTCCAATTACAATTATTATTTTTCCCCTGAAAGTCAATTACATTCTCAAGATGAAAATATTAAAGTTAAAATTCAATTAATCACAATTACTGAGCCTCTAATAAATATAAAACGTAACCTTTCTCTTGTGTTAGCTTTCTGTTAGCATCTCTAATGATAACGGATCAGTTGGACCAATGTCCTAAATTAAAAAAATATATATCATTCATCATGTATATTGTTTTTCATTTCTTAGTTACCTTGCTAGTCTTTTTTCTCAGAATACAAAAAATGTTAAACTTTTTGCTTACCTCTACCATGACCAGGAGTCGAACGGGCGACTGTGGTTTAATTGAGAACAATAAGCATGAAATATGTTAAAAAGTGGTTAAAAGTGTAAATAATGGTCATCATATGTGACTTTAGGTGGAAAAGTGGTGGAAAGCGTTTATAAGTGCTGGAAATGTTTCGAAAGTGGAAAACATTTACAGAAAAAGCAAAAATAATGCAAGAATAAATGATGAAAATAGGTTCAAATATGGCAAGTTTGGTGTAGAAAAAGGCTAAAAATATGCAAAAATGGGTTCAAATTGTTCAAGAAATATTCTTATTTTGTTGAAGGCATCTGGCGACCCCCTCCCAGTGTCAACCCCAAGGTTGAGAACGCTTTGTGTAATGTACAGTGAAATGTTGGTGAATCAATCTTAACGGATGCCAAATAAATGATAGTATTAAAGTAAAAACAAAACAATATTAGACCATCTATATATTGTGTCAATTTAATATTAGTGAAACCTCCTTGTCAACCATTTTTACATTTTAAAATCTGATTATATTATCTTGTGAATTTTTCACATTCTCTGACCTGTATTAAGATATATATAATATAAATAATTGTGTATTTGAGTTTTTAAGTGTGCTAAAGTTCACTCAGGGACAGATCTTCTACTAAATACCTAATTCCATACGGAAGGTCTAAAATCGTTGGAAAGCCCAAGAAATTGAGGTCACCTATGAGAAGGCATCCAGCTGGGTCTCTGAGTACTTTCCCCTCCCATCCCGTCATGTTCTTTTATGAATTTATATGTGGAGTATCCCAGGAGGCATGGATGTGATGGTGCCCAAATGGAAAACCATCAAATCCTCTCCATTCACCTTGAGGCAACACGTGCACTTTTTAATTTTAAAAATGCTAATAGCTGTGCTGCTAAATCGCCAGGAACCGCTGCTGGGGTTTTGGAGGACGAAACTTCTAAATTACCGCAAAAATCTCTCTAAAGCAAAAATTAGAATTTCACATGTCACAAGGTGACCACAAAAGGACAAATAGTGGATCAATGGACTTTGTATTTTTAAATTCAGTGTGTTTTTATTCGTTTTTAGAGCAGATTTGGTCGTATATATTTTTTGAAAATGCTTAGTTTTAGCTCTTATTCTTTTTTTGACTTTGCATTTTTGAATTAATTTAGTTTTTTATTAGTTTTTGGAGAATATTTGCTAGTTTTTATACGTTTTTATGTTCTGAAAATGCTGAGTTTTCATTCTTATTTAGTTTTGACTTTTTACTTTGAAAATAAGTTCGTTTTTTATTATTTTTCAGAGCAGATTTGGTAGTTTTTGGTTTTTGAAAATGCTTAGTTTGAGTTCCCTTTTTTGTTTTGACTTTGTATTTTAAAATTCAGTTCATTTTTATTAGTTTTTCAAGCCGATTTGCTCATTTTTATTCGGTTTCATTTTTTGAAAATGTTGTATTTTTAAATTCAGTTAATTTTTGCTAGTTTTTATAAAAAAAATTATTTCCTGGAAAATGCTTAGCTTAATTTCTTTGTAAATGCTTTGTTTTAGTTGAGCTTTTTTTTTTTTCAAAGTTTTAGTGTTGCTTTTAATTTTTCGTTGTTTTTTTTTTTTCAATTTTTTTAAATCTTTTTATTTTTTTTTCAGTTAACGTTAATGTTTTTCTTTAATTTTTCATTTTCTCATTTGTTTTAGTTACTACAATAACCCAGGTATAAACTTATATTATGTATTAAATATGTCGTCAAAATTGACCTTCATTTTAAACAAATACTTTTTAGGTACCAGTTCTTTCAAATTTTTAAATGATAATTTCAAGTGGTTTGATATTAAAACATACTGTACATAAGAAAAATGATTTATCGTTCCTAAATGTTTGATGGTAGTAAATGCACTCATTTAATTTGCATATTGTGACATCACTAGGTTAATTAGAAATACAAAATAAATAAAAAATGGCACTTGTTTGGACTTCTTTTAAATTCCAAAACCAAAGGCTCAGGGTTTCATCTTCATTCCTCATCTCTGGAATAAACCTATTATTATCATCATCATCATCCTCAATATTTACTGAGCCTCTCTGCTCCTGCTGTGCTCTGTCGGGGACACATTTTAAATTAATTGTTTTACACACATCTCTAAATAGCTTTTGTATCAGAACTGAATGTGTTAGAAGCAGAAACCAGCATATCACTGTTTTTTATGTTTTTGTGCTGGGGTTTTCTCTCTGGTTTCCTTCTATAATCCAAAAAATATTTGATAAATGGGAATCTTTAAACTTCCTCTCTTTCCCTGTTCTACCCTTGCCTAATGTCTGTTGAGAGCTAAAGTTAAGCACCAGTGGACCCCTGAGACCCTAAACAGGAATGAGAGGGTCACATGATGAATGAAGGATAAATGAAAGTTTTTTTTTTTTATTAGCAACACTGCTTTTCACATTATTTTGACCTTGACATTTAAGAGATTAAAACCTCTTTCTTCCTATTTCTGTCCCATTAATAACCATAGTGTAGGTCCAAATGTATGGGCACCACCATTATAAAAAAACCAAAACATAAATCATGATAAAATGCGCAATCCAGATCCGATCCGGTTGAAACTTTGTGGGGTAATTGAGGAGCCAACCCAACATAACTAATTCAAATTTCACAAAGATCAGCCATTAACAAACCAAAATATGAATTTCTGAAATCTTGCCAATGATGAGATCCATAATCAGTATATTGATACAAGTCCCTTCCAAATTTTAATGAAATCTGGTCAAAATCTGTTAACAATCATATAAACTCCACATGTGGCCCTCGGTCTTTTTTTCTGCGGCCCCCAAAACCAATCCCCAAAAATTGTATTCCAAGAAGTTGGAAGGAATATAAAGCCCAACATAATACACAAAATAACTCCCAAAACACATAAATCAACAGCAAAATGCACAAAGTACACAAAAACACACAACAAAATTCCAAAAATACACAACAACCACTTAAACAAACAAAATGACTACAATAACACAAAAACAACGACACATTACAGAATAGCTTCAAAGACACACAAACAGCAGAATACTGAAAACAACAAAAATACAGAAAGTGACCCCAAAAACGCAAAAAACAACATGAATGCAGAACAGTACACAAAAAATCACAACACACATAATGACTCCAAAAACACACTTAAAAACTCCCAAAACACACAAAAAGATTCTAAAAACACACAAAGTGACTCTAAAAACACGCACAAAAACTCTAGAAATACACAAAATGACTCCAAAAACACATAAAAAGATTCTAAAAACACTCAAAAGGACTCCAAAAACACACAAAAAGACTCCAAAAACACACATAATGAGTCCTAAAACCCACATAATGACTCTAAAAACACACAAAATGATTATAAAAAGACACAAAATGACTCCAAAAACACACAAAAAGACTCCAAAAACACACATAATGAGTCCTAAAACCCACATAATGACTCTAAAAACACACAAAATGATTATAAAAAGACACAAAATGACTCCAAAAAGACACAAAATGAGTCTAAAAACACAAAACGAGTCTAAAAACACACAAAGTGACTACAAAGACGAAAAAGACAACCCCCGTGTGTTAATGCTCAGATCAATCATTATTCTAATGCTGACATAAATGTTGATAATGTGGCCCCTGGATCAGATACAATAACATTTTGTGGCCCCCGCTGTGATAGAGTTGCTCATCCCTGCTTTAAAGGGCCTTACGTGTGACACTTGCATTAAGGGAGATAGTGCACCACCAATGTGTTCCATACTTACTTCCTGTTATTTCCTTCAACCTTGCCCTTCCTCTGAGCAGATCCTATTTCAGGGCGTATTCCCTGGACAGATAACCAGTCTATCATGTTTGCACTAAACGCCCGTGTCCTCAACTCCTAGGTTCTTATTTTTCATTACTTAGATCTTTGGTCGGGAGAGTTTTCATTTCTGGAACATTTGCAGCTGTGTAATCAAAGAATCGTGACAGACTGACGCAGAAACACATCAGTGGAACAACCTTAATGTCAGCACTTTACATTAGACTATATTTAGTACAGAGGGTTACATAACCAGACCCATGATATCTGTCTTTATATCCGTTCACTCAGCAGATCGTTACGTCTCCTCTCTATGGGACGCCCATTGTTAAGTTGTACATGTAACATTTAGCAACAAACCACTTTTTAAAAAAAATGTATGTTACTTTTGACCAGATTTACAGCAATATTTTTAAAAATTGTGATGTTTTTTTTTTTTTTCTCTTAAAAATATAAGGTCATTGTTTATTGTAAATGTTAAATCTAAATCTTCATGTTAAATGTAAATCTTAAATGTTAAATTTAAATGTTGAATCTAAATGTAAATGTGAAATCTAAATGTCACGGGTGACATATGCAAATTCACCATTTAGATTTAGCATTTAACATTTAGATTTAGATTTGGATTTAACATTTAGATTTAGATTTGGATTTAACATTTAGATTTAACATTTACATTTGGGTTCAACATTTAAATTTCAATTTAACATTTATATTTAGATTTAAAATGTATATTTAACATTTAGATTTAAATGTAACATTTAGATTTAAATGTAACATTTAGATTTAACATTTAGATTTGGATTTAACTTTTAGATTTGGATTTAACATTTACATTTGGATTCAACATTTAGATATCGATTTAACAATTATGTTTAGATTTAAAATGTATATTTAACATTTAGATTTAAATGTAACATTTAGATTTAATAATTTGATTTAAATTTCATATTTAACATTTAGATTTAGCATTTAGACTTAACATTGACATTTTTTTCGAGATACAAATATCCGAAATTTCACAAATATTGTTGTAAATCTGGTCAAAAGTAACGTAAAAATTCACGTTTTGTAAACATGGTTTGTTGCAAATTGTTGCTGTTTATTTTAGCATGCACAACTTTACGATCAACATCCCATGCTCTCTTCTTCTCTTCAATATAATTGTTGTCTTTGAATTCAAATGATTAGTTGTTGCATCAAATCAAATCAAGCCCTAAAATATCATATTAGGCTTTATTTATTTACACTGACATCAGCTTAATTCCTATATTCGCATACACAGTCTTTTTTTTTTGTTGGAGTGCCAGAAGTGATCATTATCATTACATTTTATGAGTCAGATTTGGGTGTTAAAAAATATTCACAGCCTGTGCTCGGTGGTAATGACTGTGATTTCTGGCACGAGCAAAAACACAAGAGAGATTCTGTGTTTTTCTCATTATCGTCGGATTTTCAACCCGTCGGCATTAACGAGGTGAACATGTGATACAGAGGGAGTTTGTTCAACACCATATAACCTGTAACTGCATCAATATTAATGTTTATTTGAGCAAATTACATCACAAATTCTTTTTCTACATTCACAAATTTTGAAATACTATGTCAGTTACTAACTACACTTCCATGAAAATGTAATGTAATTATTCCTTCATACATTATATATGCATGTTCAGGAGTTCTCAACCTTGGGGTCAGAACCCCATTTGGGGTCGCAAGACACAATAAGAATATATTTTTTAACAATTTCAGCCCATTTTTGCTTATTTTTACCCTTTTTCTGCAACTGCACAAAACTTGCCATGATTTAACCTATTTTCATCACTGTTTGTTGCCATATTTTGCTCCTTTTAGTGTATTTTTGCTACATTACGCCTATTTCTGCCGGTTCTCCATCAAATTTCAATGACTTTTTTCCACTTTTAAGACATTTTCTGCACTTTTCAGAATCAGAAAGGTCTTTATTTGCCTTATACAGTTTTGAACAGTACAAGGAATATAACTTGGTAGTTGCAGCAGAAAGACACACATCGACACACCAAGGCTGCCGTTTTTTGGCGCCATCATGTTTAGATGAGAAGTGGGATAATAACAGAAGGAAAAGGAGGGGGTGAGGGGAAAAAGGCAGGTCTCAGACTGAATTCCCCGTGGGGAGTGCAGCTTAACACTAGGAAAAAAACCCACCTCAGCACAAGACAAAAAGAAAACAGTCACACAGTCACGATACATAGCATGTGGGCAGGTGTGGGTGGGTGGTGGGGACGGGGGCTGGGCAAAGAGGGGGAGAGGATATCCAGCCACTGGGTGGCGTGGGCGTGCAGCTTCTCCACACTTCCTGAGCTGGAGGGAATGGGGTATGCGGGTGGAGTGCGGTGAAGGCGTAGACAAAGTAAAACCTTTGCTTTCTACAGTCAGATGTTATGTGGCCTTGATAGGCCTGGTTCAGAAGATGAGCATCCAGATGGCAAATGGGGAGATGAGGGGGGAGGAGTAGGGAGGAGCGTCAGATCTGTAAACATCCATGGTGAGATTGAGACACAACCTTGAGCAGCGTGTGGGGGGGAGGCCAAAGGATTATAACGATTAGTTTTTGTTTCAGACGCACTCTTTCAGTAGCTTTGGAGGCTCTGGTCTCAATAAATCCAATATGTGGCTTCAAACAGCAGTTTTGGCCGAGACATCCTCTTCATCCTCTCCAAGATCGATTTGGTTCCACGTAAACGCTCCAGAGTAGCCTCCTGCTTACTTTTGAGTTTGTTCATCATGATGATCTGAGAGTTCAATGCTCTGCCTCATCCGTCAGAGATGACTGGCAGACTTCCCAAAGCAGCTGCCAATGTAATACAGACTTTACGATTGATCAGAAAGCTGCCAGCTCCAATCAGCAGCATCCCTGCTACCATGATTCCAATCATGTATATGTCCCCCACGGAGAGTAAAGACATGCACACAAACTTCCATTTGTTCCAACTTATAAACCCTTTTCATCACATTTCCCACCTAATGTTGCATATGTTGACCCTTTGTCATTTTTAACCCCTTTTCACCATATAATTAGTTCTTACCAACCACATTCACAAATTGTCATGCCCATTATTTGTCAGTTTAAATTAATTGTTCCAATTTTTTTTAATTACATTTACCCCTCCCCCCCATTTTGGCCACTTTTAAGCCAATATTGACACTTGGAAAAAGTGGTAAAAATGGTTCTGTCTGTTTTTGATCACTTTAATTTTGCAATTTTAACCAATTTCTGTAGTTTTAAAATCCCACTTCTATTTTCTTCCATTATATTTGCCTTTCTGCTACATTTTTTCTACTTTCAAGACATTTTCAGCACCTATAAACCCTTCCTACCACTTTTCCCACCTAATGTTGGATATGTTGCCCCTTTATTGTCACTTTTAACCTCTTATCACCATATTTCGTGCTTATTTTTTTCCAATTTAAACTATTTGTTGGTATTTTTAAAATTACATTACCCCATTTCTGCCAATTTTAAGCCAGTATTGACACTTTGAACCATTTTTACCACTTGTCTGTTTTTGGCCACTTCCATTTGCAACTTTTAACCAATTTCTGTAGTTTTTAAAATCTCATTTCACCACTGGTCAGTTTTAAACCATTTTATTTCTGATTAAAACAAGGCTCTACATTTTTAAGATGACTATATACTATGGCTCAAATAATAATAAACTTCATGGTTAACAGTGGATATTATTCAGATAAATAAGTTACAGTTGGGGACCCCGGTCTCTGGCACCTTTATTTTGGTGGTCGTGGGCTTAAAAGGTTGAGAGTCACTGTTCTAGTTTTAGCTTAGCGTGAGTCAACATTCACAGAAATGTCCTTTATAATTGACGCTGGTGCTCGGTTCATTTAAACACATATAAAGAAACAAACACAAAGCAGTTCTAATACTCGTTTGAGTCACAGAGGGGTGATACCAATTAGCTGGTTCAGACAGTGTAGGTGTCTGTGTGAAATATCACACCACACAATGGGTGCTCGTATCAAAACCTCCACTCTTATGTGCTGCTCTGTTTGATCCGTCATGCCATAGTTAACTCTGTCTCTCTGGATAAAAGAACCGCTTCACTGCTCACAGTAGAACTACTGCTGCTGCCGTTATTGATACAGATCTATGCTATACGACTCATTATTCCATTATCCCCCGTGGGACATGATTCACAAGTTCCTCTTTGAATGTCTCTCTCTCTCTCTCTCTCTCTCTCTCTCTCTCTCTCTCTCTCTCTCTTTATACTAAGCTTTAAATAATAATTATATGGAAAAGAGACTGTGCGGTGTCCTTTAAATTTAAACTTCCTAAAAATGTGAATATTGTTTAAACTGAATTCACATTGCATAAAAACTCAAATCTGGGTGATTTCTGTGCCCAAATATCTCTTTCGCCCTCTCTCTAAACACATATGTACAGTATTTATATACAGTATATCTGTAAAAAAATGTTGAAGCCCTAAACTCTCAGGCCTCTGGTAGACCAGGGGTTCTCAACCTTGGCGTCAGGGCCCCTTTTGGGGTCGTGAGACACTGGAAGGGGGTCGCCATTTTCTTTCAAGAAACTAAGAATCTTTTTTTGAACATTTTATTTTTTATCATTTTACTGATACTACACAAAGCATATTTTAACCCATTTTTATCACTTTTTCTTGCCATATTTTTGCTCCTTTAATGCATTTTTGCTACATTACTGCCATTTCTTTTACTTTTCCATAAAATTTTAATGCATTTTCTGCACATTTCTTTAAGACATTTTCAGCATTTATAAACCCTTTCCTCCACTTTTCCACCTAATGTCACTTATGTTGATCCATTATTGTCACTTTTAACCTATTTTCACCATATTTCATGCTTATTTTTTGTCAATTTAACCACATTCACAATTTATAATACCCAATATCTGCCAGTTTAAACTAATTGTTCTTACAGTTAAGTCATTATTGAAACTTTGAACCCTTTTTTAACACTTTTTTGTCCATTTTTGGCTTCTCTAAATTGCAACTTTTAACCATTTTCTAATGACCGATGGGGCAGTTGGATAACTTCCTAGATAACAGTGGATATAATTTTTAAATAAATAAATAAATGTGGTTATCATAGATTCATAGAACACACAAACAAGCGCTGTTGGCCCCGCCCCTCTAGTAGACGACCTGGACTTATTTTTATATTATATCTTCACTTTTTGATAAGTTTTTTTTTCCTTTTGTGGCAGTTCATTTAGCATGAAACCTATTTGTGAAATTCAGAGGTGAAGTACATTTACATTTGTTACTGTACTTAAGTAGATTTTATTTTTAGTATCTGTACTTTACGTCAGTATTTTTTTTTTTTTTGGGGACTTTTTAATTTTACTCCTTACTTTTTGAAACAAATATCTGTACTTTCTACTCCTTACATTTTCAAAATGAGCTTGTTACTTTTAAGACCTTCAAAGATGACGTCACAACACGAAAAAAAAAACGCAAACCAACAACCGTGAAGCTGGAGGAGAAGCTAATGCTAGTCAACGTGCTAACATGCTCTGGGTTTTATTGAGCATTTGCACACATTTTATTTCCAAATTGTATTTATTATCAGTGCTAAATTCTCCAGGTGTTCAAAGGTAAAAGATTTAACTTGTTACCAGTATTCTACAAGTTTTAAACAATAATATAAGGAATTTGCTGTTTTCATTTTTACTTCTTTACTTAATGTACTTTTTAACTTTTACACAAATAAGGGAGCAACTTCAATACTTTTACTGTTACCAGAGTCATTTTTTATTTAAGTAACTATACTTTTACTTGAGTACTGAAGACAAGTACTTTTGCCACCTCTGGTCAAATTTTCAGATGCTTCCCAACTTTACTGAGAGTTATTTAAACTAGAACAACAAAAAAGCAGATTGTAAGCCCTGTGCATGCTACATTATGTAACACGTAAGACGTTAAAGCTATTGCTTGTACTTGAAGAAAACAATTTAATGCTCTAATTGTCACAGTGAGTGATTATGTATTTAATGTATTTAGCTGAGATAACCAGAGACAAAACCAAAAAGCCTGGAAGGATGAACCGTCCCTGCACTGTATTCCAATGTTTCCACACCTGCTGAACATCTGTTCAAAGAGCGCTGACTTATTGCTTGTGATCTGCAAAAAAAACAAAAAAACAAGTTTAATTTCACAAGTTGTGTCCCAATCTTCAGTTGTGATTGCACATTTGATTAAACCTGCAGTGTGAATGTGCGCCAACCTCACTTACTCCTAAAAAATGAAAGCAAATATCACCCTCTGAACACTGTTATATATAGCACTGAGGTGCCACTGCTTCATCGCACCTTTTGAAAAATATGTTTGAACCTCAAATACAAGCAGTTTTTTGTTTTGTTTTTTTCTGCCACTTACAGTTATTATCGGTTCTTTTTAAAGCAGTGATGCTTTTCCAGTTATTGCAATACTTGTCAAATGCAATGCATTAATCTTGGGTTTTGATTGGCTGAGAAGTGAAATTAAATTATTCCTGACAGGGTCGTTAGTGTCCATTATTAGGATTATCTGGTTCTTACATTAAAACATATAATACCAAAAACAAATTAAAATTAAATATTTGTTTTTTGTATTTATTTAGTTTTATCTTCTTACATTTATTTATTGTATGTTATAAATTGCAAATAAAAACAAAGTAAAAAAAAAACAAAACATCAGGGTTGAGGTCAAATACATTTTTCAGTTACAATTACGTTTTCAGTTATCCATGTTCATTACAATTACACTAACCAGCATTTTTTTCCAATTAAATTTAGAAAGTCAATTACAATTACATTTTCAATTACTCGAGGTTAATTGAAATTAATCACAATTACTGATCTTGAATTATATAATCTAATAAAAGTTAACCTTCCTCTTGTGTTAGCTTTCTGTTAGCATCTCTAATGATAACGCCTCCTAAATCAGCTGTAAAATACACTAAAAACTAATATCTATGATCGCATTTCTTTCCTATCTATTGGTCACCTTGTTAGGCTTATTAATCCATGAACCCAGATGACTGTGGTCCCATAGAGGTGTTGTGTGACTGCTTAGAAAAAGTAAACTGCTGGATGAGTGAAAACTTTCTTCAGCTAAATCATAACAAGATGGAGGTGATTGTCTTTGGTAACAAGGAAAAGAGGACTGCTGTCAGAAAGTATCTGAGTCTGGACCTTTAAAAGCTAAAGACCAAGTCAAAAACCTTGGTGTTCTGATTGACTCAGATCTTACATTCAGCAGTCAGATCAAATCTATCATAAAAACATCTTCTACCACCTAAAGAACATATCCAGAGTGAAAGGTTTAATGGCTCAGAAAGATCAGGAGAAACTGGTCCATGCTTTTATCTCCAGCAGACTGGACTATTGTAATGGTCTTCTGACAGGAATCCCCCAAAAGAGCATCAAACATCTACAGCTGGTTCAGAATGCTGCAGCTCAGGTCTTAACCAGAACAAAGAGGTCAGAGCACATTACTCCAGTTTTAAAGTCTTTACACTGTCTCCCAGTCAGCCTCAGAATAGACTTTAAAGTTCTGCTGCTGGTTATAAATCTGTGAATGGGTTTGGTCCAGAATATATCAGTGACATGTTAGTCAGGTATGAACCCAGCAGGTCTCTCAGATCTATGGACACAGGTCAGATAGTGGAGCCCAGAGTTCACAGTAAACATGATGATGCTGTGTTTAGTTGTTATGCTGCAAAGAAGAGGAACAAACTGCGAGTGGAGCTGAAGTCAGCATCACATGTGAACATTTTTAAATCAAAGTTAAAGGCACTTTTATTCTCTACTGCGTATGATTGAGAGATTTTTTATGACGATGATGTTGAGGTAATATTTTTGTTGATAATTTTTTAATTTTTTTTTGCTAACTTTTTAATTTTTTTTTGCTAACTTTAATGTTCTTATAGATTTTAAGCTGTTGTCTGTTGCATTTTCTGATCATGTAAAGCACATTGAGTTGCCGTGTATATAAATTACGCTATACAAATAAATTTGCCTTGCCTTTGGATGGTCTCCGCTTCTTCGTCTTTGTCTGATTCCCGAGCTGTTTGCCGTAATCCGCCCTGTCTGCCTGACACCTGGATGCGTCGCTCGTAGATGGTACATTAAGGAAGTGTGGAGTGTGTGTTTTGAGTTTTCCAATGCTAGCTCAGGCTGTAGCAGCATTAGCTACAGGAAACAAAAGTGTCTTCTTCTTCTGTGAGAAAACGGCACACTGGGTGTCTATGACACATGACTTCCTCTGCTCTGTATGGAGTTTATCATTGTACTGCACCTAGGGAAGGAGTGGTGGTCAAATTAATCGATGCGTCAATTCATCTTAATGCGTTAATATGAAAAAATGTACGCAAATTGTTTTCCTGGCCCTAGTTTGTAATATTTTTGGTGCGGGCGTCTGAGCCTTTTTCTGTGTCAGTATACCCCTCGATTTATATATATTTTTAAATGGTAAAATGTGGAAAAGCTTGATATGAAAGATATTTTAATAATTGTTAACTACATGTGTGTAGAACTGTACATAACATATCATCTGAACTCCTTTTCTGAATATTCTTTGATTACTTGACCCGATTAACCTTCAATAACAACAAACATACGTAACCGTTGAGTAATTCTCTCATTCCAGAATGACTAACCAAACCGTGGATGCAGTTCAATATTTGTTTTGTGTTTTTCGCCAGGTTGATGTAATGCTTTTCCGCAGCCTTGTCATCTGTAAAACATTTGCATATTTATTGCTACTTGGTCTCTCTGATGGATAAAGCGTTTGCAGTAAGCGGTCAAAGGGAACTCTTTCCCTCTCTAGAGAGCTGCACTACGCACTGGAACACTTGACATTTTATCAGAAAATAGGAAGTTATTAAGTGCAGTTTTCCTTTATATGTCGCTTCCTCGTTCTGTGTGAGTATTTCCTAATCCATGTCCCAGTATGTGCTATCATTTTATGCAATGAATTCCTCCTAATATTCTAGATTTGTCTTTTGAGCTGTCTAAAATCAAACAAAACCCTTTCATTTAACCTGTAAATAAGAGCAGAAATAATGTATTTTCACAAGTAGTTCTGCACAAATCTACGCCCACAAACATTAACTCATTCAGTGCCAGCCATTTTCAGATTTTCTACGTCGGGAACGTCAACTCTCTTACGTAGCGCCATTTTCTGTCTCGTAAACACCTTTCTTCCTCTCCCTCTGAGCTGTGATGAACATGGATGATCTCTCATCCAAAGGTGTGCTGCTACCTCCTAAATGTCACCTATTATTTTGCTATCTGGCTCACAGGCTGGGTGTTTTCTAGTAATCCCTGTGAAAAAATGCAAATGACGAGTTATCTCGTCAGTGGCACTGGGCGTTTGAATTTGAAATGACGAGTTATCTCGTCAATGGCACTGAGTGAGTTAAAGATGTTAGTGTTGTACTCATGAACATACTATCAGAGACCAAGACTGGTCTTGACAAAAAATCCAGAATGCGGCCAGTCCAAGACCAAGACAAGAACAAGACTTCTGAAATTTGGTCTTGAGTGCTACAACGCTAGTAGACGCTCGAGTTATAGTAGACGCTGACATATTGGCCGGTAAGCATTTAGTTCTTACGCTACTGTTCAATATGGTGACGTATTAAGTGTACTCATTTAGCCCAATCCAGGGTGACCAAGAGGAGGATTCTGGTGTTGGACATTGCAGTTTTCCTTTAACGCTTACCCAGGCTTAGCAACAGCCAGGGTCGGCGTCAATTACATTTTTCAGTTACAATGATTTCAATTACCCATATTCAATTACAATTCGATTCTGATTACAGTGACCAGCATTTTTTTCCAATTAGAATTAAATTACATTTATTTTTTATCCGCAAAGTCAATACAATTTTGTTTACAATTACTAAAGTTCAATTACAATTAATCACAATTACTGAGCCTGAAATAAATAACCTAATAAAAGTTAACTTTCCATTTGTGTTAGCTTTCTGTTAGCATCTCTTATGACAGGGATAGGCAACTTTTATCACAGTGGGACCTGAGGGCCGCATGATCAACATTCATGTCAGCATTTAGAATAATGAGCTATCTGAGCATTAATACAGGAAAGAACAAAGAGTTTTTATAGTCATTTTGTATGTTCTGTTGTCATTTCCTTGTTTGTGAGTACTATGGGTTTGCAGAGTAATTTTTTATTTTTTTTTATTGTCTTTTTGTGTACTTTTATTGTCACGTTCTGTAATGTATATTATTTCTGAGCAATTTTGTATATTACTGTTGTTGTTTTGTTCATTTTTGTTCTACTTTTCTGTTTTTCTTGGAGTATTTTCTGCGTATTTCTCGTGTATTACTGTATTTTCTTGCAAAGTTGTAATTCTTTGTATTTTTTTAAGGTATTCTTGCTCTTGTTTTGCGTATTTTTCTGTCATTTTGTACGTTTACTTTGGGGGCCGCATAAAATTAGACCGAGGGCTGCATGTGGTCCCCGCGCGGCCAGTTGCCTATGTCTGTTTTATGATAACGGGTCAGCTGTAAAGTATTTAAACAAATATTTATCCTATAATTTCTTTCCTATCTATTGGGGACCTTGTTAGGCTTCCTAATCAATGAAAATATAGGTTTTAACTGTGATGAATTAAAATGTACAGTCAATTATCTGAACTTAATTGCAATTCAATTATGATTACAACAGCCAAAAAAGTTTTATTATAATTATGCTACAATTGTAATGCATTGACCCCAACCCTGGCAACAGCCGAGGAAACCGATTGTCGGGTCGTCCGATAATGCCTTGTACTGTGTTTGGGTTTAAAGTCTTTTGTTTCCACATGTGACGACTGATTTTCAGGCCCTCATCATTCTGTCAACAAACAAGAGCAGACACAGGCAATCAATATTTCATGGATCTTACTTTGTTGTTCCACAGCCTGGAAAGATATTGTCACTCGTATAATTACTCTGTCTAATAAAAGGAAACAATCTTACGCCATCAAATCCTTTTACAGAGCAGATTTTCTTCCTCAGGAGTGGTTGGAATTAAAATTTCATTGTGTGTGCGCTGGAGGATTTTTTTTGACACCCACGCCTACAGTGTTTCTTCCAATAATCAAGGGCACGACAGGAGCGCTGGCATGGCACCAGCGCTCTCCAATCTCTTGGCAAATTGTGCTTTGAAGGTTTGACAACATTTACTGTCACATCACAGTCCTAGTTTTAGAAGAGGGATTACATTTCCCTCTAAATCTACATGCTTGTGTGCGTGTAGCTCTCAATTTCCTGGGACTTGTGCAACTTCTTATGCATGTGGACAGCTCCGTGTCACATCAAAGCTGACACACTTAAGCTTCTCGTCGAACTTTCTTCAGAAAAGGGCGATCGTGTTCAGGTGCGATCACACAACAACCTATAAAGAAATCACATTGCCTGTCTGTGCACGTCAAGTGTTTAAACTTCCTAGAATAGATGACCTCATTGAATGATTTGCGCCACTTTTCCACCCAGAGAATAGCAACCGCAGCTGCTATCGGTGCTATGGGCTAATGCAGCTAATTTATGCTTGAAAATTCATTAAAAAGGTCCTCGGCCAGTAAAGCTGTATCCTCTGTGTTAGTTTTTTTCTCTGGCTAATTTGGCCCCATGTTAAATACAGGCCTTGACTGCAATGAGGGATTTTTGGCAGGACCATTGGTTATTCATAAGGCTGCATTAGGAAAAACCATAATTAGGCCAGAAGGGGCAATTTCACCGTAAGCTGGGGGGTGTCCTATTTTGCTGACGGTAAGACGGCTTGTTAATATTGGCAAAGACATGTTTGCACACATGC
Organism: Gouania willdenowi; assembly: GCF_900634775.1. Classification (NCBI taxonomy): domain Eukaryota; kingdom Metazoa; phylum Chordata; class Actinopteri; order Blenniiformes; family Gobiesocidae; genus Gouania; species Gouania willdenowi. The sequence goes on from NC_041064.1 coordinate 5,189,393, forward strand.
TGTTCATATTCTAAACCTTCAGCCCAAAAGGATGTGAGAGACAACAGCACGGGATTTTGTTGGCTTGTATTCAAAGCCTCTGATATTTCACTCAGGTTTTCTTTTAATGTTGTGCATTTACATTTATTATTGCAAATTTAAGAAAGAAATGGCATCAGCAAGAGCTGAGTAGGAAAATGTGTGGTTCGTCAACGTCACACCGAAAAACTTGTCGTTAAAGCTGCAGTATGTAAAAAGCTGTTGGCATCATTTGGTCAAAAAATCCATGCTAACCTTTGAGCATATTGTAATCCAAAGTGTTCTGAGAGGACTCGGGACCTCAGCACCTTCTCTTGATGCTGTAATCAAGCTTTAGAAATCCAGGTGCGTGACACTCTTCAGCCAATCAGAGATATTTTTACCAACCAAGTGCTGCAAGAGCTGTTTGGACGTTACGCTCAACAAAAGTTGATGCGCGATCATGTCTTATTGGTAGTGAAAGTGCAATGGCAGACATTTTGGGAGGAAAAGTCCCCATTGCAGTATTAGGCACAACAGCTTACACGGCAAAGCAAGCCAAAAAAAGGAAGAACAATGTGGAGAAGCGACTCACTGAGGTCCGCTCGGACTCAAAGTGGACGTTTGTGACTGTGTGGGGTCTAGAGAGTCTAGACACGGTGTGGCGTGGGTCTCCTTTCTGCTCTGACCTGTAGTAGCAGGTGGGGTACAGCGGGGTACAGCTGTGAGCACTTTAAAATGGGGGAGAGGCTCACGGCAACCAGGGCTGTTTGGTGAGGACGGTAAATGCAGAGTGATATGTGTCTCGAAAACATCAGAAAATTCTTGAATAACACAAGAAACCATCGCTATATTTGACGATAGTCTCTTTTAAGGATAAAAGTCGATAAGAGGTATTGGAAAGTCGCCAGATTAGCGACAAAGTCGCTCCAAACAGCTTTACAGTCGAGCTCGTTCATGGATTCAAAACAGGGAGAGGTGGTGGTAGCATAATTGATTTCATACAAGTCTTACAATTCGACATACTGCAGCTTTAAATCAATCCAGTACCATAAAACTAAAGAGCTTACGTTGTATTAGTTTATGAGCCGTTGTTTGAAAAACTGTGATACGGTAAAAATGTTGTGTTGTGACTTGTTGCCCGGTAAATCCAATTAGCCAAGGTTATTGGTCTGCACGGAATTTTAACTTGTTAAAGAATTAAGACTTTTATTTTGTCGGAGCCACTTTTGAAAGATGCTGAACGTTTGCTTTGAGGCTCCACGGTAACGATAACATGCTTCTTTGGTTAAATCCTAATCCTCATCAGATTGGGTCAAAAGTCTCTGTGTGTGACTTTGACCTTGTCACTGTGAATCCCGTGGTTTGTATTGGTGATTCTGTGTCATTCCATAATCCAAGAATTTTCTCCACATTGTTTTAATTCTTGGTGTGTGTTTGTTTTGAGTTTGATGGATTTGTTATCCTAATCTGGACATTTGAGCATCGTAGATATAGACAGTAGCCCCTGGTAATGTTTGCTGATATCACGTCTTTCGTTGCCTTTGGGGAAATTGCTAGTGCTGTGGACTGTCACAACTTAACTTGTATCTGGTGTTTAGAAAAGATAGGAAGGGTTCTGTGGATATATATATATAGATAAGATGATAAGATGTTTAGATATGGTCAAATCCAGTCCACAGGGCTTATTGGAATGCCCCTTTATGCTATTTGTCCTGCATTAATGATAAGTTGTAGTTGTTTATCATGGATACTTAGAGCAAACACGTCTCAACTTTCTGGAAATGTTTTCATTTATGTGAAATATAAAGTAAGTGATTTATAATAAGAAAGATTATAGTTTTTTTGTGGTTTTTGCTGGTGTTTATTTGTTTGATTGTCTTTGGACAGTCTAACAATAGACAGATTTGGATGAAACTTTCAGGAATATCCGCAATGGGAATAAGTGATTAGATTTCGGGGATAATCTAGACCAGGGGTTCTCAACTGGTCTCACACTGGGACCCACATTTTGCCACGGTCATTAAATCGCAACCCAATTTTGTTTTTGAAAAATAGCTGTTAAAAACACACATATGTAACCTTTTTAAAGACATAAATCTATATATTTTTCTGTGCAACTTGCATTTCACAGCATGCCTGTCAAAATAAAAGTCCACCATGAGAGAAATTAAGTATTTATCCATTTTTGACCAGCTGTCCACGACCCACCCAGTACAGGTCCGCGACCCACCAGTTGAGAATCACTGATCGAGACCACGTGTCAAACTCAAGTACTGGGGGCCAAATCCGGCTGTTTGGAGCATCACATTTGGCCTGCTCGAGAGGGTGAAAATGAATGAAAGAACATGAAACATTTATTGCCCGGTTATTGCCCCTCCCCCCTCTCATGTCTGGTTTAACCCGCTTTCAAGATGAGATCAAAATAAACATTCTGCAACAACGAATAAGTCCAAAATAATGGATGCACACACTCAGGCTATGTGCAAGCTGTTATAAAAGTTTCAGGTTGCTCAGACACTGTGTCAGGGAGATATGCACTCCACCCACGCACTCACACACACACACACACACACACACACACACACACACACACACACACACACACACACACACACACACACACACACACACACACACACACACACACACACACACACACACACACACCACACACACACACACACACACACACAGACAGACAGACAGACAGACAGACGTTCCTTGATTTATTGATAAATAATACTCATTACTTAGTCGTTTTATTAGTTGCTGCAGTGAAAATTAAATCATCATACCTACAGATGATTCTTTGACCTTTAAACATACAGTAATAATAAACTATATTTGTGTTTGCATGGCATTAATTAAATTAAAGGGACATTTTCTCAGTTTAAATGTTTTATAACTTTATTATACGCTATGTGCCAGTGTCTCCTACTACCTTTGTTCTGATTTAAGAGTCAATGTGGTTTTACACCATGTTTGTTGTTCCAGAGTAATATTAAGGGTTCTTTGAGTATATTCATGTGAAAAATGCTGGATTATGCAAATTATAGACCCTAAGAACGTTGCATTTGATAAAAATCCTTGAAGCATTACTATGTTGGTTTTACCTTTGACTCTGAGTGACTCATTTTTTAAATAGGCAGCACATAGACAAATAGAGATGTATGAGAAGTATCTCGGAGGCTCAGTAGCCAAATACACAATCCCAGCAGCAGTGTGTGTTTGCTAAGAAGGATAGCGATCATCCTGCGTCTTTGAGCAGATAGAAGGATTATCTTCTTCTGCATACTGGTTCACAACAGGGAAACATGCGAGTTAGCGTAGCGTGCAATGAATAGTAATGCACTGGTCACATGGGGGTCTGCACTTCAACATTTTTGTGTCATGTTTTATTTATGTACAGCTTAAAAAAAGTAAACCAAATTCAAACTTTAAATTAGTTGGACTATTTTTCTGTTTTGCACTTTTGGTTTGACTTGTTTGTTAGAAAAGAAATGTTGCTCAATATGTATTTTTTTTACTACATTGGCCAACAGTTGAATAAAGTTTGAAAAAGAGCATTATAACATGACATTATTATTTATTGTCTCTATCACTATTTTCAGCTCCCGATCTGATTTGTAGATTTTGAGTGTCTGCAGATGCCAGTTTCTTCTGTTCTGTTTTTTGTTCCCCTCGTATGCAGATATAACAAATGTATTTTTTATTATTGAAAACCAGCTTTCCAGTGGATTTATGTGGTTGTATCTTTACATCACGTACACACTTTAAAATATTTTCACCTAGGCTGTGTTTGAAGTGTCACTCTCCGTACTTTACACTGCAAACCCAATGAGTATATACTCTCTACTGTGTACTATGAACCTACAATGACAAAAACCTGATGGCACACTGAGGCTAATTATCTCTGTTGATTCTCCACCTTTGAAAGTTCTGAAAAAGCATTTCATTCCAACATTTTCGATACCTGCCATTGTGCTACTGACAAAACTTTTGATTAACTTCAAAACAAGAACCTTATTTACCAAAGTGTTAAAAAAACTAATGGAAGACGAGAAGAGATGCCATTGTTTTGAAAATGGGATGTTTGACTTTTAGTTTCAATTCAATTCAACTTTATTTGTATAGCACAATTTACAACAAAGTCATCTCAATGTGCTTATCAAAATATAAAATTCATAAGAAAAAAGAAAAAACCCAACAAGATCCACATGAACAAGTATTTAGTGACAGTGGGAAGAAACAACTTCCTTTTAAGATGAATAAATCTCCGTTAGAACCAGGTTCAGAGGTGGCAGCCATCTGCGTGGACTGGTTGGGGTTAGTGGACAGAAGGACCAACAGAACAGGATAGAGAGATAGAACATCAGAGTGTCTCAGACTAGTTGAGACGTGAACCACAGATCAGGAACTGCCATCATCAGCTTCACGACACCTGAAACAGAGCAGAGAGAGAAGAACGAGGAGAAGACACTGACTGCAGAAAAACATGATACATTATTATCAAGTCAGCCTGACTCGGCCTTGGGCCTCACTCCCAGTGGCTGAGTCAGCACTTATTATAAAGGTGATGAATCTCTTCCTGTTTATTGATAAACTAACAGCAAGTCCAAGGTCTGTAAATGCAAACATTTACAGACGAGCCCATGTTCACTCTAGTGGTTAAGTTATGTTATGATTCAGTCCTGTTTATGCGAGTTTGAAGCCGTCCTAGGATGATTTTACATTCCTTTTGCAATGCATCATGGGGCAGTTGAGTATGACGCGTGCCCACCGTGCATACTAAAAACATGTTGCCATATAGTATAGATCCGGGTATTTCTTGCATACTCAATCTTTTGATACCATCTAATGTGAAAGCACTACATCAGAGGTAGGCAACTTTTATCACAGCGGGACCGAAAAAAAACGTGTGTTTGATCAGAAGGCCACATGATCAACATTCATGTCAGCATTCAAATAATGAGCGATCTGAGCATTAATACAGGAAAGAACAGTTTATATAGTAATTTTGTGTGTTTTTCTGTAATTCTGTGTATGTTTGTTGCTGTCTTGCTCATTTTGAAGCATTTTGTGCATTTCTGTCGTCCTTTTTGCATTTTTGGGGAGTATTTTTTGTGTATTTCTGTGGTTGTTTTGCTTGTTTGTTAGTACTGTGGGTTTGTGGAGTCAATTTTCACACTTTTCTTGTCTTTTTGTATACTTTTGTTGTCATTTTCTGTAATTTTGTATATTTTTCGAAGGGATTTTGTAATATTTGTCCATTTTTGTTGTAGTTTTGTATGTTTTTGGAGTATAAAAAAAAGAAAAAGAAAAGATTGGAAGGGGCGGGGCATAACTTTCTCTGACAATTGGCTTTGATTCAATCCAGTCAATCCAATCGGGACATTATCATTAAAAACTATAAAAATGATGAGAATATGATAGGATTTCACCTGTCGTGGCTTTGTTTTCACAAGTAAATATTATTATCATAGTTGGTGGTGTTAAGTGGAAGCGACTGGGAACGACAGCAGCTCAGCCATGAAGTCGTGCTCTGCGTGAAATGACGGAGCAACCTCTGAACTCTATTTGACCTTCATAGTAGCTCAAAAACAGTGAGAGCTTAATGGGAAAGGGTTCGTGAGGGGGAACTGGAGTCCTGACCTCAAACAGTGACTCAGCCTTGGGATGAATTAGAGCTGACACTGCCATCCAGGGAACTTTGAGAAGAACGAACGGAAGCTTTTTCAGGAGAGTTGAGGCTGTTATTGCTGCAAATGGTTTTTAACATCATAATAAAAATCGATTAATGGTTCATGACTACCCAAGAAAAAGGAGAAAATGCAGAATGCAATGGTTATTATACAGTATATATTTTTATGTTACTAATAAAAACTAATAATAAATGATTATAAGACACAGAGACAAACTATAAAGCCTCATGAAAAGGATTTTCAATATTCGCAAGTGGTGAAATAACCCAAATTTGAGGTCCAAAATAAAAATTTGAAGTTGTATTTAGACATATTGTTTTATATCCCAAGAGAGAGTAACCTTTATAATATAAACAAAAAAAAAAAAAAAAAAAAAAATCAGATTTAGTTTTCTTACATTCCTACATGCGGTTATGGGCCAATGAAAGTACTAAAAATATATATATATATTTTTTTTTTTTTTTTGGGATTTCGAGAGCGTGTCACCCAAGAACCAATGCATATATGTGACTAATTATTAGTGATGTGAACAGTCTATGTTCATAACTCAAAGCTGATCAAATTACAGGGACCTGAGACATATGCTAAGTAGTTTACTGAAGGCCCAAACTTTTTTTTTTTTACAAATTTGAGGAGCTGGCATGTCCACCAGATAGAATGTATAACATATATTTGTGTATATTCTGAGAGAGTATGTGGAGCTGTATTACTATATCACATTTCCGTTTCATATGTGAAGCTGAAAATGGAAGAAAAGTAAGGATTCATGAAAATCGACACATACCCCTGTCACTAAATTGGCCATATCTCAAAAAGTATTCATCCAATCAATCAAAATTACAATGTGCTTATTGGGTAATTACGGAAAAATTGGTAAAAATGTGTAATTTTCTAAAACGAAATGCATTGAATGACCCCTTACTTACTAAATAAAAATGTAATATTCTGAATTAAATCTTGAAATGACGTTTTTTTTTTTAAACGATGTGTTGAGTTTGTATGAATGAGGTTTTAAAGTGAAGGACACGAGCCTTTGTTGGGTTTATTTGACCTGATGAAGACATTGACATACACAGTCCATATAAACACTGTAAGTAAATAATTATGAAGGATTATAGTAATAAGCAATGCATCCATAAGGATAGCTGATTACATTATATAACATTTATTCATGCTTAATAATGCTTGTTTTACTAAATATAATTAACTGCTTATTAATACATGAACTGGTATTACTCTTAATGTTTATTAATACCTTAACTAATGTTAATTAAGGGAATTACTAAGCATAAACTAACTGCTTAGTAAAATGTGATGTTGGAAGATATTGGAAGATGAAAATGGAAGAAATATAAGGACGCACAAAAATCGACACATACCCACGTCACTAAATTCGTCATATCTCAAAAACTATTCATCCAAAGCAACTAAAAAATGACAACGTGCCTATTGAATAATCAGAGAAAAATTGGACTGACGTACGTGGGCCATTAGTTGAAATACCATGGAATGACTCTTTAATGTTACTTTTCTCTGGTTAGACTCTGTAGTAGGAAAACCAAGGCTTGAATCCTCTTTGTCAGTTTATTGATGTAACTGACAAATACTTTTCCACAAAATAAATGGATTTTTCAGAGCATTTGAAGGAGCCAGAAGTCGGTATTCTTTCCCCCCACAAAGGAGCTCTTTCACTGGTACCATGACATCACCAGAGAACCGTCAATAAAAGGACACGCCGTCTTGAAGCAGATTAATTAGAAGCCATTGTTTTCATTTTTGATATAATTGATACATTGCATTCAGAGTGAGAATGTCTAGTGAAAGCAGCCCATTCAAATGTCGAGCATTCGCTATCTGCTACCCGGCAACCCATTGCTGTCTGTCTCGTAGCAACGAGTGACAATGTATCCACCCAAGCATGTATCACACTTTTTTTACTGAAGCTTTCTGGTGACGTACGTAATTGTTGTTCTCATTTGCATATTTGATGTGTTTGTGCAGCTTTTTTTTTTTTTCATTTGTTTTGCACCACTTTTAAAGAAAGGCAAACAATCATTTTCTCACAAATTGTTCGATTTAATTGTGTGTAATCCGAATAAATTACTGCAGAGTATTCCCACATCAAAATCTATCTAAGTTATTTTCTCCAGACTGTTTGGATTGAAAATAAAAGTCAAATGTAGGCTCGATTACTGAAAACATGGTGCTTCCTGTTCCTGAAAAACACTATTTTAATGATGGATGATGAAAATCTCTTCATTATCTTTAGTCAGATATTTTCTTTCTTTGTTGATGAATGAATATTGTCAGGTTACACACACACGCACACACACACACACACACACACTATGGGGGATGAATCCTTCTAAATTCTTGTACACCAGTCCATCCACGTGTACCTGCCTGCCTAACTTTCACTAAACTTAGCTAATTTACATAGTTAGGTGTAGTGGCAGGTGTGGCGTGAGTGAAGCTATAGCGATCAGGTGACCTTCACTATCAATCACTAAGTGTAAAAAAAAAATATTAGGCACTTACGCGTGCAGGCGTGTACACGCGTGCACGCCAGTAAGTGTGTGTGAGTGTTGTATCCTGTCCAATCACAGCAATGATCTGACTCAGAGCGTAACACTACAGTCACTACTACTTTATGGTAACCGGACTAAATGGTGATCCGTTATACACTAAGTGTGTAATACTTTGTGTGTGTTTACATGTAACGATTCACTCAACTCCCGATACGATTCGATTCACGATACTGGGTTCACGATATGATTCTCTCACGATTTATTTTACAAAATGGGACTGGAGACAAATGATGACTGAAAAATATTCCTTTATTTTTTTGGGGAAAAAAACTATAAACTATAAACTTTTATTTTTCATCGTCAAAAGAATCCCTTGATAAACTATTCAAAACAATGCAATTTAACTAAAAATATATCTTGAATGAAATAAATAAAGGAATAATACAAATGAAGAAGCCTATCAATTAAAATTCTGGTTCTATAGTAAACAATGCAAAACTGCATAATAGTTCTTTTTAAGAGTGCAACTGAAAATGTATTTTGTGCCTTAACAATTGGACTTAAAAAAAAAAAAAAAAACAGTCATTTCACTGTGTTTATGTCAGATATTTGTTTGGACCAACAGAGGCCGCTGGTAACCAAGTGGTCGATCGGCATGCAGATATTCTTGCAGTGAAGAAGAGATGCTATGCTAGCAGACAGAGCTAATAGAAAAACGGGACTTTTACAGATATTCACGTAATATTACAGATATCTTTTGGTGCTAAAGGGGTAAGGAATCATTTATGAACATGTCTAAAAGTAGAAGGCGGCCAGAAAGAAAGTATTAGCAGATTCCGCCCGCCGCCAACACTTCTGGATAGATGGATAAAAAAAAATACCGAGTTTCAATTTTCACAGTATCGATGTGAATTGTGATACCTATGAATAGATTTTTAACTGCCTTACGATTAATCGTTACATCCCTAGTAGACGATGCTACGTAGTGAAGGTCACCTGATCACTATAGCTTCACTCACACGCTACACCTGCGTCTACGTGTGACTGATGTATTTATGTTTGTTAGGTGCACATCCAGGTGTGGCGTAGGTGTGCATACACTTTAATGTGTATGAGATTTCAGCAGTGTTGTGCTAGTTAGTGAAAAAAAGTAACTAGTTACCGTTACTAGTTACTTCATTCACAAAGTAACTCAGTTACTATTTTGATTACTTACACCAAAAAGTAATGTGTTACTGGAAAAAGTAACTTTTGAGTTACTTAGAATTAAAGAATGTATTATTTATTTTGGGTCATTTGTGTCCATACAGCTTCATATTAGTGCTGTAATAATATAATAATCCACTGTTGATCAACTGCTATAAAACAACCATAAATGATGTGCATATAAAGCACAAAACAGCTGCTCCAAAATAAAAACAGTAATTTTTCAACCTTAGCACAGTAATGTAAAGTAAGCTGTGCATATTCCAGGTGCACATTCTGCTGTTGAAAATGCTTATAAAAATAAATGTGGAAAAACAAGTTTACAGCATTTTTCTCAGCTACACAATGCTAAACATATCAGGCTAATGGGCTGCTGTTAGCAATGACTCAGCAGCAGCGACTGGCTTCTTATTTACAACAACATACCATGCAATACTTTGGCTGACCTGTCCCTGGATAATAGTCACAGTCCGTTAAAATTCAGTCGCAGCGTTAGCTTAGCTTCACTGATGCATCTTTTGGAGACAAAAATAATGCGCGTATTTCCACTCTGAGAAGTTCGTCCTGCTCTCGCATTGACCCGCCGTGATTGGCGCACGTGATGTAAACAGAAACACGCTGACAATGTTTCTTCTTCTACTGTTTTACCGCGTTTGGCACGGCATCCCACAAAAATATGTAGCGCCACTGTAAACAGGAAGTACATTGCAGCTAGCAAAGTAATGGACAAACGCACCATATTGTAACTGTAATGGCGTTATTTCTTTAGAATATATATATATATATATATATATATATATATATATATATATATATATACAGTACTAGTTACTGTCAAAAGTGACGTTGGGGCGTTACAAGTAACGCGTTACAGCCCAACACTGGATATCAGCCAATCAGCATTCACCCTTTCATATTTCTAGTTTTATAAACAGTATCTCAATGTTGAGATAGTATTTTATTCTGATGTTTTAGTTCTTTGTTGGGAGAATCACTGCCTCACAGTTTGCTAACATGTCGACCTCCACAAGCGTGAGTTCAAAATGCTTTTCATATTAAGTTCATGTGTCTTGAGTTTCCCTTTAAAGACCAGTGATGGTTTAAAGGGTTTTTTTTGTTGTTGTTTTTCTAATAAAAAATAAAAAATAAATTAATAAAACAGCCTGGTATGAGTAAGTAAGTAAGTAGGCTTAATTATGCATTATGTGAGTACCCTGCTGCCTCCTGAGCTGGAGGTTCTGTAATTAGCTAATTAGTGAGAAAAAGCATTGAGCTGCTTTGGAAGACCACGCTCTCCTGGGTCTGGTGTTTCTATTAAGTGTGCACTTACCTGCAAATACATGGAAAAATCTGTGGAAGTGGAGATTTAAACCACATTTTCACGTCTGTGTGTTTTAACACATCATGCAGTTAACTTTATTTTATTTCTCTTTCTGTCACATTCATGACTAAAACACACTTAAAAAGAGGATTTACTGTACCATAACATAAGTTCAATTCCTGCCATTGCTTCTATACTTTAAATAAACTGAAGACATTTGAACCCAAACATCAAAATACTTCTGTGTGACTTATTGCTAGTTTATATTTTTTTCTTATGTTTTACATTGGGAAAATGATTTAATATGATTGATCTAATGGTAAGTAAGGTCTTCTAGATGTAAACATTTCCAACATTTAAATGTCAGTTTTTTGAAGGCATCAGGTGACCTCATCCCAGTGTCTCGCGACTCAGCACCTACTAAGAATATATTTTTTTAACAATTTGAGCCCATTTTTGCATATTTTTAACAAACTCGCCATATCTTAACCTATTTTCATCACCTTTTCCTGCCATATTTTTGCTCCTTTTAATGCATTTTTTCTACATTACTCCCATTTATGCCACGTGTCCATGAAATTTCATGTCTTTTCTGCACATTTTCTTGCACTTTCAAGACATTTTCAGCACATTCTACCACTTTTTCCAGCTAATGTTGCATATTTTGACCCGTTATTGTCACTTTTAACCTCTTTTCACCATATTTCATGCTTAATTTTGTCATATTAACCACATTCAGCATTTGTCATGCCCATTATTTTCTGTTTGAAACCAGGTGTTTGACCAGCAAACGCCTCTGAGGAAGACATCAGGAGATCAAAGTCAATTTCCTGAATAAAGTTGTCTGAATAAATGAAACCTCAACATATTATTCAAAATGAAAGGAGACAAAATGAACTTGCTGGAAATATTAGATGGCAAGTTTCAGGAAACATACAAACGGATATATGTTTTTTCCTAATGTAATTACTACTCTGCAGACAGTGGTAACCTTCTGACAGAGGAAATAAAATGCAGTATTGTTGTGGTGCTGTTCCTGGATAAGCTATTAGCTGAAGCAAAACAACTTGTATAAGAACATTATGTGAGCAGAAAGGGTCACACATCTTGACTTTAGCAGAAATGAGTGAAAACTTCCTTATTATAAATGATGGGTGGGTGCTAATATGGAGACTCTGACACTAGTGGGACCTTTACTAACCTCTGTGACCTGCTGTTGCTGATAAAAACCCCCACGCATCAGACCGTCTGTCTCACAGTCAGACATGAGTGGCTTCTTAAAAACCTCGTTCCCATGCAGCATTAAATACAGCTATAGTCACAGTACGGGGTTGGTCAGGCATTGCTTTGCTTATTAAATAAAGCATGTCGTCATTAAATGCTGATTTAATTCCTATATTGGGTAAATAAAGGCTGGAACCAACCCTGCCATTGTCCATACATCAGATAGAATTATTACTACGGCTCTGATGTTCTTTGATCGTGGAAAATATACGTAAAAAAACATAATTGGCAATATTATCATGCGTTTCACCGTGTTCGCATGGTAAAAGAGGCTGAAATTGCAATTCTTGCACAAACAAATGATGTAATATTGCAGACTTTACTTCATGCAATGGAAATATCTACAGTATATGACACGGACTAAACTCTCACTGACATATTTTGTATATTGGTACAATATTCTCAAAGTCTTGCGTAGTCTCAGCAGGTGCAAACACAGTGAAGAAAAAGGAAATTAATTAAACAAATAATCAATCATTAATTAAATAAAAAAAGGAAGCATATTTGGCACGATTTCCTGAAGTTTAAAAGCCAGTAATGACATTTGATTTGGGAAAGCAGGTTAAACCTGGTAAGATTGTGGCCAAAAACATCGTTATCGTAGGAATTCTTGTTATTTTTCTTCCTCATCTCCATTGTTGTGGAACTCCTCCTCGGCTAATAATACAGCACTAATGATGTGTCATCTCATAGGGGCAATATCAAGGATGTACAGTCAACCTTTTTTGGAGCCAAAATGTCAAGGTCAAGTGTCAAAAAACAAAATTTTTCCACATCTCTATGACTATTTATTGATGATTATATTTATGAAAATCTCATCTCAAGCAGAGTATTTTATTTAATTGGACTGAAGCTGTATGACCTACCAGTAAAAAGATTGGTAGAGGTCAAAGTTCATGAAGACACAAATAAAACAAAAAATAAATAAATAAATAAAATAAAACTTTTTTCCATGTAACTTTGCCACAAATTGAGATCCAGTGCTCAGACTGGTACCATTGAACAACATTTCCTCTCAATGTGTGATGTTGACCTTCACTCAAGGTCATTTTAAGGTCAAGGTCAGTCTTCTGATTTCCTGCATTATTACTTTAAATTTAATTATTAAAAAGAACAAACTTGTCAACAAATCCAGATACAGGTTAACATTTTTGCCTATTTTTTCAAATTGGTAAGTTTGTATTCGCCAGGTCTTGTTACTACAAGTCCAATTTAAAAAAAAAAAAAAAAAGTACAAAATGCTACTAGGCAATAAAACTGTTCTGGTTCTGATTATAAACAGAATCTGACACAGAAAGTAGGCGGAAATGTGTAAATTCTGAAGTGGAATGGTAGAAAGTTTGAATGTAACATTGAGTGTAACTGTAGAATGTACTGATGCTTTGTTGGTAGCTATTACATTTAAAATGAGATGAGTTATCCACACTTTTTGAAAGTATTTTTTTTTTTTTGCATATTTTTACATGTTCTTTATGTAAAAATACATGAAGATGTTGGAATGTCCATGAAGCGAATATGAGAAATGCATTGTTTGTGCAAAACCTTGTCTAATCTTTTTACATGTTATGTTGTGAGAAAAAGCGCGACAATAACTGATGTTGTGTCACATATTTATAGGAAACATGTAGTCATTCCCTTTAAAGGTGCAGTCCGTAACTCTCGGATCTCTCTCTCCCCCTCCCTCCCTGCTGCTGTCTTGCCCTGCCTCCAAACTTTCCAAAGTCCCTCCCTCAGAGGAGCTAACAAGCTAATGTTAGTCTGACAGCAACATCACAGTAATATAACATGCTCTGTTAAAAGCATATTACTGCAGCGCTTCTCTCTCTCTCTCAATGTGCACACACCTCAGCATCAGCAGCAACAACACAGTGTCACTTACAGCACCCATGCAGAGGCTGCTGCGCACACACAAACAACACATGCACCACAGAGTTCTAGTGTAACAACTACAAATCAAACATAATGTAAATCATGCAGCAGTAATTACCTTTCAAGCAGAAAAGTCACCAATTCCATCTTCTACTCCTCCAGACCATACACTGTAAAAAAACACGGCGCTCCAGCCCCAGTAAAGGGGCGGGGCCTGTGAGCAACAGCTGTCAGACAGTCCATCAAACACAGTCCTGGTTCTGATTGGTTCTTTTTGCTCGGTCGCGGTGCATTCTGGCAATCTGCCAAAGGCTGCAGCAGCAGGAAGGGGCGGGGCTCAATGAGCCTGTTTTTTTCACACAAACTACTAGTTTGATGTAAAGCTGTCCTTACATAGTGACAGCTTTAGCAAAGAGTTGCAGACCTCACCTTTAAAGGAGCAAGCGGGTCAGAAAATGGAAGGATGGATGGATGTGGTCGTTTTTAGTCACGCGGTTAACACAAGTCTATATGTAATGAAGTCTCCTTTATGAAGTGCTTTGAGGAAAAACTTAAGTTTCCTCGTCTTCCTTCAGGTCCTCAAACTCGACGTGTGTTTTGCTCCGCACTGATTCCTCATTTCTCCACGATGAAACACCCAGGATAAATATATAAGTGGGCCATGTCGAGTCCGTGCGGTCCAAAGGCTGCTGAGCATCCACCACTTTAATACTTCAGTGTTTGCTTGCACTTGCTCACCTCTAAAATTGTCTCCTCCGAAATGAAAAATCTGTCATTTTCCGTGCGTTTCTCCTCCTCCTCCTCCTCTTCCTGTGGGTTTTATGAAAACTAACTACACACAAAGTTCACCACTGCACTTCTGTGTATACGCTCACTCAGAAGCTATTAAGAAGAAAAGGGACATTGGCTTTTCTTAATATCCACTGCAGCATGCGTCGCATACTCCAGTGGAGTTTTAAATTCTGGCAGACATTTTTTTTTTAATTTTTTTCATCTTAGAAATGATTAAAGTCACTTTGAGATCTTAATAGAGAGTAATAAATAAGGAAACCTGTGTGTACATGTGTTTATATGAGGATTTTTGAGTCTCTGGTCTCTCCTTATAAAAAAGATGCACTTTTAATAACAAACTTCTGTTATTATTAGGTATGTTAGTCTCCAATAGGCACTTATTGGGAGTCATGAACTGCTTATCGAACCTTCCAGGCAGAACTTAGTGTTTTTATTGAAGGACACAGACATACAAAGGCAGCCATAGATTGGAAATAAACTTCCACTTTCTTCTACATTCAGTTTTATTGTCCTTGACCTACTTAAAAAAAAAATGATAATTACACATTTTTTGTTCACGATTGTTCATCATTTTGCACATTTTGTGTTTGATGAACTGGTTCAGAGCTCATTTTATTTGTAAAAGTTGTTTCACATTCTCTTTTAATGAAAGCTGTTTCTAAAGGTGAATCACAGAAAGTAAATTCAAATATTTCTTAAGATGATAAAAATTATTATGAATCACCATTTTGCATTTAATCTGCAAGGACACATGTCAAACTCAAGGCCCGGGGGCCAAATCTGCCCCTTTGGAGCATCAAATTTGGCCCGCAGGAGAAAGAGGAAACATGAATCATTCAACAATATTTTCAGGTGTTCACAGTTTTCCCAGTGCTTATATCACACGATCGCAGTCATTTTTAATGTTAAACTGTTAAAAAAATGGTCACAAAATCAAGGAAATTTAAAGTGAAGATCCTGTTGGGACTGATATTTATCACTTATTGCTTGAATATTGTCGATTTTTTACATATTTTGTATTTTATGTATACATAGAAGTGCAAACTAGAGCATATTAATGTTGAAATTACTTGTTTTCCCGCATAAAATCTGTGGCCCACTTGAGATCAATCTGCTCTGCATTTGGCCCCTGAATAAAAATTAGTTTGACACCTCTGCTTTATAGCATCAAATTTGGCCGACTTGAGAAAGTGAAAATTATAGAAAAAAACATGAAACATTTTGTAAGTGACCAACCAATTCAGTTGTAGATATCTCAGCCCCTACAAACAGAACAATTCAATTAAAATCCACAATATTCCAGTTTCCAGTTGTCCAATTTTTCCTCAAATTTTCCATAAATTTAAGTGAAAATCCTGCAGGGACTGATATACTCAAATACTATATCATGTACTTGCACATTAATGTTGAGTTTCTTTTCTCCAACCTAAAATCTGTGGCCCACTTAAGCTCAAACTGGTCCATATCCCTACCAAGCCACATCTGCAACTGCACCGATCCCCCCATCCTTCAAATCACTACTCAGAACTCACGTGTTTCACTCAGCTTTTAATGTTTAAACCACCCACCCACCCACTCACTTCTTTTCTCTGTCATATTTTCTTCTGTCAATTTAAAATATTGTGCAGAAACCTAAATAAATAAAGTTTTCATCAAAATAAAGTCAAAACCCCAGGGGAAAAATTTTAAACAAAGTTAAAATTCATAGAATAAAAAAAAAAAAAAATGTCGTAAATTTCATTTCTCAATGTCATTCATCAAACACCTTTGCTAAAATAAATGTTATAAATCCATAACCATCCTGGATTGTACAGGAACAAAAATAAATGTGATTTAGTTAATTTTTACCTGCATTCATGAACTTTTCTTCTTCCTCTTCTTCTTCTATCCTCCGTCTGTGTTTGTGTTCCCTGCAGAGCTGCTGTCAGCCTGCCATGAGCTGCGGTGTCGCTACGGCTGCATCATGACAAGAAACGGAACCTTCTGTTTCTGCGCTGACGGCTTCGAGGTCGGCGACGACGGCACGAGCTGCAGAGGTAAGATTCACCAACGGCCTCCTGCCATGAAACGTTCTCAGACTCAACTCCCCCACTCACACTTAGTTCACCGACGAAAGCAGGAGGTACCGTTATAATCGACGCACACACACACACACACACACACAGTGAAGACATTTATCTCAGGCTCTTTTTGTTATGCTGCTCATGTGCCACAGGCCCTGTTTTCAAAGAGCCAGTTTACGACATTTCTTCTTACAACTTGTCACCAAACTGCATAATTAAGCTGGTGGAAGATGTTTAACCCTCATATTATCCTTGGGGTCAGTTTGACCCCATTCAATGTTTATCATTTTAAAAAAAAAAGTAGTTGACTTTAATATTGCACATATTGCACACATTGCTGTTTTAGCTGTGTGAACTGTATCTGTGTGTGACCCATGTGTGAACTCAGTAGATTTACAAGATAAACTAACTCGAACCCTGGATTTCCACTGGAGATTTTTGGGTAGGGTCTGAATTGCACCCGCAAGAGCCAAAACGCACAATTTTTGTCAAAAATGTGGTGTCAGTGAACAGGTTTTATTTGCCTGAGTCTGAATATGTGCTTGGTTTTGAAAGATCAGTGTTTTCCTCTGTCAGGGCTAATATGGTCAATGGATGGAATTACGATCCGCCTTGAACGCAGAGTATTTTATTTTGAAAATAATCCAGATACTGTATTTTGTCTATGCACTACGTCCTGTCACGCACAGGCTTATCTTTGTCAAATTGCTGCAGCGCAGCTCCTTAAAAATAGAAGCGCCGCGTATCTGCAGCAGAGGGTCCCAGCATGACTCGGCATTTACGGATGCCGTGAAAACTTGGGGGTAAAACTGAAAGTTTGACCTGATGGTGGCGCTGCAGGAAAGTTCATATCATCACCACAACCAATAGGGTTCATACTCTTGTGGTCAAATAATGTTTTCAATAAATTTGGCGACACTAAATCTTCTCAAATCTTTTAAATCTTTTAAATTAGAATTATTCAATTAATTCTAATTTAAAAGTTTGTCCTAATGGTGGCGCTAGAGAACAGGTCAAGGTTTCGTTGTCAAGTGGTTATTTATGTATTCAACAATTAAAAAAAAGGCACAAAAACTTGGTCGGTAAAATGTATTCGAGATATTTGAGGATAATAGGAGGGTTAATAAAGTCTATTTTGAATTCGATTGGTATGAGTGCAGAAGTGACACCAGCCACAGTGAGTCGTAGATAAAGCTCAGAAACAATTTACGCCTCCAGAGCCGTACTGAGACCCATTATGTGTTACTCCATGTATTTGGGCCATGTTTGAGCTCACCTAATTTGTTACAAATGCCTCTTTTTCTTCTATCTTCTAAGATCATGATGAATGTGCCACGTACGGGGCGTGCAGCCAAATGTGCACCAACACCTACGGCTCGTACAGATGCAGCTGCACAGACGGATTCATTCTCCAGTCTGACAGGAGATCTTGCAAAGCCAAGCAAGGTGAGCGACACTCACTCTCTCATAAAGGAGAACAAACAGCACAATCTGCATTTCATGTATGCCCACGTTCCAATAATAAACAGCGTGTTTTTTTTTTTTTGTTTAGCCAGAAGGAAATTTCCGCTTACTATCACCTCCGTGTTCACAAGAGATGTTGGGGAGAGATTAATGTGGTTTGGTTGTGACCACATTTGTTATCCATACGGGCGATGGGGGAAGGTTTTTCTGTGCAGGAATAATAACAGAATTAATGAACATGAAACTCTAAGTGAATGCAGCTGAAAGTGTTTTGAGGAAAAACATTGCTGAGCTCTTCCCTGATTAATGCTACGGCAACAAATCAGTTCACGTACAACAATAACTTAGTTACAGTAGATATGACACTTAAATAAACTCAGTTTTGATGGGGTAAGTCAGAGATGGGAGTTTTATCACAGCTGTTAATGTCAGCATTTAATAACATGAAAAGCCCTCATGTATCATTAGTTCATTTGTTTTTCATTATGTAACAAAAACATGAAAAATGAAAAAAACACTCATTATTTGATATTTGTTTCCAAAACCAAAATGAAAAAATGGAAAACGCCTTGTTTTTCCAATTCAAGCTCTTTTGCTTCGGTCCAGAAAACAATAAACGGAAAACGAACACCTTTATTCGTTTTCTCCACCGATTGACCGGAAGTGTACTCTCATTCGACGCTAACGGCTATGCTAACGGCAGTTCGGCATGACAAGATCGCTGCTTCCAACTGTGCATCCGAAACGTGTCCTTTTGGCTTCAGCTAGTGTTGGGCACAGAACCTCCTCACGGACATTTAGGCGGATTCAGAGACTCCCAAGTGTTGCCGAGCTAAAGATATCGCGGAATGTGTAACGCTAATGGAGAAAACGAATGAAGGTGTTCGTTTTCCATGTTTCGTTTTCTGTACCGAAGCAAAAGAGCTTGAATTTGAAAAACAAGACGTTGTCCGTTTTTTTTCAATTTGGTTTTGGAAACAAATATCAAATAATGAGTGTTTTTTTCATTTTTCATGTTTTTGTTACATAATGAAAAACGAATGATACACGGATTCTCAATAAATCAATCAAACCTGTTTAATCACAATGACTACTTTCCTACCAGGAACGAACTGAACAAGATAACCCATAATCCTAACTGAACCCGATGCTTATACGCATTCATATTAAATCTCCACTGAGCTATAATGGTGCAAAGATAACTTTAAGGTTAGCGTTAGTTGTTGAAGCTCATGAATATAAATGTGTCTCAGAGGCCAGAGGCTGAGGACCAGCCGAGTATGAACAGCACATTAACTTGGTCTGAATGAGATTGAAGAAAACGCTCTCATCTCATCTGACAGCAGATAAATATGTACATATTGATCTAGTTTTAATTTGTCAAATACACCCCAGTAATTATTCTTTGTATGCAGGGAGTGACTATAGGCAAACTTATACTTTCATCCCACTGATAAACAATATTTAACTTGCATCATGTTTAATGGACACGTGTAACACCATTAATTTTCATAGCACGACTGCACCAAGTGGGCCACCAAAGTGATGACGTTCATTGTTTGATCTTAAAAGCTTTCAGTACAACTTTTGCTATTTAGTTTGTAATTAGTAAATTAACTATTTATACCGACATTCACTAAAAGTCATTTTAAATAATAAGAGAGGGTGATTAAAGTTGTTTTGTTTGGTGGAAGTTGTGTGAAAGTAATTGTAGACCAGGGGTCCCCAAGCACCGGGCTGAGTACCAGTACTGCTCCATCGACCATCTGGTACTGGGCCGCCAAAATAGATAAATAATCAATAATAAAAACTCAAGTTTTACAAATTATATTTGGTTTTTTTCAATAATATTAATAATAATACAACATAGTGTTTAAAGGCACCTTTCAGTATACGCAAGGTCACCGTACAAGCTACAGCAATATAGTATGGTAGCATGCATTAAATACTTAGTATTTAACGTAACATATTTGTGTGTTTCATTTTGAAAAAACTCATACTTCTGCTTTAATCTACATCATTCCTGCGTTTTATCAACCAGGGGTAATGTTTTCACCAGCAATGATTTATTTTGTTTGTTAGCAGGATTACATCTTAATGGATTTTGACAAAATGTTATCCAAAGATAGACTTCATGCTACGAAAGATTGGATCAGATCCAGATCAATATACTGATTCTGGATCAGTTTGGAAAATTGAAAATGCCTTATATTTCATTGTTGGCAAAAATTAATATCTCTTTGTTTTGTCAGGTTGGTTTTTCTATTATTCCACCAAGTTTCATTGGGATTGGATCCAGATTGCGTATTTCATTGTGATTTTTTCTAAAAAAATGGGTGTCTCCAAATTTTAAGTAAAGATACACCTTAAGCCACGGCAGATTCACTTACATTTTGAAGCGGATCCAGACCAATAAACTGATTCTGGATTAGTTTGAAAAATCGAAAAATCACAATTTTTCATTGTTGGTGGAAATTCAAAAAATATTCTCTCGGTTGGTAATTGACTGATCTTTATGAAATTTGACACAGATATGTCAGGTTGGTGATTCAATTACCCCACCAAATTTAATTTGGTTCAGATTAAGATTTTTTAAATGGGTGTGTCCATACATTTGGACCTACTGTATGGTTTTTAATGGGAGATGGAAATCTCTTCTTTACCTTTTTATTTAGTTTTCATCTAAAAGTATTCATCCTTCATCTGTAACCTTCAGACATTATTGTTTGGCTAAAATCTTTTTCTGAAATGTGTTTCTACTACTTGATAATAGATTTCTCTCTCCCTCCAGATCCTGGCGACATCCGCCCAGTGCTTCTCATCGGAGGCCCAGAACGCATAGTCATCACCCATCTAAATGGAACAGGCCTCCAGCCCCTCAGGTCTCTTAGTGTGAATGGGACGCTAGCTTTGGATTTCCAGCATAACCAGGAAAGTGTTTGCTGGGCCCTATCTACAGACTCCTCTGGGAAACTTCACTGTGCCATAGCAAAGAACCGACGTGGATTTACACGAGAACAAGAGATGAAAACACAACAAAATCTGCAACGTAGGTTGAAGATTATTGTCAATCTATGAGGAATAAATAGAGTCTCACCATCTGTTTGTATCAGGAAGACAAATATAAGCACTTACCAGTTCGGTACATATCTCCCTCTGTGTTCCAGCTAAGCCTTTGTTCCTTCCCTCTTTCTTTTTCTCTCCTTTTCTCTCCTCTCCTCACCTCTAAGCACTCTGCTCAATCCTTTCATTATCGCTGCAGTTTTAGGAGAGGTCAGCCTCAGCACTTTTGCCCATCACCTTTATCCTTTTAGCTGTCATTCATCTCTACAGGCTACTCTGATTTAGTTTGGTCAAAATGACCCGCCGCTTTTCTCCCCCAACAATTTCAGTTGTTGACAAATATAAATCACATTGAAGTCCTTTTTTTGGCTCTGACTTTCATTAAATGTCAGTCAGATTTTGACATTTTGGAAAATCTTTAATCTTACGAGACCAAAACTGACAACTGAACTGAGTGTATTTCATGTTAGAATGTGTGCAATGATATAAATGAATACATGATCTATGGAATATGAGTATTTGATTAGATTAGTTTTATATTTATTTCAAACATGCATAGGTGGAGTTTGAGATTTTTGCCGGGGGGCAAAAGAAAAAATATAGTTAAATATATAGACCGTCTCGAGATGCGCACCAACCACAATCTTTGTAATTTATACAATAAGGCAAAAATGATGAGTGAAGAAGAATTGCGCAACAGAAGAAAAACCAACCTAAAGTCTCAAAAGTTTGGAACCTTTTCACTGAAAATGTATATTACACACCTGAGGTAGAACTAACATCTGTGACATTAAACTAACAGTAATATGTTTGAATCGAAGCAGCAAAAACTTTTTTCATTTTTCAAACATTTTTTGGGAAAACTAATGAAAACTTTTGACCTCTCGGGGGAAAAACTGTTAATGCTATAGCTAGGCAAATGCTAATGTTAGGTTAGTGCTAATGTTTGGTTAATGCTAATGCTAAATTAATGTTATGCTAATGCTAGGTTAGTGCTAATGTTAGGTTAATGTTAATGTTAGACTAATTCTAATGCTAGATTAATGCTAATAATAGATTAATGCTATTGCTAATTTTAATGCTAGGTTAGTGCTAATGCTAGTTAATATTATTGCTAGGCTAATGTTAGGTTAATGATAATGCTAGCTAATACTAATACTTAAAAAAAGAAAAAAAAGCTAATACTAGTACAAGTTAATACTAATGCTAATGCTAAGCTAATGCAGTGTTACGTGGGCCAGCACCTGCATCTTCACTTGCATTTTCTTCAGGAAATGCAAATGTTCTTGTGGATGTGTTTGATGTGTGATTTCCAAGTGAATTTTTCCATCTATTGTAACACCAATAAACATTACATCTACTAAAATATCTATTTGGGCACATTTTGCAAAGTTCCCATGTGTTTTGTTTTTGTTCAAAATAAATGCATGTGTTTCGGACACATTTTGGGAGAAACTAATTTGGCTTTTCATGCACATATCGCATCACTATTTGCACTATATTTTCTTCTTAGATGTAATACACTGACTCATTTTCCTTAGATATTCCTCTTTTTTTCTTAAATTCTTCTGGTAAACATGGTTTTGAGACATAAGCAGCATACAGTTGGATGCTTTTCTTAGCTGTAACTGTTGAAACAGAGATTTTATCTGCCTGATGACCTCCTGCCGCTTCTGTTTTCTCTTTCACAAACACTCACTACAACTTTCATTTATTTCCACTGCAGATGTGGAGCAGATGGCAATCGACTGGCTGACGGGAAACTTTTATTTTGTTGATCGCGTTGCTGGCAAGATATTTGTCTGTGACCGTAGTGGGAACACGTGCGTTACCCTCCTACAGCTAGACCTACTTAGTCCTAAAGGTATAGCTCTGGATCCTCTCATGGGGTGAGTCATTCTGAAGACTTGTTCATATTCTTTTTTTTTTTTGTTTTGCTTTGGTTTTTGCAACAAAAACAAGATTAATGCATTGTAAATTTTAGGGATTAGGTGATTCACTGTGATTCCGCACAACTTTATTTCACAGCAGCAGCAGAACTTTTCCAAATAAAGTTATTTTTATATAACCTTTGCATTTAAATTACCAATAATGATGCATTTGCTGTCCTCACGAGAAAAGCTGTATCAGTTAAGCAGGGATACACATAAAGATAATCGATTTCGCCACTTTCCGAACAAGGAAATCAAACACCATATTATCTCTTGTCAAAATATCTCAAGGTATATTCCCAAACATACTTGGGCTTAATGTAGGTGAAACGGACTCGTGCAGGTACTTCAAGGAAATATCAAAGCGTTAAGCAGATGCCTCTGACAAAGACTGGCAGTCGACAGTCAAAACGGGTCAGGAGATCAAGGTAGATTTCCTGAGGAACAGGTGACTGAATAAATGAAACCATAACATATTATTCAAAAAGAAGACCAAAACAATCTTGCTGGAATTATTACGCGTAGTAGTTTCCAGTGAAATCCTACATTTCCCACAATCCTTAGTGCTTTTCTGTAGTCCTTGTACTCTTTCTTTCTGCCAGTCTCTCCTCAGAGCTCGTCTCCATCTCTCTTGCTCTGTTAAACCAGGCGGTAAAATGCAGGTCGGTGTTACATATAATGTGGGTCAATGTGAAAAATACGTCTTTTGTGACACCAGGTACGCGGAGTGGAGTCCGTGTGGTCATAAAGTTTGAGCTCACTAGCATGGCGGACGTCCAAGGTGTCCGGTGTATTACTATACTAAAATTCAGTGTCCTATATGATGTAGTTCCTGAGATAATGGAAGCTAAAAATGGGAGAAAAACAATGACCCATGAAAATTGACACAAACCTCCCTCACTATATTATGCGTATCTCAAAAAGTTTTCATCCAATCAAACTAAAAATGTTCAGTGTGCCTATTTAATTATTAAGGAACAATAGGTAAAAAATCATTCTGAATTTGTTGAGACCAAAGTGCGTGGGATGTCCTGAAAATTTGTTGAAATGCGTTGGAATGACACTAGTAGTAGAGTAGTGGCGTTCCAAGTCACTTTTTCAAGTCGGAGGTCGCAAAATCCTTAAATTTTGAGTTACTTGAAAATGCAGCATTGCTAGATCAATGGTGGGACAGAATGGTGCTGTGTGTGTTTGGGATTATCAGAGCTCACACACACGATATGATTCAAACTGTTCTATGCTTTTTTTTTTTTTAAATCTTTGTCTGGTGTCCGTAACGGATATAAAATATCTCTTCAGATTTAGACAATCCTGATATGTGTAACCCTCTTTATGGAGGGAAGATGTTGGAGGTTTGGAACCATCTGTAAGAGATGGAGGAGTAGCAATTTAACACAGTCTATTTTAAAGTTAAAACTCAAGCTCCGAATACACAGTCCAAGTCCAACAAAAACCAACCAAGTACAAACGGCAGAGACCAAAATCAAACGTGCATAAAAAAACAAACTGTCTGAACTGCATCTGAATGATAGAGAGAGAGAGAAGAGATCTCCACTTACAGGACAGTGTGTGTCCTACACAAGAAGGGGTAATGACCCACAGCCACAGAGACATGCTACATGCTACAAACCTTTTTCCCTTTTTGGTTGAATGTAGTTCGTTTTATCACGGGGCCTCATTTCCTCAATCCAATGTGGATCTCATTGTAGCTGCAGAATGTACAAGTTCAGCATCCACACCACGTTGTCCTAATCCCCGACAGCCATCGTTGATATGCCGCGTGCAGGTGCACCTGTTAAGGGAGCTCATGGGTTCCTTGCTGACGCTAACACTTTCTGCAGCACAGCCTGGTCTACGGTTCAAAGTGCAGCTCGTCTCTTCCCCCGTACCTTGACTTGTGCAGATTAAGTTGGCCTCCTGCCGTTCTCTGGCTGTACATTGTTTTCAAGCTCCATCTTTGGAAAAAAAAGCCCAGAGGGAAAACATGGCATAGTTTTTTATATCAGTTACTTAACATGTAGATTTAAACATCTCTGGATCTGTACAGAAGGATGTTTAAGCACTTTTAAAAAGTTTTTTTTTTGAGTATTTCAATTCTGCGATTGACTTTCTGGCCATCCTTGAAGGTCAACTCCTGGTACAAAGAGATTTGGCCCCTCCGTGCCTCACATATACTCCACCTGTTTGTGTACTCACCCTGAAAGTCAATTGCTGGATGCTTCATCTAATGTCCTCAATACCAGCACAGAAGAGATAATGGAAAATGGCTCTTTTATTACTTTTCCCCTCCAGGTTATAACACAACGAAAGACAGTCTTCTAAATCTTTATTTCCTGACAACTTAATGTGCTATTTTTTATTAGTTTTCAGTTATTAGACGATAACTTTTACAATCATAGAATGTTTGATTTGGGGAATTACGAGCACAACATTTGATTTATTTCACTTAAACTGTCATCGTCTTTGCTCCTCATCCTAAAATCTTCTGGTAAAGTTTTTTCGCTAATTTTTGCTCTAATAAATCAACAGCTGTGGTTGCTGCTTGATCTGCAGTTTCTAATTATTGTCATAAACTTTGTTACATTTATCTTATATTTGGATTATTCTGCAATTGCACAACACAAACACTGAGCAAATACAGTACATAATGACAGTTGACAAGTTAAGATGCAAGATGGACAAAATGTTTCTTGAGACATGTTTGTGGCCTCCATGTTCTCCTCCTCTGACCAATGAGAGCTTTGTTTAAAAACAGGACCAGAGTGGCTAATCGGGTTGACCAGGACAATTCCCAGTGGGCCAGTCTGATGTTTGGGTCGCGTAGTAACTAGGGCCCTCATTTATTAACCGTTCATACAACGTGTGTTTGACCATATTGACGCAAGCTTCTGTATTTATCGATTCTGATGTGAGCGTACGCTACAATCTCATGTCAGGTCTGAGCTTGTGTGTGCAAATCTCGTGATAAACACAACGTGATATTTATTGCCTAAAGCGTGCAGACGTCATATCCGTGTGTCTCCAGGATCTCCGTTGTGAAGTTGCTCTCAGCGCACACAGGGGGGCAGACGTCACTTGCTCGGTAACTGATCCTCTTCCACAGAGCGTTGAAATATGCTTCATTATTTCCAGTTTTCACATCAAAAAGCACATTTGTTTTGCTCCACTTCAGATGTGAAGATGCAGTTTTGAATTTTGTAAAAGCTTCTTCTTTTCTTGTTTGACCTCAGTGGGCGGGGCCTCCAGAGCAGGGTGGCGTAACAAATTAGAGACATTCGAAATCAGCAGCTGGATTTATCAACACCCGATTATTTGTACGCTTGGATTGGTCACATACAAATGTTTCATGAACCACACGTTGGTCCTGTCGTACGAACTCAATGTGCACTCAGATTTACACCCGTTTTTACGCAAGGTTGATAAATGAGGGCCCAGCACCCCATCAGCCTTGAGTCCCTAATTAATTATGCTTTGAAAGGAAAATAAAGAATCGGAAATACAACTCAACTGACTTAAATATTGTTCAAATAATTAATGCATACATCTGTGCGTTTGACATGAATGCCATCTGGTTTTTAATGAATGAAGCAGATGATTAATTCAGTTGAGGTTAGTGTAGTGGTCAAGTTCATGAGTTCGATTCCCAGAACGATGGTTTTCCATCTGAAGTGTGTTTGTTTTTCAAGCAGCATAAATGAAAAATCATGGTCAACATGAAATATTCTGTGTTCATCCATTCTAGTTGTCTTATGCTTGCGTGCTGATAAAAAATAGGTTTCAATTGAAATCCTTGGAAAAAGCATGTGTTGTAAAGACTAATGTTGGAGATGTTGAAATGAATCTACATTTTGAAGTAACTCGTACTTGCACTAAAGTGAAAATATTTTAGAAAAATACACTGAAGTGCAAAGCTTTACAGAACCGTGTGCGATTGTCGACTTAACTTGTAAGGTTATATAATATGATATTTTAATAATAATAGGTCATGATGATATAAAGTGGGCCAGTACTTTAAGGCATGCAACTCCAGGGATGAAAATGAGTCCCAGTCTGGCCCTGTTTGAGACGCATGTTTCCCTCTGTTCAATAACATTAAACTACAGTGAAAACTATTTTTTTGTGCTGTAAAATATTTTTTCATGAGACATTTACGACCTTTGTCAAAAGACATGTTGCACCTCTGTAAAGTTAAAGATCTGATTTGTATCTCAAAAGGTTTTTGGTATTTAATTTTGTATTAAAATAATACAATAAATAACTCAATATTGTTGTAAATGATGTATTTTTTGTTAGAAATCAGCTTTTTTTATTGGTAGAAAACATTAAAACAAGCGTAACTATTTGCCCATTCTTTGACCCTTACAGAATGCTCTTCTTCACCGATTATGGAAATGTGGCCAAGGTTGAGCGTTGCAACATGGACGGTACCAACCGCACACGGCTGGTGGATTATAAAGTGGAGCAGCCCACAGCTGTGGCGTTGGACATCATCAAGAAGCTGGTGTACTGGGCAGACGCTTACCTGGATTACATCGATGTGGTCGATTACAATGGCAAGGACAGGCACACCGTTATCCACGGTAGCCAAGTGAGTTCAACCAGACACTACAATACTTCATCAAACATACTATATGCATGTGATCCCTGGAGAGTTTAGGGTTTGCTTTCATTTTGGGCAGATTGCACGTGATATTTGCAATTTGATATTGGTTAATTTCAAAATGCATTCATTTTATTTAACTCTTTAGGTTTTGTTTCATTTATTTAATCAAATTGAGCCCTGCAGTAACTGTTAATAGTTTCGGACTTTAGTTAAGCATTGTTCAAGTAGCTCTTCTCATCAAAAGGGTAAAGTTACTTGGGATTTTAAAAGGGCAAGGCCAAAAAACACAAAAATTTACGTGAGATCAGACTTTTAACTCCTCAACAGCTAAATATAAATAATAAACCACCGGCATTTATTGAAGTTTCGTCTTTTACCTTTGTAAAACTGTACATGCATCATTAGGACAATCATCCTGCATTTACTTGCAGAAGAAGTAGTTTTGTTTATTGTTGATAATCCCTAAACCTGTGGTTCTCAAACTGGATTAAAAAAACAAAAAAAGGTCAATTTTTCCTCCCTACCCAACAGAATTTTAACAAAGTGGGTGAAAAATGTAACCTTTACTGGAAAAAAAAAAAAAAAAAAAAAGATAAATCTTCTTTAAAATCTCTTAAAGAGATCCAAAATCTTTAAAATGCACTTATAAGAAGATCTATGCCTAACAAAACACATCATTTTGCACCATATTCATTGATTTGCCTTTTCAAAATGGGACTACTTTACTGTTTTAGAGCCTGTGTTTCGCCATCTTGAAATCATGTGATTGATGATGTCACACGGCCCCACTGCCTGTAAACATCCCATTGTTTTCTATTGGAGTTTTCTATTCAGCCTGATTTTTAGATCATTTAACAGCTTTTTAGTTCAAAATGCCATATTGTGCTGCTTTAGGATGCTCTTAATAAAACAAGAAAAGTTTAAGTTCTCCCACCAATAAAGGAGTCCTTTTATCCTCGGGGTTTGTGTCTTCAACTGTCCATGATTTACTTTCTAACTTCAGCCGCCTGAGCGTGTCAGCGCACTGTTTAAGGGAGCATTAAGATTGCCTTGGAGAGCTCTTCTTCTCTGTTTCATTGTCTACTACGAAACCGCTGAGTTGGAACTGTCGCCCCCTGCGGTCACAGATTTTTTTTCCTGGTCACAACTGTTTTTATCCGCTTTCGGTAAACAAAAGAGGTTTACATCGATATCTTTAACTTTTTCTGGTTTTTCAGAGCAACAAAAAGCAGCACTAGTTGTCATTTTGAAGGAAAAAGCTGCTAAATGATCTAAGAATCAGGCTGAATGTTTTCCTCCAATAGAAAACAATGGGATGTTTACAGGCAGTGGGGCCGTGTGACATCAATCACATGATTTCAAGATGGCAGAACACAGGCTGAACAAATATGGTGCAAAAATAATGCGTTTTGTTAGGCACAAAACTTCTAATAAGTACATTTCAAAGATTTTAGATCACATTTCTAAAAAAACAACATAAAATGTGCAATGACGTATTTTGGAACAGTAATAATGAAGTAATGAAATCATGACGTCACACCTCTCAGTTTGATAACCACTGCCTCAAGCATTGGTCCCTAATAAATAGAGGTTGGTGATTCCTTGGAATGTTCATTTTAAAAGTGAAATTCTAATTATAAAATCCGACCTTGAATTAATGAAGCAACCTAATATTATTGATCATGTGACACATCACACCTTCTTCTGCACAATGAGCACAACTGATTATAGGAAATGATCTCTGAAAATGGACACCTTCAATTATTCAGTTCCTTTTTTTTTTTTTTTTACTGTAGATTCTACACTGTGTGCATGCAACGAGAAAAAGGCCCTTGTGTGTTTGTTGTAATTATCTAGTGTTTATGTATATCCAGCAGTTTATTCAGAGGAAAAGTGGACATCATGGAGTTTTCTGTATAATAAGCATTAATGCTTCTCTACTCATAAGCACTGTAGGCCTTTCACAGGATTGTTATCCAGCTGTTTTTGTTGTGGATAAATGCAACGTAATTTCATTCTGTTGTGCATCTCTGATGTTATGTTGAATGACAGTAAAGGAATCTATCTATCTATCTATCTATCTATCTATCTATCTATCTATCTATCTATCTATCTATCTATATTATCTATCTATCTATCTATCTATATTATCTATCTATCTATCTATCTATCTATCTATCTATCTATCTATCTATCTATATTATCTATTTTACAAGGTATCCAATAGACAGGACATAAATTAATTGGTAGATATTAGTTTTTAGTGTATTTTACAGCTGATTTAGGACCCGTTATCATAAGAGATGCTAACAGAAAGCTAACACAAGAGGAAAGTTAACTTTTGGTAGGTGAATTGTAATTGAACATGGGTAATTGAAAACGTAATTGTAACTAAAAAATATAATTGAACCCTGTTAATTGAACCCTGTTATCTACTATATTGTATTTTGCTGTTACAAGGTAGATTCAAGAAAACGTTGAGTATTTTGAATATGTCGATGTCGGCCCAAGTGTCTCTTTTTTGGGAAATCAATATATGGTCCCCCTAGAGAATTACATTTGGTATTTGCATATTTCTCACTTCCTTTCACTCAGTACAATCTGTAAAGTCTGGCACTTGGTTTTATCTTTCCATCTTGTGACCTTAATGTGGTTTTACCGTGGTTGCGTTTCGGCTGAATTCTTCTTGTTTTGCAGGTGTCGTACATTTATGCATTAGCCGTGTTTGAGGACTACCTATACGCCATCCGCTCCGACCCTGTCAAAGCCAGCGCCACAGAGTTGCTGCAGATCCAAAGGTTCAACATCACAGCAGAGAGCAGGACGCTAACAGGCTTAGGGACGTCTCAAGGACTCCGTGTTTACCACCGTCTGGTTCAGCCTAAAGGTAGAACCGCAAAACGTCTGTTAACAGGATTTCATCATCAGCAGTTAACGTCAGGGTTGGGGTCAATTATAATTAAAATTATGCCTAATTATACAAATTTTTGCCTAATTAATTAAAATGATGATGTAATTATAATTGTAATTGTATTTGAAAAAATCTTTTGCTATTGCAATCATAATTGAGTTGTAATTTAGTTCAGATAATTGACTTGGTATTTTACATGGAAATTGGCATAAAAATTGAAACATTTAAGACCATATAATAAGACATAAAAATAAAATAAAATTTGATTTAGTTATTTATTTTATTTGAGACAAGGCTATATAGTAAGGCATAAAAATAGAAAAAAAATATGATTTTTATTTTAGATTTATAGTAACGCATAAATATAGAAACGTTTTGGATTTTTATTTTTGTAATAACTTAAAAACTAGCTAAAAATGATTAACTGAAACTGCAGTAAGGCATGACAAATGAGAAAGATGTGAAAAACACCCATATTTTGCAGACAATGCAAAAAAAATGGCAATAATTTGGCATAAAGCATAAAAATGTGTTATGGAGTTATTTATTTCAGGCTCAGTATTGTGATTAAATACATTTGAAATTGAAAAACATAATTGTAATTTAATTTCAGCGGAAATATAATAATTTTAATTGAATTTCAGGGGGAAAATGCTGGTTACTTTAATGATAATTGAGATGTAATTGAGCACAACCCTGGTTAAGGTTTTTAGGGCATTTATTTAGTGGTTTTGTGTCTCTGTTTGCAGTGAAGAGCCACGCATGTGAAACAGATTCCTATGGAAAAGCAGGAGGATGTTCCCACATCTGTTTACTGAGCAGCAGCTACAAATCCAGAAGCTGCCGCTGTCGCACCGGTTTCCTTCTGAGCTCTGATGGAATGGCCTGTAAAAGTGAATATTACACACCTTTTAATTTTAACACTCAGCCGCGAAATTTTGCATGTGAAAACACGCTCTAGGAAAGGAAACATTGTTGCGTATCCAGAAACTAAAGTGATGTGTTTTCAAGCAGGAATATTAATTATAGGAAGGTTAATGTTGCACTTTGGCTGTTTAGAGCGAGTAGGAGCCATTATGTGCTGCTGTGGTTAAGTAGTGCCTTCATTAAAGTATGAACCTTTTATTAAAATTAGCTGACTTGTATGAAAATATTTTTTAAGACGTAATTGATTTGACCTTTTTAGCATCCAGTTGTCAGCATTCACAGTATCTGTTGATCTACAGCACATGTCAAACTCATGGCCCAGGGCCCAAATTCGGCCCAGAGGAGAAAATAAAAATGACTGAGAAAACATGAATTAATGTGTAAATGAAACCCAACAATATTTGCAGGGACTCACAGTTTTTCTGGGGCTTATATCTCTTAATTATAGTCATTTTTAATGACAAAACAGTTGAAAAAAACCTTCAATTTTCCTCAAACTATGACACATTTCGCTTAATTAAATTGAATTTGGTCACAAAATCTAGGAAATGTAATGTTAAAATTATTTTAGGACTGATATATATCACTTAATGCTTGGATATTGTTGGTTTCTTACATATTTTGTATTTTACGAATATGTAGAGGTGCAAACTATAGCACAATAATGTTGAAATTACTTGTTTTCTTGCATTAAATCTGTGGCCCACTCGAGATCAAACTAATCCGTATTTGGTCCCCGAAATAAAATGAGTTTGACACCCCTGATCTATTACCTCTTGTTTGGTAATGTGTTAATTACATGCAATAATGAGAGAAGCTTGAATGACAGATAATGGTTGAGGTGACGAACCAACATCAGGTTTACAACTGGCGTACAATAGATATTTAAATTATGTCAGGCACACTTTATCACAGTGGTTCCCAAACGGTGTGCTGCGGCACACTGGTGTGTCGTGAGGCATGTCCGGGTGGGCCGTGGGATTTTGCGACAACCATACATTATTGCAATATACAACTACACAAAAAGATATATATTTTTTTATTTACTACTTTGAATGCACTCATTTCATAATACAGAAGCAAACTCAATACCTTTTTATATATATATATATATATATATATATAATAATCTCTTCCTCACCCTCTTTTTTTTTTCTTTCCTCCAAGCTCGGGTCCTCTACCAGAGGCCTGGGGCTTGAGGGTTCTGCGCAGTATCTTTGCTGTTCCTAGAACTGCACTTTTCTGGACCAAGATGTCTGATGTATTTCCTGGGATCTGCTGGAGCCACTCCTCCAGTTTGGGGGTCACTGCCCCGAGTGCCCCAATGACCACGGGCACCACTGATGCCTTCACCCTCCAGGTTTTCTCCAACTCTTCTCTGAGCCCCTGGTATTTCTCTAGTTTCTCGTGTTCCTTTTTGCTGATGTTGAAGTCACTTGGTGTTGCTATGTCGACCACAACGGCTTTCCTCTGCTCTTTGTCCACCACCACAATGTCTGGCTGGTTCGCCATTACCATTCTGTCCGTCTGTATCTGGAAGTCCCACAGGATCTTGGCTCGGTCATTCTCTACCACCTTTGGAGGTGTTTCCCACTTTGACCTTGGGGTTTCCAGGCCATACTCTGCACAGATGTTCCTGTACACTATACCAGTCACTTGGTTATGGCGCTCCATGTAAGCTTTCCCTGCCAGCATCTTACACCCTGCAGTTTTGTGCTGGATTGTCTCATTGGCCTCTTTGCACAGTCTACACCTGGGGTCTTGTCTGGTGTGGTAGATCTGGGTCTCTATTGCTCTGGTGCTCAAGGCCTGCTCCTGTGCAGCCATGATGAGTGCCTCTGTGCTGTCCTTTAGTCCGTCTCTGTCTAGCCATTGGTAGGATTTCTTGATATCCGCCACTTCAGTTATGTTTCGGTGGTACATCCCGTGTAGGGGCTTGTCCTCCCATGACGGAACCTCCAGCACCTCATCGTCTGTTCCCCATTGTCTGAGACATTCACTGAGCACGTCATCTGTTGGAGCCTTGTCCTTGATGTACTTATGGATCTTGGATGTTTCATCCTGGATAGTGGCTTTCACACTCACTAGTCCTCGTCCTCCTTCCTTCTGGCTAGCGTACAGTCTCAGAGTGCTGGATTTGGGGTGGAACCCTCCGTGCATGGATAGGAGCTTTCGCGTCTTAACATCTGTGGTCTGTATCTCATCCTTTGGCCAGCTTATTATATATATATATATATATATATATATATATATATATATATATATATTTCGTTAATAAATATTTCATGAGTAATATCGTTGCCTTTGTCACATTTTATTTGGCATTAGTAAATAATTATGCACATTTACCGATATTGTACATGATATGAGTGATAACACGTGTTATAAAGGCTATTTTGCACCTTCAGATTTGTACTTGTCCTTCAGTGTAAGCTTTGGGCACTAAATGTTTGGGAACCACTGCTTTATCAGACTATCCCTAAACAAACATTATAGGCAAACATTAAAGAGTTGTCTGCATTACTTGTTTCCCCCCTTCCAGCAAAATACAGTTGAAAAGACATTGACACACGTCTAAATGATCTGGTTGAAAAGTGAAAAGCCGTCGTTTTGTGGTCGGTGAAAATAATTTATTTCTTTAGATTTCTTGTTATGGTATAAATATGGTTGAAAAGTGAAGGTTAAAAAAACATGTTTTCCTGGTTGTAGTACTTACTATGTACTCAAGATGAATTTTGTTAGAATTACGTAATTAATTAAAAGCTTAAATTCTCAAAATATAATACCTAATTGTGGGAGCCTTTGTAGTCAACTTGTACCGGGATCAGATTTGCATTTTTGGTTTATGTTTGTGGGCTGTTATGTTTGAAGTTTATTTACGTTTTCTTCTTGTTTTTTTTGGATAGTTTGGGCCAAATGATCCCAAATAAAAGAGTTAAAACTGTTGAGCTAGTTACCCCAAATTAGAAGTCTGTCTATGACTATTTTTGGGTCACACTTAAACCAAATGTGCCAAATCTGAACCAAGTTGGACGTTCCAATAGCAACTCAATTTCTACGACTATATTTGGGTTAAATCTGGGCCAAGTTGGCCGATCCAATGACAACTACATTTCAACAACTAAATAAGGGCTAAATTTGGACCGATTCTGAGAGTCCAAAAAAGAAACCCCTCAATTTCAACGACTTTATTTGTGCTAAATGGAGACGGACTGACCAGGTTTAGCCCAAAAAAGAATGTCTAAATGAGTCAGCTGGTGCAGGAGATACTGTGTTTATCAATACTGTGCTTCTCAGTGCAGTGTGGTACGCTTGTTTGCTTTCTCGAAAGACAGAAATGAATATATACTAATTTGTTAATTCATGATCCTACAACGTGCTCCCATTCAAAAGTTACATTTTCACTCTGCTGAATGGGGGCCATCTTGTATTTCTGGGCTAAAATGATGTCATAACGTCAAACTAATGTCAGATTCTGAATCCTTGGGGTCGACTTACAGAAAAAAGTGCCTTTGTACAGGATTATAGGCGCTCTGCTTCCCCGTCTGGTTCGAAACCACATTTTTCTAGCGGAAAAATGCCTGGATTTTTTCGAAGTACTTGGGGGCAATAGAAGTCAAATTAAACATCAAAAATCAGCCAGAGATTGGTCACAAAATAAGGTTTTGGTCTCTTCTAATCACTTGTCAATTTGTTTTAAATATGCAATGTGTTGTACCTCCACAAACGAGTGGAAAGTGAAGCTTTCCTCCCATGTCTCTAATGTCCTTGTCGATGAAAGAAAAGTAAAACAGGAATATTTAGATGTGGTTTTGTATTATTAACTGTTGGTAGTTTGGTTTTGTTTGTCAGACTTTTCAGCATGCACTAATTTGTGAAAGTAAATGATTTAATTCTGGTGAAACAGTAGTGGGAGGCTTGGCTTGACACAAATGATTTATTTCCCCTTTAAAGTAGTTCTGATGACACCAGCTATCCCTCTTTTGCTCGCGTGTTACGTCTCCCTAAGCATAATGAGATTTGGTGAAATTGAACCGTAGTCTTTTTATCATATATCAGCCATAGAAGCTGGGTTTGATATGTGGGTCTCTTGCAGTGCCTAATTGTCTCCTGGTTTAGCTGATCTCTCCAGTCACAAAATGATAAATTGAAGCGAGGCATGTGTGGTCCTCACCCCCGAACCTCCCCAGTCTCCTGGGTTGGAGCTGAGAGCATGCAGAGCTTTGCTTTTCTCAATGGAACGACTTCCTCACTTCCTCCTCTCGTCCCTGAAGAGGATCCCAGAAGGTTTGAGAACACGGCGTCCCCGAGCAAGAGCCAGGCCACCGAGGAGCTGCCTCAGCTTTCCAGGCTTTTCTGTTTATCTTATTCAAAGACATCGTCTGGTTTTCGATCAGGAACTATGGTAACTGTTGCTATTGGCCAGGTGCGTTTCACCAGCGGGGGATGTGGGGGATGCAACACCCACACTTTCTTAAATACAAAAATTCATCCCCGTCTCTTTTTACAGAGGGATTCATTGTTGAAAATGTATTGGTCCAGTTAGATTGATTGAATGGTAATCAAACCAATCACAGTCAGCCATTTGACGAAGAAGGTAAACAAAGAGTTAACTGCGATGAGTAAAGTGACAAAAAATGAGTAACAGGTGGCAAAAAAAATGGTCCAACATGGCAAGGAAAGAATGGAAAGTGACTAAAATGAGCCAAAATCAGTCGAGTGGCAAAACAATTTACAAAAAAGAGGAAGGAGGTGGTATCTAATGGCAAAAGGTAGGTTCAATGAGTAAAATGTGGCAAACAATAGTGAAAAAGGGCAAATATGTGGAACAAAAAGAGGCAAAATATAGGGGAAAAAGGAAACAAGTTGTATTTATTGGGAGAAAGTTAGCTTATTTGGATGAAATGCGGCAAAGAATGGTTAAAGAATCGACAAAAATTGGTTAAATGTCTAAAAGAAATTTGTAAAAAGGGGTATTTACTGGTAAAAGGAAGCTAACATCTGAAAAAACGTGTCAAATTGTTGGGAAAAGGGGCAAAAATTGGACAAAGGAAGTTAAAAAGTTCACCCCTTTTATGGTTTTCTGTGGGAATGATAATAAAATGAAGACATAAAGAGCCACATGTTAAGTATCAATGACTTAATAACAGCTTTATCATGGACTAAATTTGGAGTGGATGGTTGCCCTACCCTTAGAACACCCTCACTGTTAAAATCACTGCTCAACCCCTTAATATTGTCTGTTTGCTTTTCCTCACTGGCAAGGCAGCAGTAAAAGAAAAGCAATAAAAGGGGGAGTGAACGGTCATTGGCTTCTACTAAACTCACAAGAACAATGTGGAGATAGTTTAACGCTGTGATCAGCACAGATTGATCAGACCAATTAACTGATACAAACGGTGATCTTTTTCTTTTCCTGCTTCTTAGAGCCAAAAAACTATCTGTTCCTGTTCTACGGTAAGGGAAGGCCCGGAGTCATCCGAGGCTTGGACATGAACATCAAGTCCACTGATGAGCACATGGTGCCACTGGAGGACCTGGTCAGCCCCCGTGCCATCGACTACCACGCTGAAATGGGACACATCTACTTCGCAGACACCACCAGTTTCCTTATTGGCCGACAAAAAGTAGACGGAACAGGAAGGGAGACGATACTCAAAGATGGTGTGTAACAGGATGTCTATCTATGCAAACCCCACATGACTCCACATGGTATCTATGCATACTGTATGTATACTGTATTACTAATTGATTTATTTTACAGAGCTTGACAATGTGGAGGGAATCTCAGTGGACTGGATTGGGAGAAACTTGTATTGGACCAACGATGGATACAGGAAGACGATCAGCGTTGCAAGGCTAGAGAACGCCTCGAAGACCAGGAAGACTCTGTTGGAAGGGAATATGTCACATCCCCGCGCCATTGTGGTCGATCCTCTAACCAGGTCAGAACAGTATCAATATCTCCTACAATTACCCAGGAATGGAAAGCCCATTACCATAGTTAAGCTTTACTAGTACTCAAATTAGCAGAATATGGTTTACTAGTGGCCATGTAGTAGCACTAGTTCACTTTACTCGTTAACAAATAGTTTATTTTGTACTTAGTTTTTATTTTATTTTATTATCCCCCACCACAAAATGTGGAAGGTGGCTATAGGTTTGAGCTCCTTATGTCCGAGTTAAAGGGGACAGCTTTTTAAGATAAGCGTTTCAGAAACGATAACCAAATTTGGTGTGTGGTTTCAGGGTATTAATCCCTTGATGGAGTTTGAAAATGAGAAGTGCGCAATTATTTCTTCCGGAGTTATTGCTCGTGCCGTTTTTTTTGACTCTGTTCGAGGTATCTTCAAAGGGGACAGCTTTTCTTTGAAAACGTTTTTTATGTAGTTTGTAATTTTATATTCTGATGTGATATTTTCTTATGTATACATCTAAGTTAGATTTACGACATTTAAGAAAAAGTTGTGAGTTATCATAAGAACCAATCTGGCGGGGGATGTTGATGATTATGTCGTCTTTTTTTAATTTGATTTCAAACATGAACACAACAGCAGTGTATTTACTGCAATAAAAATGATAATAATAACAGTTTTATTTGTTTTTTAAATCAAACAAAGGAAAGTGAGAATAAATGGTTCCAAAATCCTGCACGTGAAGCCTGTACATGTTGAAAAAGGAGTAAGAGGAAGTATCATCTTATATGAACCTACCCCTTGTAATATATAGTACTATATTTTATTTCTATGCAATATTGTTATGACATATACCTATTTAGACTAATAAAAGAGACCAAGTACATTGATATATACAGTATCTATTTAATTATACAATTAATGTGATCCACTATACCTTCGTCTGTCTAAAGACACATACATGAGTATATACACACCTATTTATAATGTTTTCCCTGATAAATATATTAGTTATATACTCATAAGGGGGCGGGGAAAAGCTAACTCAGGCTTGCTATTGGCTTTTGAAAATATTACAACCAATCAGGGAGCTGGATTTGGTTAGAATCTCTCCTACTTCATTTGCATTAGGTGTACTAGTACTAGTAGTGAATCTTTGTGGCTTTACTAGTTCTACTAGTGAGATATTAAGTGTACTTGTAGTACTATTTAAAAACATTTCTTACTAGTAAAGATGTTTTTGGTGCACTAGTGCGCGAGTATACCTTAATATTAAAGCATTATCATCTACTAGTAGACCATTTTGTGTAAGTAGTGATACTAAGTAGACTTGAAATATTAGGATAGCACTAATAATCACACATCAGTAATATCACCCGGTCCGCATATTTCCACCTCCGTAACATCAATCGCCTCCGCCCCTCCCTCACCCCTCCCACTGCTGCTATCCTTGTCCACAGTCTCGTCACTTCCTGACTCGACTACTGCAATTCTCTTCTCTTTGGTTTCCCCAACAAATACCCCCATAAACTCCAGTTAGTCCAGAACCCCGTCTATCTCCCACATCACTCCTGTTCTCCACCAGCTCCACTGTCTTCTCATGCAATTCCACATTCACATCAAGATCCTTCTGTTAACGTTCAAGGCCATTCACCTCACTGCCCCTCCCCCCCTTACCTGACTGATCTCATCCACGTCCACACTCCATCTCGCTCCCTCAGATCCTCTTCCTCCATTCATCTGTCCACTCCTCCAGCCTGCCTTACCACCATGGGGAGCAGAGCTTTCAGCCACTCTTATTCACACCAGCATTTCCCACCTGACCACCACTGCCCTGTCTCTGTGTTTTTAGCTCAACTTTTACTCTTGTTTCCATACTCTTTTAGCTTCACTTTTAGTGTGGTTTTATACTATGCAGTGTTGTGGTTTTATTATACACTGTAAAGTGACCATGGGTGACTGAAAGGTGCTGATTTTCCAAATAAAATGTATTATTATTATTATTATGCAGATGTAGCCAAATGTAGCCCCCTGATTGGTTTTAATATATTTCAAAAGCCAATAGCAAGCCTTCATTTGCTTTTCCCCACCCCTTTATTGGCTTACCCAGGCTTACTTGTAGTAATGAAACTTGTCACTTTACTAGTTAAGTGTACTAGTGTACTAGAAAACCAAAATTGAGTACATACACGCCAAATGTGAGTACGAAACGAGTTTAACTATGGTTGATATCACCGTCATATTGAAGATCTAGTTGAGTTTACTGTGGTTTATTAATGCCAAATGTAGGGGAGTTAAGGTCTGTCCAATGGATGTTTGAGAAAAAATTTTTTTCTAGGTTCTCGTTTTAGGAAATTTGCTGTTTTTTTGTTTTTTTTCACTCATTTCTCTTTTATTAAAAAAGGCCCATTAGTTGCTCCTAAATCCACAGATAACACATGTGCGTCTGATGGATGATCTCCTCATAATTTCTCTGAGAAATCATAAGCGGAAGTTTTAGACGAGATGGTAATTAATATATACAGTTGATTCTATGAAATTCATTGAGTGTCTGCAGGATGTTAAGGATTAACACGTTAAGGATTAAATCTTATTAACACTAACACCAAATCCATTGCAGTCAGAGATTAGTTTTCTAGCCTCGAGAGATCGTTAACAACCTTTTGCAACACGCAACTGTTTCTCTTATTTATATTTATTTTTTCGTCTGACCTTTCTGACATTTTCTAATACCTTTCAGTCCCAAATAATCAGCCATCCGCTCATCTTGTACTGATGTTTTCTGCATCCTAATGGTGACTGATTCCAACATTAGGCTTCGACACACGGCTCTCCTGTTTCTGCGCTACACTCCTTATCTTCTTCTTACAAACACACATTGTCTTTGGCGTGTGTTGACAGCATCCACTGACAAGAAGGAGAACCACGTTTTTAATCCCTTTATGATTTATTTTTAAAGAATCAAAGGAAGTAACTACATTATACCAAACAATATTTGCAGTTATTATTACACATGATATATAATTTTTTGCACATTTAACAACTAAAGTCTAGCTATATGAAGATGGTGATAGGGTTTTAGTAACAAAGTGGAAGTAACGTTTAGCGTCATGTTTCCTCCTTCACAGGCCATCACCCTCAGAATCACTAAAATTCTTTAAATATGTTATATTATTGTTCATTTATTAATAAAAGGGACAATACACAATGTGAGTTGGTAGCCACTATGGCTAAGTCTCATCTCTATTTCTTTTTGCAGGTTGATGTAGAACTGGAAGGTCATACAAATATTCAAAACATTAATGCAGTCTCGTGAAAAAATGTAAACCATGCATCTATCACAGTTAAACCAACAAATTAAATTACAGTATGTCTAATTCATAAAATTCATGAAAATGATGCTTGCTATTGTGACTGCACATGCCCCAAGGTGCCAGTAGCCACGGTTACATGATGTTTTGTTTAATTTGGAATTAATTATTCAGAATTAAATAATTCGGAATTAAAGTATTCTGCTTTGTGTTTACATGGAAATAGTAATTCTGAATTGACATTTACATGGAATACAGATTTATTCGGCTTTAGTCACTTCCTCTTTAGGTCTGGGGGGTTGGGAGGGGTTCTGATTGGACAGGGTGTGAAACTAACGTATCACGTCTATTGGGGGAAAAATAATAATAATGCATCAATTTTATATAGCGCTTTATCATAGACACTCAAAGTCACTTTACAGAATTAAGGCATTATTCTTTCACTCCACACTTAGTGGTGGTAAACTACTATTGTAGCCACAGCTGCCCTGGGGAAGACTGACGGAAGCGAGGCTGCCATAGTGCGCCATCGGCCCCTCCGACCACCACCAACACTCACTCACACACTACATTCATACTAGGCAATGTAGGTGAAGTGCCTTGCCCAAGGACACAATGACAGATACCACTGGGGTGACTGCCACCCCACTGTGGCACCTGGAATTCTCAGTGGTCTCCATCCAACTACTAACCAGACCCAGACGTGCTTCGCTTCCGAGATCTAACGGGATCGGGCAATGACAGGCTGGTATGGCCACAAACACAAAAACACACAACAAACCTTGTATTCTTGGCTACAACATAGAAAACCACATAATAAGAACTGCTTTCACTTTTATTTTGAAGCAGCAGCTCGACAATAAAATGTGATTTCACTTTGGTCCACTGAGCAGGAGGAGGAGATAGGAACTTATTTCCTTAAAGCTCAGTAAAACTCTGGAAAACAGTAACCAGGAATAAATAGTTGCTCCATGGTAACGATAGTTGCTCTCACAACCGGTACATGATAAACTTAGTAGTACAGCTAGTGCATTTACAGTCGGACGCATTTACTCCATCTCCGGTATGTCTCCGTAAGGTTTACCATTACCATTTTCATTCTGAATTAAAGGTATTGTGGAGGATGTTATTCTGGCTTCAAATTCTGAGTGGATCATTCAGACTATTGCTCCTCCTAAATGTCAATTATTCTGATGTAGGGCCGTCGTTCGTGTTTGTTCCTCGCTAGTTCTCACTTGCTGCGCATGCACACTTTCAAGTGTCTTGTGAGCTACGGTTTCATTCATTCATTGAAGCTCGCCGTTCTCACCGGATACAAATCTTTGTTTGGAAAGTTAGCTTGAATGAGCGATGCTGACACCAACTTGTAAACAGAGCAGTGCACGAGGAAAACTGGGCTCGTGCACGCTCTCTCACACACGTTTAATAGGCGTTCCCTCTTGGCAGCAGGTCGAGTGTTGCGCATGTGCATGTTTTCAAAAAGTGGGGATGGCGTTTCTTTTCTAAACTTCTGGAAAATCCTCCTCTTTACCTTTAAAATCAGTTTAAAGAGGATTTAACTTTTATTCTGAATTAAAGGGGAATTAAAGTTCTCATGTAAACGTGGCTAAAATTATTTGCAAACTGCCCTAAAATATGTGTATTTTTTTATGGATAAAGGTTACAATTTTGCCCTCAGACCTTTTGAGAATGATGATAGTGTTGCTAAATCTTTTATATGAGCTAATAATGCATTGCTTGTTGAACAGAAAATGACAAAATAGTGATTTTCTAAAAAGCACCAGACCGTCACCTCTGGAGTCTGCTCTTGTTGTTATATTAATCCTCCTTACAACATT
Organism: Gouania willdenowi; assembly: GCF_900634775.1. Classification (NCBI taxonomy): domain Eukaryota; kingdom Metazoa; phylum Chordata; class Actinopteri; order Blenniiformes; family Gobiesocidae; genus Gouania; species Gouania willdenowi. Next base: position 5,232,121 of record NC_041064.1, read on the forward strand.
TTTAGGAGAGGTGGGGCTAATCCATTAAGGACTGTGTATGCTAGGACTGAATCTGCATATTTAATTAGATTTCCCCAGTTTTGTTGGTAAGAATGGGATTATTACTGTCCTCACAAGTGGACACATCTATTTCATTGCGATTACGAGCCTTATATTCGTACAGGTAGGCAGTCTGAGCATCAAAAAGTGAAGTAATGTCACTTTTGTGCACACAGATTAAATGTTTCATCCTCTGAAAGTTGTCATGAGTGGAAGAGCTATAGTTTTGCTGGTCTGATCAAGCATTCAGCCTGAATCCACCAGTCTTTTTGATCCCTATCTGCTCTGCTGGAAAAGGGCTCTGGATGCTGCTTTCCAACAGATTTCTTGAGTGTATGCTCCAGACCTCATTTTCTGCTCTGTTGGTTTCCTTCAGTCTGTGTCGCCACGATAAGGACAACAGTGAAACATCTCTCCATAAAGATGAATTAAGAACCTCTTACATGCGTTTTACAAAGGCCACACGCAACAATTTTGATGGGTTGCAATGAAGTCGTTATCATTTACCTTGTATGTCTTATACTCATGCGTGACCACTAGTGTGCTGTGAGCCTTCAGTATGAGCTGTTTTATAACGTTAGAAATAAGTATTAATTATTTACTGCAGTTACGCAACTACTGATTAATCTGGTGACATCTGTCAATGTCAGTAGGTGGCAGTAAGTGGCAGAGGGAGGATTTTTTTTTGAATGTAAGTAAAACACTGCATAGGTTGTAGAACGATGGAATATGTTTCGTTTTAATAACAGGATTTTTTTTTTACCATCGTCAATGTAAATATATTGTGACCATCACCAGCCCAATTTACAATTTAAACAATTTCTACAATTATAATAATTATTAATATATTTTTAATAATAATAATTTTAATTATTAATTTTGTAAAAAAAAAAAAAACTATACATTGAAATTTTGTAGTAATTGTAAAGCTTTTAATAATTTTTACTTTTTTAATAATTAAAAAAAACAATAATAAACTTTTCTTTTTAATAATTGTAGTTTTTTTATTTTTAAAACTATTTGATGTATGACTTACTTGTACTTGACTACAATTTCAGTCAAGTAACAGTACTTCTACTTGAGTAGGATACATAAGTACTCTTTACACCTCTGGTAATTACATGGGTAATCATATGCTTTGGCTACAGTGATTATTTTTGATGAATTAATTAGCAAGGTTAATAATATCCATAAAAAGACTCAGCAATTCATTGTGTTTAGTGTGTGTCTGTGTGTGTCTGTGTGTGTGTGTGTGTGTGTGTGTGTGTGTGTGTGTGTGTGTGTGTGTGTGTGTGTGTGTGTGTGTGTGTGTGTGTGTGTGTGTGTGTGTGTGTGTGTGTGTGTGTGAATAATAGATGAGGTCAGAACGATGACTTGGAGAAAGAGAAATACTTCCTTCACCCACATATGGCATTCTGTTGCACCTTTCCTCCTCCAGCCTTGAGTCATTGATAAGAAATGGTCGGTCAGCAGCCCTGAAGCTCAGCCAATCCCCTGGTACGCTCACTACAGGAAGGGTCTCGTCCAGTAGTGACCTCATCGTGTTTCAGATAGCCAGGGTCTGTTTTCTAAGAACATCTGCTACCGTCATGCTAAACTAAATAGTAACTTTTAGTAAATATTACATTAAATGTTACATTTAAATCTAAATGTTAAATCTAAATCTCAATAATTAAATCTAAATCTCAATAATTAAATCTAAATCTAAATGTTACATTTATATCTAAATCTAAATGTCAAATCTAAATATTAAATGTAAATGTAAATGTTAAATCTAAATATTAAATCTAAATATTAAATGTAAATGTCAAATCTAAATTTTAAATGTAAATATTAATATTAAATATTAAATATTAAATCTAAATATTAAATCTGAATATTAAATATTAAATCTAAATATTAAATCTAAATATTAAATCTGAATATTAAATGTAAATGTTAAATCTAAATATTAAATATTAAATCCAAATCTAACGTTACATTTAAATCTAAATGTAAATGTTAAATCTAAATTTTAAATGTAAATGTTAAATTGAAATGTTAAATTTAGATATGAAATAATAAGTCTAAATGCTAAATGCAAAATCTGAACAGTGAATTTGCATATTAGATTTAAATGTAACATTTAAATTTAACATTTAGATCTAGATTTAGATTTAACATTTACATTTAGATTCAACATATAACATTTATATTTAAATGTGGTATTTAGATTTTTTTTTTAAAATATCACAAATGTCACAAATATTCCTGTAAATCTGGTCAAAAGTAACATAAAAAAAAATCACATATGTGTTTTAAACGTGGTTTGTTGCTAAATGTTGCAAAAAGTTGTTGTTTATTTTAGCATGCTCAACTTTCCAATCCCCATACCTGCAGCCTATATTTACAATCATACTGTGGAATTATGGCTGTTTTGATTGTTTTGAGGCAGCGTATTTCCATCGAAATCCATTGAAAGGCAGAGCACTGTGTCTCCCGCTGCTTGGAGGACAATATTTTCCGATCTAATACTTGTATGATACGTATTTGTCTGCACACTGCGGGTTTTGTACGACTTAAAGCTGCGTGGAAAGAGTGGTGCATCTGGCTTCCATCTGGAGTGCAATAACAATGCTCACTGCTGCGATATGAAATAGTTCATTTTTAAGAGCCTCGTAGAAACATGTTGTCACATGTGTATTGATTGATAAGAAATCTAAAAAGCAGAGTGCTGAGGGAGAAAGAGCTGCAGAAACGACCATTTACCATCAGTGGACATCTGGGATGAACTAGCAGGGTTTCAAAGAGAGGAGATCAATGTCACTTCTGACATCGCTGCATGACTAGCTCACAAATAACGGGCATGAAAAATGTGGATGTGGTGAAATTGGCAAAAATAAGCATTAAATATGGTGAAAAGAGGTTAAAAGTGGCAATAATGGGTCAACAAATACGACATTAGGTGGGAAAAGTGGTGGAAAGGGTGTATAAGTGCTGAAAATGTCTTAAAAGTGAAAAGGCATTAAATTTGATGGAGTGTCAGAAATGGGAGTAAAGTTGCAAAAATACATTAAAAGGAGTAAAATAAGAAGAAAAAGTGATGAAAATAGGTTGAAATATGGCAAGTTTGGTGTAGTTGCAGAAAAAGGGTAAAAATGTGCAAAAATGGGCTCAAATTGTTCAGAAGGTGGTGATGCTCTGTGTCCTGGTGCAGGACTTCATGTCCCTAATGAAGCCTGTTTTATTTACCGATGTCCGTGTTTGTGTGTGTGTGTGTGTGTGTCATATGTCCATGAATGTTTAATTTTCCGTCCATCTGTTCTTTTCACTATATCCATATCTTCTAAGGCTCTTATTAAATAAATGGCCTCGGCCTCGGGTCAAGTTCGACGCTTGTTGTGTGCGGCCATCTTGGATTATGTCGTCACTAGCGCGTCATCTTGACGGGACGAGCATGTGCAGAACAACCAGAATTAATTTAAAGCGGAATGAACCTTTACAAGATCAATTCAGAATAAACCAACCACTTACTTCAGATTTACGTTTAATTCAATCCAATGGCCATTTTCATTCAGATTAAGATGTTTACAAAGGTTATTTTTAATTTTTTTAAAGAGCATTTAAATGTTATTCTGAATTCAAGCTCGTATTAGCTAATGTCTACCTATGTGTTTGCAGCTGGATGTACTGGACGGACTGGGAGGAGGACGAGGTGAACGACAGCATCGGGCGGATAGAGAAAGCCTGGATGGACGGATCCAACAGGAACATTTTTGTCACTTCCAACATGCTGTGGCCTAACGGGTTGACACTGGACCACAGCACGAGCACCATGTACTGGTGCGACGCTTACTACGATCACATCGAGAAGATTTACCTCAACGGGACTGGGAGAATGGTACAAACAAGTTATATCGCAATTTTCCGCTATTTAGTATTTACTACATCAGCGGTGACCAAATCTGATCCTAGAGTGCATCTATATGGCATGTTTTAGTTTAAATATGGGCAACTGGTGGTCCTGGGGCCACATGTGGCCCTCGGTCTATTTGTGTGCGGCCCTTAAAGTAAACCTACAGAAAATAACCACAAAAATGTCTCCAAAAAACACAGAAAATGACAGAAAAATGCACGAAATTACAACAAAAAAACACACATGGGTCATTTCAACTAATTGCCCACACGCTTTGGTCTAAAACAAATTCTGAAATTTTTACCAGTTTTTCTGTGATATGGCCAAGTTAGTGAGGGGGATATGTGTCGATTTAGTAATACAGCTCCACCTATTCTCTTTGAATAATACAAAAAGATCTTCTATACATCCTATCTGGTGGACATGTCAGACCCTCAAAATTGAAAGAAAGTTTGTTGTATTTCTTTGGATTTCATGAGACTATCACCCAAGAACCAATGCATATATGTGACTAATCAATAGTGATGTGAACAGTCTATGTTCATAGCTCAAAGCTGATCAAATTACAGGAAGCTCAGACATATTCTAAGTTGTTTACTGAAGGCCCAAACATGTTCCAGAGCCAAACCCCGACACACTTTTTTCCAGTTTTGAGGGGCTAGTATGTCCACCATATTCTGAGAGAGTGGGTGGAGCTGTATTACTATACCACATTTCAGTTTCCTATGTGATGTAGTTCCTGAGATATTGGAAGCTGAAAATGGAAGAAAAATTGTCCATATCTCAAAAAGTATTCATCCGATCAAACAAAAAAAATGTAGTGTGCCTTTTGAATAATCAGGGAACATATGGTAAAAATGTATGAATATGTTGAGACCGAAGTGCGTGAAATTTCCTGAAATCCTTTTGAAATTAGATGGAATGACACGTACAGCTTTCTTCTTTCATGTATTAATTCTCCAGTTGGTCGTTATTTTATTTTGTGGATCTTGAATCAGACAATCTGTCAACACACACGGGAAGTTGATCACAAGAAACAAGGAGCACCAGTAGATACACAACACAAACTTTGGTTCATTTAGTCAGGTGGGTTTGCTGTAACCTCCACATTTTATTTGGATTTGTTTATGTAATTCATGACATTTTAGTTTATGAGTAAACGAGTCATGTGACTTTGTGTTGCTCCTATTGGCCAACGAGCTAATCATCAACGTTTTCCTATATGGCCAGGATTGCAGATTTACTATTATCATGATTGACATTTTCATTTTAAATTATTAGATATTCAGAACATTAAAGTTCCCAGTCCAAGAACGTTAAAATGACTGAAATGAAGCTCGAAAAAGGAAAGAAAAACTCATATATATTGACAGTAATATAACCTCTGATTTTCCATTTAGCATGGAACGATTTTCTTTCCGTGAAGTAGGACGATGATTGAAAACATCCACGGCTGCCAACAAGGCATCTCCCGTCCCCACCTGCTCCTGTACGGGCAGATTAAGCTAATGAATGACTTAGAAAACACATTTAATCAATGCCAAGATTCTAGCAAACAAAATTAAACGCAGACAGGCTCAGTGTGCATACATTTGTGGCAATAAACGGAACCAAATTCATCATTTAAACTGTGATCCAATCTTCAAATATTCAGTTTCAACCCGGTGGGATTTTTTTTGGTGGGTTTTGTTTTGTTTCTGATTAATTCCTTGTGTTGATGATTTTTCTCTCTCTTTGCGTTGCAGGTGGTGTACAGCGGAAAAGAGCTTAACCATCCATTCGGAATCTCTCATTATCACAATTTCATCTTTTGGACCGAGTACATGAATGCTTCGGTATTCCAGCTGGACTTGTCCACGGGCGATGTCAGTCTGCTGCGGAGTGAGAGACCACCACTATTTGGCCTGCGTGTCTATGATGCCCAAAGTCAGCAAGGTTGGCTGCTTTCCCTTCATTTAGCCCTTATCCATGTCCACTGAACCGTGGCTTTGCTATGAGGGAGTGCTACTGCTAGTGCCGCTGCTACTGCTATGAGCTGCAAATTGAACCTCTCTGTACGATGTGTTCAGCCTCTCCAACCTCTCACATCAAATCTAAAGTCGTTTTAATGATTTATACAACACAGAGCAGCACAAAAAGCTTTTGTTTTCAGCTTTTTTATGGCGTAGCCTAGTCCAGTTTAGACAGCTTTTAGATATATATACAGTACATATAGCTTTCATTCTGATTTATTTTTTTGGCTTCTGAGCACAACCTTTAACAATATCAGCTTTTATTTTGAAGGGGCCATCTCCAAACTTCAGAAAACAAGCTTTTATTATGAAAGGATTTTCTATTTGGCTTCTGAGCACAACCTATAATGTTACAAACTTTTATTTTGAAGGGGACATCTACAAAATAAGTTCAACCCCTCACAGTCAGTATCACTGTTCCAATAGGTTTGAACAATTTAATTTGCCAATCAATCAAAATGTGTTATATTTTGCCATAAGTATTTATCTGACAAGTTATCGGGAAAAAAAATATAGTTAATAATAATAATAATAATAATAATAATAATAATAATAATAATAATAATAATAATAATAATAAAGTGTGTGGAAAGCAGTGAGGATTAAAAATGCAGCAATTTCAAAATTTCATGGTACAATATTTTCACAGTATATTACACTGAAAATCAGTGGTTGTTTAAGTTTTTGAAACAAAAAAAAAGAGTGTGTGCAGTGATAAATATCACCTTCGAGCGTAAGCACCAATGATATTGGTCACTGTTACCATTTTTAACCGTACCTGTAGTGAATTTCAGTTCAAATTTCATATATATTAGTAGAGGTTTAGTCATCTTAAAATATCTTTACAAGTCCTTCTCGAACTCAAGATCACAACATGGACTGACCTAGTAGAAGGGTTTTAGGTTGGCTCCGCCTTCCAGGGGATCCTGGGAGATGTAGTTTGATTCTCAGACTTACCGATTGAATAGTGCCAGAAATAAACTACACTAGCAGGAATACTTAGAGTTCCTGTTTGATACCGTCACATACCACAGCATTATTGCAAGCATTTTAAAACCGAAATACCGCTATATTTACAATACCGTTACATTCCTAGTGAGGATGGTATAGTATACATCCTCACTAGGGTTGGGCATAGAATATTGAATATCGATTGGTCCCTGGACTAACTTTCCAATTCTCCCAGAATCGTTCAAATTTAAAAAATTTGATTCCTACTTTTGATACTCAATCCGCCGACTGGAAGAAAAAGCCGCCGAACACCAACAAAGAAGAATCCACCGGAAGTGTTTGCGTTACCGCGCAACCATGAACAGTGTGTTTCTGATTTTGATCTGGTACCTGCTGCTAATCTGGACTGGGTTGTACAAGTTGTTCCTAATTGTGTGTTTGATATTCTGCACATGTTAGCACACGTGGGCCGCACAGTAGCATGTTTAAGTACCTGCAGCATCACACACTCAAGATGTGGGATTGTGTTTTCATGAGGTTTTCGAAAATAAAGCTCATAGATTTGATATTTACCTATTAGTTGAAAACAGTCCTGTGAGAAATGCCTGGTAAAGTTCATAGAATTAAACCCTAATCCTTAATTAGAAAAAGATGACCCAGAATTCTAGAGTTCTGCTTAATCATACGACCGCACCAAACGATGTTAGAAAACTGCCGATAGGAAAAGTATAGGATATGAGTGTTGTCTCCCTTTGTTATTTGTCTCTGTGATAATCCATAAAATAATCAATCATCCTGGAGCAGACGAACACAACACCGTTGGAGGATATTAAAGAGCTCGCTGGAAAAACCTAGAGAAACAGTTTATGGATGATGTTTCTCTACTCTCAAAGCAATTAATTTTCAATCAAGTACAGGCAAAAGTCTACATTGGATTATTATTAAGGTGAAGCGTATGGAATGATTAATTGGACATCCTGCATTCCCACTATTACCGATGAGGCGTTATCTCATTGGTGCAGACGATGCTTTGAATTCTGAGTTAAAGAAAAGTGACACAGGTGTGGAAACCTTTACTTTAAAGTCCTAACCTTTAGACAAACACAATAAACACTTGTAGGGATGTAAACATGAGCCGACTTTTGTAAATTTGAAGAAGAAGAAAAAAAGGAGCGAGACATTTCTCTCTCTGTTTCCTTAGGTGACAACGCATGCAGTGTGAATTATGGAGGCTGCACCACCCTCTGCCTCTCCATCCCAGGAGGCCGAGTGTGTGCCTGCGCTGACAACCAGGTCCTGGAGAAGAACAATGTCACATGTGCAGGTAGGAATAAAGGCATAATGAATCAGATGGAGCCCAAAGATCAGCCTGTCTCACTGTGTACTTTAATCCAGGGGTTCTCAACCTTCGGGTCACCAGATGCCTTTAAAAAGCAAAGAATATTTTTTGAGCAATTTAAAGCCCATTTTTTACCCTTTTTCTGCAACTACACAAACTTTCCATATTTTAACCCATTTTAATCACCTTTTTTGCCATATTTTTGCTCCTTTTAATTAATTTTTGCTACATTACTCCCATTTATGCCACTTTTTTATCAAAATTCAATGCCTTTTCTGCACATTTTTTTCCATTTTCAAGACATTTTCAGCACTTTTAAAACATTTCCACCTCTTTCTCACCTAATGCAGCATATGTTAACCCATTATTGTCACTTCTAACCATAGGCGGAGTTTAAAATTCTTGCTGGGGTGGGGCAAAAGAAAAAATAAAATCAAATATAATCTCGTCTCGAGATTCGCGCCAACTGCAATGTGTGTAACATATACAATAATGCAAATGATTAGTAAAATCATGTTGTAAATTCATGATAAAATCAAGCCGGCGACTGCTTTCTGCTTCATTTTTGCTACAGTACCATAACATAAACTGATGGGCACAGTGTTGTTTCACCATTTACATTGTGAAGAAGAATTGAGCGAACAGAAGAAGAACCAACCTAAACTCTCAAAAGTTTGTTACCATTTTACTGAAAACATACTATAGATAGAGCTCACATCTGTGACGTAAAAGTAACAGAAACATGTAAGAATCAAAGCAGTACATGTACATTATATTAAGAATTTTCTTTTTTCCAATACATTTGGGAAAACTGTAATGATAACACATTCACAATTTGTCATGCCCATTATTTGCCAGTTAAAACTAACTGTTTGTACTTTTTCTGCCACTTTTAGGCCAATATTGACACTTTAAACCCTTTTTACTACTTTTTCTGTCTGTTTTTAGCCACTCTAATTTGCAACTTTTAACTAATTTCTGTGGTTTTTAAAATCCCATTTCACCACCTTTTCACTTTTAACCCGTTTTATTTCTGATTAAAACACAGACATCTTTACAGTAAGCAAACCCTTTTTCTGCAACTACACCAAACTTGCCATATTTTAACCTATTATCACTTTTTCTTGCCATATTTTTGCTCCTTTTTATGCGTTTTTTTTTTTTGCTACATTACTCCCTTTTCTGCCAAGATTTGTCATCGCCATTATTTGCCAGTTTAAATGACATTACCTCAAACCCCCCTCCCCCCATTTCTCTCACTTTTCAACCAATATTGACACTTTGAACCTTTTTTAACGACTTTTTCTGTCCGTTTTTGGACACTCTAATTTGCAACTTTCAACCAATTTCTATGTTTTTTAAAATCCCATTTCATCACCTTTTCCACCATTTTTTGTCACTTTCAACCCATTTTATTTCTGATTCAAACCAATATTTACATCTTTAAGAAGACAATGGATATTATTCAGATGAATAAATAAATGTGGTTATCACAGATTCATAGATCAATTGACCATCATTTTGCTGACTTTATAGATGGACCCCAAAAATCTCTCCCCTTTATTCCCCCTTATAGATGACTGTTATAGATACATGACTGTTCTTTAATGTTCATGTCTGTGTTCAACCACCTTCAGGTACAGTGGGGGTCCTTGGTCCCTAGAACCTTTATTTTGGGGGGTCACAGGCTGAAAAGGTTGAGAACCACTGGTTTAATCCAACTGAATCACTTGCTATAAACACACTCACACAATCACCTGACAAATCTGTATTAAAAAGCGCTGATACACAAATAAAAGGCAGTTGGAAAATGATCTCAGTAGATTTACAAAAATGCGTTCTAAGCCCCAGTTGGTAGTTAAATGTTCATGAGACATTATTAAATGTTTTTAGAGCTTTTATAGCTCTGCTTGCTCATTTCCCCAGACCGTGTACTTCAAAAGAAAGTCTGTCGCTGAATCTGAAAATGTCTCTTTTCTTCTTCTGCTATTTCTCTCAGATTATCCTGGTAGCGGCGATGGCGGCGGCGGCGGCAGCAGTGAGGAGCCAAAACGCTGTAAAAGTGATGAGTTTCAGTGCCATAATCAGCGCTGCGTACGAGCCGTGTGGAAGTGTGACGGAGACGACGATTGTCTGGATGGAAGTGACGAGGAGAGCCACACCTGCCGTGAGCCTCTTAGAATAAATCCAACAGCAAAGTTACCGAAAGCATCCCATTTAAAAAAAAATACAAATAAAAAATAGGAAAAAAAAGGCAACATCCTGAATGTCACCCCTCTCTCACACACACATCAATGCAGAATGCTAAAAAAAGCTTAAGCCTTTCTTTAAAGCCACTTTCCCCCTGCTGTCACTTGTTATGTTGCTGAATGTCAGCGCTGACACCAACTGCTTAAAATTCTTTTTTTTTTTTTTTTTGACAAACAAGCTGGATCAAAAATAAAGTTAGCTTTGAAAATGTGAAGCTTTACAAAAAAAAAAAAAAAACATGTTCTACAGAGTCGCTTGTTGTTGGTCTGAGTGGACACACACACACACACGTACACACACACACACACACACGTACACACACACACACACACATGTACACACACACACACGCACACACACACACACACGTACACACACACACACACACGTACACACACACACACACACACGTACACACACACACACACACACACACACACACACACACACACACACACACACACACACACACACACACACGCACATACACAGTTTTCTCTTCAATCCCCATAAATACCTTTTTTGTTTCTCACAGAGCCACAAACTGATGTTGGCCCTGACCCCCTCTCGCTTTGTTTACGGCTGTGGTTCCCAAACTGGAGGGCGCACCCCCTAGGGGTGGGCTTGATGTCAAGAAAGGGGAGCACGAGGGGGGTTCCATGAAAAATAAAATGTTTTATTAATAATATACAATCTTGTATTAGGGCCACATTAATATTAAAATAAATCTGAGCACTACAAGATGAAAGTCATAATATTTCCAGAATAAAGTCGTTATTTTATCAGTTTAAAGGTGTAATATTTTGAGAATCGAGTCATAGTTTTTGGAGAATGAAGCCATGTTTTAATAAAAACTCGTCGAAGTGTAGCGCTCAGAATTCCTTGTTTAATTGAACGCAACATAACACTGAAGTCGACCACTTCCAGTCAGTTCCTCTTACGCAAAAGAGGAGAAACCGTTCAAATCATTTTGGTTCTTTCGTTGGAACGATTTTTCATACAATTACAACTTCATTCTGCAAATATTATGATTTTATTCTGGAAATATTATGACTTTAATCTGCTAATATTAAGATACCACTTGATTCTCATGAAATTACGACTTTTTTCTGGAAATATTATGTCTTTAATCTTGAAATATTATGACTTTAATCAGCTAATATCAAGATTTGATTAAGATTTTTTATTTTTTTAAAAAAGATTTGATTAAGATACTACTTTATTCTCATGGAATTATGACTTTATTCTTGAAATATTATTACTTTAATCTTGTAATGCCCAGATTTTGGCTCTAATACTCCTTCGTAATAAAGAGTTTTTTTTACTGTTCTAAAATTATTAGTTAGCCATAGTTTTTTAATGTGATTTTAAGAAGAATACTCAATTTTTTTTTTTGTTTTTTATTTTCAAAAAAGGTTATTACATATTTTGTTAATGTTGCGATAGGGAGGAGCCCTGAGACTTTTTTTTTTTTTTTGATACAAATCTGAGATTTGAAAAATAGTCCAAATTTAGATTTTTTTCAAAAAAAGGTCAAACTTATTATTATTTTTTTTTTCAATTTGACTACTGGCGATTTGGGGGTGTCCTGATAGGTTTCAGTCTTCAAAGGGCAAAAAAAGTTTGGGAACCGATTTTGCCATTTTATTATTTACGTGTTTTCTCGCCATCATATTTAAATACATTGACGCCATGTATGTACTAATATATTAGTTAATATACTTCTGATCCTTATTATTGTGTTACTCTGTCACCTTTTTCCTCATAAATATGTTTGTAAATTAATTAGTAAGTAGCGAAACGATGATAACTCGATTCATTCTCCTTTTGTTTTTAGGATTTTAAATCATTTTATTGTCCGTTGCCGTGCAGGATTAGTTTTAGTCAAAATGTAATTCTCTCACATTCTCCAGTTTGAACCGCAGTGCAAACTTAATCTTTATTCAGTATCTTCATTTAATGTTTTACATGTTTGTTCTTTGTGTATATGTTATTTTTACCCTCCAGAGAACCACACCTGCCCTGCAGATTGGTTTAAATGCAGCGACAATCATTGCATTCCTAAAAGATGGCTGTGTGACGGAACTAACGACTGTGGAAACGATGAGGATGAAGCCAACGCCACATGTTCAGGTGAATATTCATCAAGAAAACATCATCCAAACAGAGGAAGTTAACATGTAAATACACATTTATCAGAAATATCAGTTCGTCCTGGCTGTCGTTGTGAATTAATGAGCAAAGATTTAGTTTTTTAAGTCTATATTTGCAAAAAGTAAACGGTTATTTTTAATTAGGGCCACCTACTGGTTGAAGAGTTGAAGAGACACAAAACATCAAAAATAAACGAAATGACAACAAAAATACGCAAAATATCAACAAATATACACAAAATGACATCAAAGATGCACAAAACTACAGCAGAAATACACAATTTCAACAAAAATACACAAATCTACAGTAATAATACGCAAAATGACATCAAAGATATACAAAACCACTGCAAAAACACTCAAAATTTCAAAAAAAATACACAAAAAAACAGTGATAGCAAAAATACATAAAATAACAAAAATACACAATCAACAAAAATCACAAAACAACAGCAAAAATACTCGGTGATCGCAAAAATATACAAAACATCAAAAATAATGAAATGACAACAAAAAATACACGAAATTTCAACAAAAATACACAAAATGACAACAAAACAACACAGTGATAGCAAAAATGCACAAAATAACAACAAAAATACACAAAATAACAAAAATACACAAAACGACATCATTATTATTCAGTCATTAATCTATTCGGGTCATTTTTTCGCTTCTATTGTAATAAAATTTGGCCATCTGACATCTGTGACTGAATATTGTAATTTCCAGTTTTAATTGCACATATTTGTCTTAAAACAAACCTAATTTACAGTAATAATTTATTAATGATCTGATAACAGAACTGCACCATGTGGCTTTCAAACATTTTTCATTTCTTTAATTTTAATGCTCGGTTAATGTTATTGTAAACTTTCTAATGACATTGCCTTTACGATCAAGTGTTTACTTTTACATTAGGAGTTTATTCATCTCTGACTGTATGACTGTATATACATATATTTTTTTTTTCTGTTCATAAAACCTTTACTCTGGAGCCCTGGTGCTGTCATTATTGTTTAACCCTGAGTAGCTTGAGTCTACACAGTGCAATCAATGTCCTAATGTGAGAGTTCTCTGCAATCATAAGAGGCAACTATCCGACACAAGCACTTACAGTCCATCACCTCACCTCCCATGTCTTTAATGGTGTCCTCAAAGGAGGTCTGTGTAGTGGATCAATCCCATGCTGCATTAGCCTGGAGATGATGGACGCTGCTTTATCAGAGTGACACGCATGTTTCATGTTCCACGTCAGCCAACGATCACACGAACATGATAATCAGCATGTGAAACAGTGATGAACTAACACTTGAATTCATTGGTGTGTGTGTTTCCTTTACTCAGCCTCTGCCCAGTCCTGTGGATCAGACCAGTTCTCCTGTCAGAACGGCCGATGTATACCTCCAACCTGGAGCTGCGACCGAGCAGACGACTGTGGGGACATGTCTGACGAGATGTCGTGCAGTGAGTGTGACATTTGCCCCTTCCTCACCAACATTTTCACCCAACATCAATCATCTGTGGGTCTGAAAGGTTGAAATCATGTGATGTGATGCAAAATCACGACAGAAACACTGGATATTCCCACTAAACATCGGTTGGTCCACACCACATCTGTACATCTACGCCAGGGGTTTTCAGCCTTAAGTTCAGAACCCCATTTGGGGTCACGAGACAATGGGAGAAGGTCACTAGATGCCTTCAAGAAGCGAAGAATAATTTTGTTGCCAATTTTTGCTTATTTTTACCTTTTTTCTGCAACTACACCAAACTTTCCATATTTTAACCTATTTTTTTGTCACCTTTTTAACCATATTTTTGCTCTTTTAATGTATTTTGGCTACATTACTCCCATTTCTCCACTTCTCATAGACTATTTTGGCACTTATAAACCCTTTTCACCACTTTTTAGTATATGTTGAACCAATATTGTCACTTTTAATTATATTTCATGCTTATTTTTGCCATGTCCATTATTTGCCACTTTAAACTATTTGTTCTTTCTTTTTAAATTTTATTACATCATCCTCCCTCCCTCGATTTTGGCCACTTTTAAGCCGATATTGACACTTTGAACCCTTTTTACCACTTTTTTTTTTTTTTGAGATTCTTATAAAAGATTATAAGACACAGAGGCAAGCTACAATGACCTCACATAAAGGAAAAATAAGGACACAAACTGTATTCCCCTCACTAGGGATCTGAAAGTTGCGGACTGCACCTTTAAAGAATGTGAATAATCCAGCTTCTCTTTGCCTTTGTGACGCTGAAACACGTCCCAGCTTCTGTATCTGTTGTGTCTCAGACAAACTTCCCCCTTTTCTCCACTTGATAGTTTTAGACTGGGGGCTATTGACGCTGAGGCCCAGGCAGACTCGCTAACGTAGCTTAGCACTTGTGCAGCTCAGTAAATGGAATGGCGTTGCTAGAGTTGTTCACTGCTCCTAAGTCGTGCCTGTGTGGTATTATACAATGTGCGTGTCAATAAAAGCAGCTGTGGTGTGTATTATTCATGGGAAATATTCATCAAAAATACATGGCGGGTAGACGGAGGGCAGGGGCTTAGTGACGTTCCTTTTGTAGACGCATTAAAAACTGTTCTTTAAAGTGTGGTGTGTTTTTTTTTTTTTTATTATTCTTTTTTTAGACTTGAATGAGATGAATTACCAACGTGCTTTTTAAAGATATGGGCAGTGGTTTTTAAAAAATTCCCATTCCAAGTGTATTGAATCAGTGTTTAGCAGTGATTGATGTTTGCCAACGTGCAACATTGCCTCAGTCTCCCTTTGTGCGTCCTTAAGCTGCTTCAATACTCAGCCACAAACAGACAGGCTGTAAAGCAGTAATTAAAGTTCATGCCTGGCTTCGTTCAATCATTATCAAACGCTCTCCGTTCTCCGTTCCTGAGCCTCCTCTCGGGCTCTGCTCTTCTGAAGGTGTGCCGTGGTGCGCGGCGCCGGCACTGGAGCCACTGTGGGTTTTTTTTTTTTTTGAAACACCTAAAGCTCAGTGGTGGACGCCGCAGAGATTGATGCTAATTTGGATTTTGTTTGTCAGTAGTTTAGTGCTTTACTCGGGGCCCTCTCCGTTCCCTCAAAGCCGTCATTATTCATGAATCCTGGTGTTTCGCTTTTAGCAGCGCCCGTGGTTCACTGGAATCCTTTTATTATTCATACATTGTTGTTATTCATGTTTTTTTTTTTTAAAGAAAAATATTATATTCAACCATTGCTGGACCAATGCAAAGATGATGTGTATTTGAGGAAGGATATTATATATTCCTTTATATTACACACTGCCTAAGGCCAACAGATCAATTCAGACGTAGACTTGCATTACATACTCAATAAAGCTTCAGGCACTCAGTGTACTGTATGTATATATATATATATCACCAAATCAGAAAAAAGAGCTGATATCTGATGAGAATTCAAATGTCAAACCTGGCAATATCATTTGTTTGCTTTATGCAGAGGAATATTTTAAATATGAAAAGAGTTGTGAATGTTTCCTTCACAACAGTCGCAAATATTGCATTTCTATATTCCTGGAAATGAACATTTGTAGAGTTTCAATAGTGTCAGATGAAACCTATCGATCAGAAAATCAACTTTTGCCATGAACGTGCAAAATGTGATATTATAAAGTGTGAAAATTTAATTATTACTGCTTTTCAGACATGTTATACCAGATATAAGTCTTGTATATGTCATGTATTACATCTATATTTACGTAAACATACATGTATGTCTGTGTATTTACAGTATGAGTATGTATGTATGTATAGATTGGAGTGCGTACATTGGTTATAGTTTGTTTATTCATTTAGATTTCAATGTATATAGATGTATTTATAAGTTCTTTGTATTTATTTTAAAATATTCGTATTTGTTTTATTTATTGGTTCTGTTTGTACAGTATGTGTTTGCATTGTTTCTCGAAGAAAATCAATAACATTTCTCACATTAGTTATTTAAACTATCATCTACAGTAAGTATGATTATAAGCTCAATTATCATGTTGAAATGGTATTTAAAGTAGTTTAGTAAGTCATTATTAGGGTTGGGCAATTTCTGGGAAATTGGCACAAGAATTTAAACTTTGGCATTTTGGGAATATTCAAGTATAAAGTTTGCAAGGGAATTATTGGCAAATTGGGAGTAATTTTAAATAACTATCATATACAAACATAGATTTTAACATCCAATAAAAAAATGTTTTAATAATCGAGGGTTTCAAAGTCCTGAGAAAACCTTCCATGGTAATTAACGGGAGTTGAAGGTTAATATTTACCAGGAATTTTAAAATATATTTTAGCCTCATCTCTAATATCCACATCAGTAATTTAAAATTAATCATAAGCATAATCAGAATTCCTTCATTAATCCCAGGGGGAAATTGTTTTTGTTACAGCCACTTAAGAAAAAATCACAAATAAAAGAATAAATGTTTAACAAAGATGAAAGAAAGAATAAACATTAAATAATTGTATCATTAAGTAAAAAAAAATCAGGATCCAACACACACATTACAGTAGTGAACAAATTAAAAAAATAAAAGTCAGATTAATAATAATAATAATAATAATAATAATAATAATAATACAAATATACAATTTATATACAAATATGATACAGATATTTACAACAATCAAGCTGTGAGGTTACAGTTTTGGTTAATTCCAATGAATAATTCCCACAAAAAGTTTATGTTTTTGAGTTTTCCCAAAATATCTGACCTTGGGTTTCTCATAGAAATACTGTATACTACAGATTTAATTTATGAATTTGCTTAATTATTGAAACATCTTTGAGGGGCATTTCCAAAAGGAAAACGTCTCTTAGGAGAGTAAATATGTAAATATATATCATGTAAATATTGTGCATCAGTGTGTTGTTTCAGTGAAATACCCTCTGGTTTCTATTTATGTTTATAAGATTTATTTTTATTAATGATAGTTTGTGTTGATGTTTTGCAGTTTTCCCTACGTGTGAACCTCTGACCCAGTTCAGCTGCTCTAATGGACGCTGCATCAGTGCTAAATGGCACTGTGATTCAGGTGAGATCAGCCATATTATTGCTTCTGTGTGTGTTTTGTGTAATAACAATATATTAATAATAATAATAATAACTCCTTTGTGCGTCCGTGTTCAGACGACGACTGTGGCGATGGCAGTGATGAAGCGGGCTGTGTCCAGTCTTGTGCTCAAACCCAGTTCAGATGCACCAGTGGACGCTGTATCCCAGACCACTGGGCCTGTGACGGAGACAACGACTGTGGAGACTTCAGCGACGAGAGCACCACCTGCCGAGGTGGAGGCGGGGCCTGTAAGACTTCCTGTGTTACCTTTCAAAGTTAAAGCAGTGAAGTCACTCATGCGTTTTGTTTTTGTTTTTCTTCCAGTGCTGCCGTCTGTGGTGGAATGCAGCGTGGAGGAGTTTCACTGTGTGGCAGATGGGACCTGCATCCCTGAGAGATGGAGCTGCGACGGAGACAAAGACTGTGAAGACGGCAGCGATGAGAAGGACTGTGAGGGCACCAAGAGGATGTGTGACCCCAAAGCAAAGTTCACCTGTAAAGACACAGGTGAGAGACGTCAGATAATGATGGAACTAACGTAAAAATATTTCAAGGCAGATTTAAACTAATGACTGAAAGTTGAACACTGACACGCCATTATTTAAGCATTCTTACACATAAGTTCACTTAAATCTTGGATAGAATCTCAATCTGGGGAGTGGTGGCCTATAGGTCAAAGAAGCGGGCTTGTCATCAGAGGGTTGCCGGTTCAAATCTCTTCCAGGCCATCATTGTGGGATGTTGAGCATGACCTTTAACCGCAATCCATCTGCTCCCTGGTGCACCTGCAATGTCAGACCACTGCTACCCCTCAGGGAAAATGTGTAAAATACAGAGAACATCAAACCAGCCGTGACTGTTGGTTATGTTTCCACTGTAAACCAAAGAAAACCCTCCTATACTAGTTTATTAATACTATCACATTAGTCCAGTTTTAAAGTCTTTACACTGTCTCCCAGTCAGCCTCAGAATAGACTTTAAAGTTCTGCTGCTGGTGTATAAATCTGTGAATGGCTTTGGTCCAGAATACATCAGTGAGATGTTAGTCAGGTATGAACCCAGCAGGTCTCTCAGATCTATGGACACAGGTCAGATAGTGGAGCCCAGAGCTCACAGTAAACATGATGATGCTGCTTTTAGTTGTTATGCTGCAAAGAAGTGGAACAAAGATTTTTAAATCAAAGTTAAAGGCTTTCTTTATCTCTACTGTGTATGACTGAGAGGGAGATTTTTAAACAAATGATTGTTGATTTAATGTTTTTCCTGCTTATTTTAATGTTCTTATTGATTTTACAACTGTTACATGTTTTCTGTTGCACTTTTTAATCATGGAAAGCACATTGAGTTGCCCTGTGTGTGAAATGCGCTGTACAAATAAATTTGCCTTGCCTTGTTTGCACAACGTTCAATATTTTCTACAAATCAATGCATTATTTTCAATTTTCTCATTTTTATATTTTATATATTTATTAATATTATTGTGGATAATACATTTAGCATGGAGCTTAATTTAATTTAGTATGTCTTGTGGAAAACATGTAACCAAGCTAATGTTTTTTTTTATTTTTTTATTATTTTCACTCAACAGGCAAGTGTATCACTAAGAGTTGGGTGTGTGACGGAGACATGGACTGTGAGGATCGCTCTGATGAGGAGGCCTGTGAGTCGTCCGTCTGTAAACCCCCTAAATACCCCTGTGCCAACAACAGCCTGGTCTGCCTCACGCCCGACAAGATCTGTAACGGCAAAGTGGATTGTCCCGACCGCTCTGATGAAGGACAAATCTGTGGTAAGATGAATATTTCAGTCATTATTATAATAATTCTTCTTTTGAAACTTTTTCTAAACGATTTGAGGAACGAAAAATTCAGGAATGAAACAACATCATGTAACCCAGTGTTTTTCAACCTTGGGGCTGCCTGAAATGACTAGTAATTAGTTTGAAAAAATTAGTGATTAAAATCATATTTTTCATATTTTTTTTAAAAATTATTTTTCCTTTTCAAATTCAAATGCCAAACACAATCTCAAACAACTGTATTCTATACGCTCTCACTTGCTCAAATATAAATCTAGTAAAATACAGTATAAAAATAAATAGTTAACTGAATAATTAAAATTGTATTTTTGTAATTTTTTAAAAAATTACTATTCCTTTTCAAATTAAAACACAACGCACACAGTTTCAAGCTGTAGTATATACTATCACTTCCTCAAATATAAATCTATTTTAAAAAAACACAGTATAATGTTAAATAATTAAATAGTTAACTAAATAATTAAACAATAATGAAAATCTAATTATTGTTATTTTTTTATTCCTTTTTAAATTTTAAACACAACACTATCTCAAACAACTGTATTCTATACACTTTTCATTTTTCAAATATAAATCTAGTAAAATACAGTATAACATTGAATAATGAAATAATAATTGAAATTATATTTTTGTATTTTTTTCGTTTTTTCGTTCATATTCCTTTTCAAATTAAAACACAACACACATAGTTTCAAACTGTATTATATACAATCACTTCCTCAAATATGAATCTATTTAAAAAAAAAAACACAGTATAAAAATTTGATAATTAAATAGTTAACTAAATATTTAAACCATAATGAAAATCCAATTATCATTTATTTATTTTATTTCTTTTAAATTAAAACACAACACACACTATCTCAAACAACTGTATTCTATACGCTTTTACTTTTTCAAATTAAAATCTAAAAAAAAAATAAAAGAAAACAGTATAAAAAATTGTTATTTAAATAATTTAAAAATAATGAAAATGAAAATTATATTTTTGTAATTTAAAAAAAAATATTATTCTTTTTCATATTAAAACACCACACACAAATCCAGTATAAGTCACTATAGTGCTATTCCTAACATTATATTTCAAACATGATAAAAACATTTTTTTTAAAAGTATTTGGGGTCGCCAGAAATTTGCAATATCAAAAAGGAGTCACGACCCAAAAAAGGTTGGGAACCACTGATTGAACCTCTGAGAACCAGTGTACACTGTTTATTCACCCCACAGTCACTTCCCAAGCATCTCCAGATGTTATCGGAGCGACGACAAGTCCCAAACCATTAGCTTGTGTTTGTTGAGACGTTGAGTGTGTGAATGATTTGCAGCTCAACAGGAAACACGACGATACCAGATCGTTTGCACTCAAGTTGAGACTGAGAGGTTGTTCTCGTGCCCACTTTTACTGGTGATCTTAATCACAGTGGGGGAGAAATAATCTTGTATTATACTATCAATACTGTCTGTGGTTGTATAACAATAACACCAGCTCCTTTCCTTTCATTTGTTTTGTTTTTGGAGCAGTAAAGGCAATAAAAGCCATTCATCCTCCATAGTGTTCTGTTTTTATACTGTATTATAAAGATGTGCTCATAAAGCAAGGCCCTGTCTTTATTATTAGGTTATGGACACACTGTATACCGGGGGTAGGCAACTTTTATCACAGCGGGGCCACAAAAAGATGTTTGTTTGCTCAGAGGTCCACACGATCAACATTCATGTCAGCATTTAGAATAATGAGTGACCTAAGCCTCAATACAGGAAAGAACAAAGAGTTTTTATCATCATTTTGTGTGTTATTCTGTCATTCTGTGTACAGTATGTTTGTTGTTGTCTTGCTCGTTCTGAAGCATTCTGTGCATTTCTGTAGTCCTTTTGTGTATACATTTCTGTAAAATACATGTTTTTGGAGTCATATCTTATATTTATGCTGCCATTTTGCATTTTTTAGAGTAATTTTTATGTATTTCTGTTGTTGTTTTACTTGTTTGTGAGTACTGTGGGTTTTCTGAGTCATTGTTTGTGTTTTTCTTGTCTTTTTGTGTACTTTTGTTGCTATTTTCCTTTTGTGTATTGCTGTTGTTGGTCATTTTTGTTGTAGTTTTGTGTTTTTTTTGGAGAATTTTATTTTTGTTATTTTGTATTTTATTGTATTTTGTAATTCTTTGCTTTTGTTTTGTGTATTTTTCTGTCATTTTGTACATCTACTTTGGGGGCCGCATTAAATTCGACTGAGGGCCGCATGTGGCCCCCGAGCCGCCAGTTGCCTATGCTGCTGTATACCATAAACCAGAGTTTTGCATCTCTAGCAGGATTAGATGACACAATAACTTAACATAAATCATTCTGGATTCCCACTAGAATTGGATATATTCTTCATTTGTGTAACACTAGTATAGTAACCAAAGAAACGCGCAAAAACAAACTAAGTTGTGCTCCGCATGGTTGCTTCTTTACCCGCTGTTTCTTCTTCTAGGGTTTCTGACCAATGAGGGAATTAAATGTGCTCGAAGATTATTGTGGATTTTTGATCAAATGATGCCAAAAAAAAACTTACATACTGCAGCTTTAAGCTGGATGTTGCATAACCCTCTTCAATCTCTCCACATTTGTCACTAGACTGGTTCAAAAGATTACACCCCACAACACAACATGCACAATAGTAGCATCACATTACACTTCAAGCACAACCAAAATAGTTGACTCTTACCCATCCCTTCCATTGACCCACCCTGAATCCCTCTCTCCTGTTCCTTTCCCCCCTCACCAAGGTGTAACACTGCCCTCTCTTTTTATATCCTCCCTTTAATAAAATGTGTCTTACCCTTCCTTAGGGAGAGCTGGTGATGGTTACAATTATTTTTATTATTATGTTTATATTTATTATTATTATTTTAATCAAATAAGTGTATTTGTTTCATTGAAATAATAAAACATGCATTGCCGTTGCAAAAAGATTGCATTACATGTAGTGTTGATCTTTGAAAGCATGGAAAGGAAAATAAATAAAGATAAATCAACAAACTGTTCTTTTACTTAAATCATGTCCATAAAAGAAGAAAATGAATAACATGTTTTTCCGAGTGGGCGTTTGTAAATCAAACAAAGTTTATAATCAACAAAATATGTGTTATAAATCATAAATCATTGCAGCTTTAAACTCCACGGGGAGCTAAAATAAACTGGACTGATTGAATGAAAGAGATTTATAAAAAAAAAAAAAAGTTGTAAAACCACAGGTTAACTAAACTCATGCTTCCATCCTCCTTATTTAAGGGGATCTCAACCTTGGGGTCGCGAGACACTGGGAGGGGGGTCGCCAGATGCATTTACTAAGATTATTTTTTTAAACAATTTGAGCCCATTTTTGCTTATTTTTACCATTTTACTGCAACCACATCAAACTTGCCATATTTTAAACTACTTTCATCACTTTTTTTGCCATATTTTTGCTCCTTTGAATGAATTATTGCTATATTACTCCCATTTCTGACACTTTTCCATCAAATTTCAATGCATTTTCTGCACATTTTTTTCACTTTTGAAGACATTTTTTCCACCTAATGTTACATATGTTGATCCATTATTGTCACTTTTAACCTCTTTTCATCATATTTCAGGCTTATTTTGGCCAATTTAACCACATTCACGATTTGTCATGCCCATTATATGCCTTTTTAAACTAATTGTTCCAATATTGACACTTTGAACCCTTTTTTTAATCACTTTTTCTGTCCATTTTTGCCACTCTAATTTGAAATTTTTAACCAATTTCTGTAGTTTTTCGAATCCCATTTCACCATCTTTTCCACCATTTTTGGTCACTTACAACCTACTCAGTTTGCTTTTCTTCCGCTCACTAAGAATTCTTGACTTCTCTCCATCCTCAGATCTGTGTCTGGTCGCCCGAGGCGGCTGCAGTCACCACTGCACGGTGGCGCCGGGTAAAGGAGTGGTGTGCTCATGCCCTCCAGGGCTGCATCTGGACTCCAGCAACAAGACGTGTGAGGCGGTGGACTACTGTAGCCGTCACCTGAAGTGTAGCCAGGTGTGTGAGCAGTACAAGACCACCGTCAAGTGCTCCTGTTACCCAGGGTGGGTTCTGGACGCCGACGGAGACTCCTGCCACAGCACAGGTAACAGCAAACACATGGGCACATGTGGCCCCCTAAAGTAAACACACTAAATGACTCCCACAGTACAAAAGTAGGACAAAAAACATACAAAAAAGGCAGCATAGTTTTACAAAATGATTTCAAATGAATACAAAATTACAATGAAATACAAAAAAAGGATAAAAAAAAAATACAGACAACAAAAAAATTGAAAATGACAACAAAAGTAGACAAACCATTTTCCAAAACACCAACAAAAATAGACAAAATAACTCCCAAAAGTAGAAGAAAAAGAGAAAGAACATTTTTTTTAAAAAAAAAGGCAGCGCAATTTTACAAAAGGATTTGAAATGACATACAAAAAAGGATGAAAAAATACATATAAATAACAGAACATATAGACAACAAAAGTTGAAAAATTATCCAAAATGGTAACAGAAAAAAATCACAGAAATAACAAACACACAAAAAGACTCATAACACACTTGGGAAGAGTAAAATCACACAGAATGATTCTAAAAAAAAAACACACAAAACGCCAACAAAAATACACAAGATGAATTTTGAAAAACATAAAATAGCAGAAAGAAAAATCCACAAAGAGAGAAAACATGCAAAAACGGAAGCATAGTTTTACAAAATGATTTCAAATGCATGCAAAATAAAAAAAATTATAACACATATGTTTACTGTGTAAACACACAAAATAACTGAAAAATATACCAAACAACAACATAAATACTCAAAATGACTCCAAGAACACCCAAGACAACTACAAAAATAAAAGAAAAATGTACAAAACGACTACAAAAATACACATAAATGACATTAAAAATGAAAAATGGCAGTGAAAACACACAAAACAACAACAAAAACACACACAAACCCTTTATTCCTCCCTGTGTTAACGCTCAGATTGGTCATTATTCCCAATGCTGTCATGAATGTGGCCCCAAGATTGGAAAATCACATTTTTGTGTCCCCCACTGCAATAAAAGTTGCCCATCTCTGCCCCAGCCTTTTCAAATGTTGAAGTATCAGTATGTGGGCTCAGCTCTGCTGCGATGCAAAATTCAACAATATTGATTCTGATTTAAAATGAACGCTACAGGCATAGTATGGTAATGAAAATTCTTCGTCTGAGTGATACTCATTAATATAAGAGTTGCACCACCACACAATGGGGGAGAAAAGTTGTCTTAGCGTTTTCAAATGAGAGAATTTAGTAAAAGAAGTGGATAGATGGTTTAAAGAAAAGCTTAAGAGTGTTTAGTCAAACTTAATCAGCGTCAAACCTAAAGAGGCGACCAGGCCTTGTCTGATTCCATTCTGATGTTGTTCCTAAACTACAAGGTGTGTGTGATACACCTCAGGCTGTATATATATATATATGCACACACACATACATTACCATACCAACCCTAATGCCTGTCTTCTCTCTATTGTGCGCTCTTATTGAATAATCCATAGGATGTAAGCGCTTGAATACAATAGTAGCACATGAGGTATTAGATTGTCACATTCAGATTTATGGCCCTGGTTTAATTACTACCAAAACTCTTTTTCATCCCTGGATTGACTGTAGTCGCAGCTCTAATCATACATTAACACAGAGAAATAGACAGTTTTTCATTAAAAGCTGATCAGAATTCTGTGGCCGTGTCATCCATCTTGTCTGCAGTGCAAACACTCCAGCTTTATGTGTGGAAAAATGTGAGGTTTTTATTATTTATTAAACTCCTGGCACACGCCCGCCTCTTATTTTCCCCTTTTCTATATCCCATTAATAGGAGATTTGTTGGTGAGAATTGAAGCTGCTAATGGTTTTCCCAGAGTTGCTATTGTTAGCTTGTTTTGTTTCAGTTTGGTTGAATCCTAAAATGATGTCATTGAGGAAGGACGCTTTTCATTATGTTAGTGTGCAAACTTTCCCTCGCTCTATAGTCGTAGGATGGAGAATGAAAAGAAAAAAAAAACCTTCTCAGAAAAACTTTGTTTATCTCGTCGCACAAGACTTAAAGTGGATAAATTCTGATTAAATCCTGGTTGAAGCTGGAGGGGACATTAAGCACTACAGCAGGGTTGTCTTTACACTTCATTTAATATGTGTTGTTGTTGTTATTGTTTTTGTTTTTATGTAAAGGAGGGTTGGTATTGCATTGAATGCATTTTTTATCTCTTTTTAAGTTGGATTCTGCTGCACTAATGCATAGATTTAAAAAAAAAACAAAAACATTTGAGCTGTTAAGAAATGTATAAAAAGATGATGAAAGCAAACCAAGGATGAAAACTGTTATTATAGGGACATGATTTAAGTGCACAGGGGACAGCTGATCAGCTTTCATAGTTGATCAGTCAGCTTTCTAAAAGCAGAAGTGAGAGTGGTCGTCCAAAGGATGGATGGAGTGTTGGATGCTAAACTGAATAAACAAGATTTCCAAACTCTCTGAATGCTTTAAAGTTGCTAGAAAACGAGAAAACAATTGATAACATTATGTCCAAAATCCACAGAAAACATGAATGAATGGCTGTGTTGTAAATGTCATGCTAACGTACGACTCATGCTAAGTTTGATGTCAAAATGAGTATGTAGTGTGTTCATATTAAATAGTATGAAAAGATTGAGTGAATGTACACTATATAGGGACATTTTTTAAGTATGTGCGGAGGGCACACTCGTCATACTCAACCGTCCCATGATGCATTGCGAGTGGACCATAAAATCGTCCTGGGACCGGTGTCATGAACTGAGTTCACATCATACTGAGATTGTATATGCACATGCGCACTACCGAAAAATTAATTGTTGCTATAAAAAAATTAATTATTTTTGTTTATTTTTGTTTTCAAAGTGACCGGACTCGTGTTTTATTTGTTTATTGGTTTATGTTAGGATTAGGGTTATAATCTCAGTACGGTGGTAAAGCATCCCTACTTCCTTTAGTTTTGTAAAGAGGGGCTTTGGTAGTTTGGTTAGTGGCACAATGGAGGGTCTCCGAAAGTCCCTGATATGTTGGAATGAAATGTATATACGTGAGTTTTTATGAGTTGATATTCTACTTGGTCACTTTCTCGCTTAAAATGCTTTCAGAACTTTCAATTATTGGCGAATCAACGGAGATATTTAGCCTCAGTTTGCTTCTTGTTTTTGTCGTCGTAGGTTCCAAATCATAACACACCTTAAGTTTTTATAAATCAGACTCTACCGTCCTCTATGGACTTAAGACTACTATTGTGTGGACTATCTAAAATGGCACACAGCTAATTGATGCTAACTGACTCATCTAAATACTCATCCAATAAGATAAACAAGCTTCTCATTATTGCAACAATTAACCAGGTAATGAAACCCTTGATCTGCGAGACTATTATGATGAAACTAAAATAGAAATTTAATTTTAAAAGTAAAAATAATTTCTCTAAACCCCAGGAAAGAGATGAACATTAATGTGATTGTGTCTACTGTCACTGTGATCTGTTAAACAAAACCTGATATTTTCCATATCTTCAGTGCCATTGGACGTCCTAGCTTCCAAACCTCCCCGGGTTCTTCCCTGATCTCTGCTGTGAGGCGTATCACAGTACAAACCATTACATCATCATGTGGCCTTTTACTTGTATAAGAAGGAAAATATATAGGAAAAAACCGTCCTCCAAATGTTGCCACAGAGGCATCCAAAGTCTCTCTCTCTCTCTCTCTGTTGTTTCTCCGTCTGTCTTTGTCTAGATCCCTTCGAAGGGTTTGTCATTTTCTCAATCCGACACGAGATAAGACGAATAGACCTTCACAAGCGAGACTACAGCCTGCTGGTGCCAGGACTGAGGAACACCATCGCATTGGATTTCCACTTCAGCCAAAGCCTTCTTTACTGGACAGATGTGGTGGAAGATAAGATCTACAGAGGAAAACTCTCTGAGTCTGGAGGTACAAGTTCAAAGAACAGACTTTATGTTCCTCAAGGTATTATTGCAGCTAAAATATTTTAGACAAGGCACACACACTTAGATGATTTATCCCAGTCATGCTAAACCCTACAACTTCTTTAAAAATAGAATAAATGGCTTATTCTGATAGTAACTGGGTTTTGTTAAATGCATGTAAACTGGTTAGCTCAGCTGAAATTGGACAATCCATAGCTTAATTACCACACCCACATAATGCTATTGACTATGGAGCGAATAGCGCACATAGCAAGTTAGCTCCATAGGAATCAGACACGGTGTTCTGCGCATGCGCCACATTTTTGACTGACAAGGAAACAGATTTTATGTTGCTACAGCTAAAAGGAACTAAACGTCTTAAAATGCAAGGCCGAGGGAAAGTTACGGAGAAAGAAAAAAAAGATTATTTCATGTGGACAGTTACAATAGACAACCCAGATGTGCTAATTTTTTACACTTGTCCACATGAGGTCTTTAACGTGACAAAAGAAATACAAGACTTTTATCTGTGACTTTCCTCTTTGGTTTACACAGAATGATGTCAATGAATGTGATTTACGATTGGTAAAGGATACAGTGCCACCTATGGAGTTCTTCAGGGTTTGGGTTTTTTAGGCTATGTTTACATTGATTTTTGCCCACACGTGACATGATTCTGTTTTTTTTGTCTACGTGAACAGTACAATTCCGATTTTTTTCAAATCCAACCCAGGCCACTTTCATATGTCGATATACAAATCCAATACGTATTTGATATTTTGCAATGCAACTGTTGTCTGAACAGCCAGGTCGCATTCTATCCAACCTTTACGTCATAATAGTGCATGGTACGTAGTACCTCAGGAACTCATTTGAGTATTGGTCACTTTAAGAACACATTCCGTTCATACTTCAAACTGATAGAAACTCATTTAATGTGTAATATATGAACAAGCACAAAAATAATCGGATTTTTCAAAAATATACCAATTGAACAAAAACCTTCTGGGGCCTAAGGCGTTTTTGCTGTTTTCTCACTGCGTTTGATTTTTACCTTTATATTTCATATAAGGAAATTCACAAATCTTGCATGTTTGGTATCATTTTTTTCAGGAAAACCACCCAAATGTGAATACGATGTATTTTCTTTAATATGGCATATTGTATTAACACAGTGGATCTAAAACCACTATAAAAACTCAAATTTTAGTGGGAAAAAGTTAGGGTTTTTTTTTTACTATAAAAGTCACAAAACATTTTTAACGAATCATTTTTATTACTTGTACAGCAAATCTAAACTAGATATTTCAAAAACGTATATATAGATAAATAAAAAAACACAGTTATACATAGCTATTTACAGTGAAATGCAAGCAATTAGAACTATTTACAAAAAAAAGTCACAAATACAGGGAAAGACAAATTATATGTGCCTCTTTGTGTTGATATAAAACAAAAAACGAATATACTAGACACTACACGCCATTCTCACTCACTACACACTAACTAAACAGTCAAATCACAGTAATAATCACTATAATCTAAGACCTGCAGTGTGAACATAGTCTTAGACAAGACGAGAGGTCCGTTATTCCACCTGTGAGTATAACTTGATAGTCTAGTCTAGTCTAGTATCGTATACATTGCAAACCTTTACCAACTCTTTAAGTTAAGTTATGGATTAAATCAATAATATGAACTTTGATCAAGTGTTATTTGGTAAGATTATGTTCTGTGTCAAGATGCTTAAACTGCCCTTTTAACAGTTATTGTAGTATTTACAGTAAATGTTCATGTTAACACCAATAACAATCACTATCAACACCAATTAGAAATTGTTATTCTATTGTTAAGCTAGCTGCCTTTTTCTTGTTTTCTAGGAGTAACAAGTATTGAGGTGGTAGTGCAACATGGCCTGGCCACGCCCGAGGGTCTGGCCGTGGACTGGATCGCGGGAAAACTGTACTGGATTGACAGTAATCTGGATCAGATCGAGGTGGCCATGCTAAATGGAGATATGCGCACTACGCTAATTGCCGGCGGCATGGAGCATCCGCGGGCCATCGCTCTCGATCCAGGCCAGGGGTAAGTTGTTTTCCAGGAACTCGCACTCACACGCAGAATGCTGGTAGCCGCCGCTAGCAGGGCCATCCATCAGATGCTTTTAATAGTGAAATAAAGTCGAAGCGCAGCCTCCCAATATCTCTCACTTGTGCATCTGCTTTGATATATGAAGATATCTGCAGTGTTGAGGCCCATTAAGGCAGCAGTTATTGAGTGCATTAATTACACCCCTATGCTGCTCTTTCAAGAAGAGGAAACTGATGAATCTCAACTCTTCCAGTGTTTAGCTGACCGTTTACTTTAGTTTCTGCTTCACCAGATATCAGAATATTGGAGGTTTTTTTGTGAAGATTTGCCCCGTGCTGTACAAAGTCTGAGATGATCAGTGAATTTAAATGACACGTTTAGGGCCATGAGAAGCATTTGGTCACCACGGAAAACCCTTTGTGGCTTCTTTTTAAACCCGATGCCCTATTATTACTATTACCTCTGCCACAAGTGTCTATTAGATGGTAAAAGCACTCGAGTGAAGCTCCTGTTGGTCTAGTATGTGTCGCACTAAGTTACGTGTTATATTTAGCCAAAGAGTGCTTTTATTGTCTTTTCCTTAGTCTCTATTTACACCCAGACAAAAGAAGTGCAGCTCTCCACCTGAGAGTCCACTTCAAACCCTGCTCAACTCTTCTTGCATTTTAATGTCCTTCT
Organism: Gouania willdenowi; assembly: GCF_900634775.1. NCBI lineage: Eukaryota > Metazoa > Chordata > Actinopteri > Blenniiformes > Gobiesocidae > Gouania > Gouania willdenowi. The sequence continues at coordinate 5,262,465 of NC_041064.1, forward strand.
TGTGATGGTTTCACGGGGTAAAAAAGCACTCTTGGGTTTTTGATGTGGAATGAAGCAATAACTAACAATTTTTTATAGCGATAGGCAACCATCACATCAGTGCACTTTTAATGTTCGGTCCAAAGTGGAATTTTAAAACTTTGTTACTATCGTAATTTGTGTAAGAGTTCATTTACATCAAGCTTTTAGCCTCAAACGCACATAGGGTTGTAAAGGGCTGGAAAAGGTCAGTGTTTTGGGAATATCAGAATTAGAATCCCCCCCAGGGGGAAATTACTTTCATACAGGGGATTGAGAGTTATTCCAGATAAAAAGAATAAACACTCAACAAAGAAAAGGAAAAAAGAAAACATGTATATTTACTGTATGTGACCATAAAACAATATAAACTTTTCATTGGAATTATTTATTGTAATTAACCATAAATCAGGGTAACTTTTAAATAATTCATGCTGATACTGTAGTTAGTGCCTATATACATTTTCCCAGCTATATTTAACGCCCATGTTTAAGGACCAACTACCAATTTTTTTTTTTTTAAATCCATGGAAAGCTTTAATCTTTTAAAATTCCTGGAATTCTGCAACCCCTTCAAATGTTATGTTTTTTTTAGTGGTATTATATTTGAATTTATGCTAAACTTCATAGTTATTTCAAATTACTCCTAATTTCTGATTAATTCCAATAATAACTTGAAAAGTTAATATGTTTGAACTTTGCTAAAACTTCCAAGCTTAAGTTCCTGGTGATATTTACAGGAAATTTCCGGCCTTTTCAACCCTAAACAAACCCAATAACTCTTTATTTGTGGGCATTGCCATCTTCTCCCCAGCCCGCTTGGCCCCTACGGTGTAATTTTGATGCTTTTGTGTAGTTTTTTCCTTTCTTAATTGGTACTGTCATATTTAACTGTGGCACGCTTGGACACAAAAAGGACTTCCAGGCGTGTCCGTGTCCATAACAGTCCCAATATCACTGCAGGTCCCACATAATACCTCATTTAAATTTAAAAAGCACATCTTCGAATCGCATCGGGTCGCATTGATACAGCCTATGGGCCATTGTTATTCTTTTGGCTAGAGACATTTCTGAGGTAAGAGCCAAAATCATATTTACCTGTTTGCTGTTGTGACGCGCGGCCTTGTTTCCGTGCACAGTTCCACATTCACTTTGATTGACAGTCTTCGCTACAGGAAGTTGAAGCCTATTGGCTGGGCGATCACTACGCATTTTTATAGGGGTCTATAGGACGGAGGCAGGATTTATAAACATTAAAGGGCCCATGTTATGCTAAATTAACTTTTCTGTGCTTTAAACATCATAAAGTGCTATGTGGGCTTCATACACATGCCCAAAGTGTTTTTTTCATTGATTCCATCAATCGTTAGTTAGAGGGTGATTTGCTCCTTTCCTACTACAGGGTGAGCACAAACACCTCGCTCCAATTTGATGTCGCGTTCCCACTTTGATGACAAATTGATGACATGGCACTGAGCTGGAGAAGCCACGCCTCCAGGAAGCTCTCTGCCGTGATTGACATGTAAACAGACACGCCCACGAAGGTGAGCATGCCAGCGTCATTCGCGCTGTGCTATGTATGCATTATCTACAGTCTATGTATGCACCGACGAACGCCCCGCCCCCCACGCTCTGTCTCGTGTTTATAAAGCAGCATGAGCTCGGCTACGGAGTGGGTGGGAGGAGGAAGTCAGTGTCCCATCTATAGACACGCCCACTCATGAATATGCATTAGTAGGCCACAAATCAGCCTGTTTGTGTAGAGTTGCTCAGAAAGTGACTTTTCACAGGCTAAAACTCTGGAAAACAGGTGAGTTTGGGAAAATAAACCTCAAATACTACATTTTTGGGGTTTTTTTTTTAGAACAAATGGAGATAAATAGCATGACATGGGACCTTTAATGTATATGAATGACCACTGGCAGTAAAAGACTAGTTAGATATTTTTTCGCATTTCAAAAGAATCATACATAAACATAGATTTCTCAGAAACTTCTTCTATCAGCTTTAAGGTTAAAAAATGGTACTTACAACAAATTGGTTATCTGGAAACAAACATTAAAATTAATATTTTACTTGAATCCTGTGGAGAGATTAAATATACGTTCCAAAGCCTGCTGTTGTTAACGTGCACTTAACACATGGAAATCACTGATCTGTTTCAGCACTAATTCCTATGGCTACAGTCTTTTTTTTTTGACTGCTCAGAGTAGAATTAATGAGCGCTGTTGTTACCCAGCACACATTTCCATTACAGCACAATAATTCTAATCGAATTACTGGAATCCACTCAAAGCACTGCCTCATTGATCGGATTTGTCTCATCAAGTGAATACCACGATCGATCCAGACAAGGAGTATTTCGTCCCAACATGGTTTTTTTTTTTTTTGTGGTGCTCAGCATGTGATTTAAACTCCGTTGTCCCCATTCACCTCTTTGTTTCCCTGTGACACTGCACACAAAGTGACTGAAGGCAATGTTTGTTTGTTGGCAGCAAGAAGCTGAAGACATTATCTAATGCACGTCAGTGAGGGTGATGATGATGATGGTTCATTCTCAGGCCTCATTGAGCTGTGAAATGAAATGACACAATCATCCAACGGAGTTTAAGGTTGCACCGGATCATCTGAGCCACTTGTGAAGAATTACTGAGCATTAAATATGCAGTTTTAAAAGGTCTTTAGAGACTGATGTGGGCTAACCAAGAATTCAAGCCCAGGCAGAGCAGATTAAACCAGTGTGTTCTCAAATGGGGTACGATGTGTACCCCTAGGGGTACGCAGTGGCCACTGCTTGAGAAAGCGAGAGAGTGGGGAAAAATAAGAAAGCATTAAAAATAGGTTTTTAGGTTGTTTTTAGTTAAAATGATAGATATGGTGAAAATGATGATGAAAATTATCTTGTTTGAACATAAACTGAAAATACAAAGTCAGTCTTGGTTCCACACTAGGCGGGAGATACTGTAACTGGAAATGATAAAAAAAATATAGAAATAATTCTATTCATGAGGCGCTAATTTTTTTTAATTCCACTTATTTCCAAAATGAGATTATTTAAAATGTGTTTTATTATCACTTATTTCTCCATCGTTACACACTATAATTGTTTTTTTCACAGTATTCTAAACAAATTGTTAGTCGGACAAAGGGGGGTACATGGAATCAGAAATAAGAGAAAGTGGGGGTGGGGGTGGGGGGGGGTACTTGAGGCCACAAAAAGTTTGAGAACCACTGATTTTATACAATGGGCATTAAATGCTTTGGAATATGAAAATATACTGTACTACAGGTTCAGATAATATGTCATTTGAAATGCTTCAAGATAAATATAACATACATAGGAAGTACTTTTTCAAATATTTTCAACTTAGAAACGTTATTAGATAAAAACAAAGCAATCTTTTAAAACCACTTCAGTCTAAATTACAGGTCTTGATCACTGAAGACAGTTAAAAAGAAAAAAATCTCAAAATTTAACCACTTACTGGTGTCAAACTCTCCAGAGAACTCAACTGTTAAACTTATGGCATGGAGAAGAATGACATTCTCTTAGTGTTTGTATAAAAACCCAAGAACAAACTATGAACTCTACAATATAAATGTTTGGTGAGAGTTTACATCACTCCAGTTAAACAGAATAAATACAACCCTGACATTCCAGATACTCGTTCAAAGTGTAACTAAGAAAAATGCACACTGTTCTACTGCATTTGTAAATTATATTGAGAAGGATATTGTGTTATCGCAAATGCAATTACCGTAATTTCCGGACTATAAGCCGCTACTTTTTTCTCACACCTTGAACCCTGAGGCTTAAACAATGACGCGGCTAAATTGTGGATTTTTCCCGGTTTTATAAGCTTCATGCCGTCACAACATTGAGCTCCGTCACATTAGATCAGGTGGAACGATGAAATTGTGAACATTAAATAATTTTTGAATGCACAGAATCATTTTGTCATGATGCACAGTGCAACGACACGGAGAAATGTTGTCAGAGAGAGAGAGAGAGAAAAAAGCTCGTCTATCTGCCCGTTCTGATTGGCCGAGTTTTCTGACGGGCACTCTCATCAGCCAGTAGGGTGCGGCCTGTGTTAGGCTGCAGCACTTGTGTGGATTTTTCTTAGATAATTGCTAAATGATTGTAATGCGGCAAATAAATCAGTGTGTTTTATGACCCGGAAATTACGGTAAGCGTTCAGCCCTAATCGTGGATGACATTTCTTGTAATATATCGATTATCGCAGAATTGCTGTATCTGGATATTATTGTTACCGTGGGCAAAATATTGTGAGAGTATTGTATCGTGAGGTACCTGGTGATACCCAGCACTAATATCTCCTGAAAGGAAAGAATGTACTGTATATGGAGGCCATTTATCACCTTTGCGGAACATTTGAATCTATCCGAGGATCATAATGAGGTAATTGTACTTAGGACTACATCTTGCTTTTTTGAGTTTATTTTCTTAATTTTATTCACCTTTTTGTTTCTTTGTTCTTGGAAGTATTGAAGTATCTGTACACTTTTGTCACTTGTCACGAAGAAACAAAAGTATGGATATGTGTCTGAGAGGTTGTATCGTGTGTGTTGTAAAAGCTAAAAATAATTAATATATTGTTGGGGAAAACAAAAAGGTCTTTAACTTGGATTTATACATTATAGAGAATATTTCCATTGCTTTTTGTCTCTAAATACTTAAAATACAAGCAGACGAATTAGTGCCAATCGTTTCTGTTTCTAGGATTCTGTTCTGGACCGACTGGGACGCAACGTTTCCTCGCATCGAAGCGGCATCGATGAGCGGCGGTGGGAGACACATCGTGTTTAAGGATATGGAGATCGGGGCCTGGCCTAACGGACTAACACTGGATCACTTGGAGAAGAGGATCGTTTGGACAGATGCACGGTGGGAGATTTTTTTACGCTGCGCCGGATGCATTCACACCTTTATGCATGACTATAAATAAATGCAGAGGTTCTCTCGTCCTTTATTCAGTCTAATGCTTTTTATGATCCTGAGAGGTTTGGGATAGTGAAAAAATGTTTTAAATATTAATATCTTAGCAGTGTCGTCGCCTTCTTTGGTTTTTAGTGGATCTTGAAACATTTCGGTTCCACTTTCTATTTTAATGCTTGTGAAAAGAAAGAGTGTTGATGTGTACCAGAGTTGGGTTCAATTACTTTTTTTTAATTACAATTATGATTACAGTGACTGGCATTTTTTCCAATTACAATTAAATTATAAGTATTATTTCCTCCCCTAAATGTCACTTAACAGTTACATTCTCAATTACTAAAGTTCAAATTCAATTCATCATAATTACATAAATAAGCCCATGAAACTTACATTAGCTGTAAAATCCACTAAAATATGTTTTTATCATCTAATTTGTTTAACATCTCTTGGTTACATTGTTAGGCTTCCTAATCAATGAAAATATTGCTTTTAGTATTTGTTGATGTGGACATCGGAGCCTTTTATTGTGTCAGTATTCACTAGATTTCTATGATTTTGAAATGGTAAAATTATTCTAAACAGATGTGACAGGTAAACTTGATATGAAACATATTTTATTAATTAACTACATATGTGTAAGCCATAGAATTATAACATTGTTCCCCAGTTTTACATTTAAATATAGTATATTACAGTTTATAGTCTATTATCTGAACTCAATTACAATTAAATTATCATTACAACAGAAACATTGAAATTATAATTACGTCATAGTTACGTCAACTATGCAATTACATTTATAATTCACCCCAACCCTGATGTGTGCCATGGTTGGGGGTCAATTAGAATTGTAATAATTAATTACATTTATGGCGTAATTATATTTGTAATTGTAATTTTAAAAATATTGTAGTGTGGATGAGCCGTGAAATAAGGGTTATTGAAGTCTTGTCAGAATTCGCCTTTTATTGCTGAACAAGGGAGCAGGACAATCGCACACAGTGCTCTTACACACCATCCACACTGTCAGCACATGAACTAACACACTCCTTTTCCTCCCGTCCACACTTATTAATCCTCGTTCTACTCCCGCCAACCATGAACGTGAGTACACAACAAAAGGAAACGTCACAATCACATACATTAATTCAGGGCGGCAAACACACACGGAAACACCCAACGTGGCAACCCAGACATGGCAACGTAGAACAACACCAAGGCTGGATTCACCGGCATCACAATATGTTGCTGTTGTAATCATAATTAAATTGTAATTGCGTTTACATAATTGACTTTGTAATTGTAATTGCCATGAAAATTCCATAAAAATTGTCAACTGTAATTTAACACAAAACTGTGGAGCCATGTTACAGTTCTATGTACAGTTCTACACATATGTAGTTAACAATTAATAAAATCCATTTCATGTTAAGCTTTCCCACATTTTACCATTAAAAAAAACTGAAATCTACAAGAACAATGACACAAAAAGGCTCAGACGCCCCCACCAAAAATATTAAAAACCTATATTTACATAGAATAGGAAGCCTAAGAAGGTAACCAATAGATAGGAAATAAATTAGATGATAGATATTTGTTTTTAGTGTATTTCACAGCCGATTTAGGATCCGTTAGCACAAATGACGCTAACAGAAAGCTAACACAAGAGAAAGGTTAACTTTTATGAGGTGGTTTATTTCAGACTTAGTAATTGTGATTAATTGTAATTGAACTTTAGAACATAATTGTAATTGACTGTAATAATTTTAATTGTAATTATAACACTGATTGAACATGGATAATTGAAGACGTAATTGTAACTGAAAAATGTAATTGACCCCAACCCTTGACGTGTGCTGGGCTTTATTCAACAGCTCGGACGCCATTTTCTCGGCTCTGTACGACGGTAGCGGCGTCATCGAGATCCTCAGAGGCCATGAATACTTGTCCCATCCCTTCGCCGTGTCTCTCTTTGGTGGAAACGTTTACTGGACGGACTGGAGAACAAACACGTTAGCCAGAGCGAACAAGTGGACGGGACAAAACGTCACAGTCATCCAGAAGACCAGCGCACAGCCTTTCGATTTGGAGATCTTCCACCCCAGCAGACAACCACAAGGTGAGAAGAACAACTAATTAACAATAAATGCTTATAAGACACTGAGATGAGCTACAATGGCCTCATGTAAAGGATTTACATTATCAGCTAGTGGTGGAATAGCCCCAAAGTTGAAGAAGAAGTTGCATAAAGAAAAGTTGTTTTATGTCCCAAGAAAGAGTCATCTCTATACCAGTGATTCTCTTTTTTGGCCTAAAAAGTCTCAAAAAGTATTCATCAGATGAAACTAAAAACGTACAGTGTGACTACTGAATAAAACTGGAATAATTGGTAAAAAATTCAGACTTTTGTGAGACCCAAAGTGGTTTTGGGCCATTTGTGAAATGACATGGAATGACCCATTGTTATTAGATAAACTGCACATTTCAGTCGCATTTGTTATGAGATATGATTTGATTATTTTCTTTAAGCACATAAACCTTACCAAGGGTTTAGGAAAAAGAATATCAGCAGGATATTTAGTCCATCCATCAATCTGACTCCACACAGACTTCTTCTCACACAGGTCAGCAGTTAATCACAGGGCAAGCAGAGAGAGACGTACAGTCACAACACATGTTGGATCTTTGATTTATTTTCACTACCTGATCCCCACATCATTCTTGTTTTTAGGGTGTAGGAGGAACAAAGGCCAGAGAAAACGTACACTACGGAAATTTACGGTCAAGGAAGCGTTGAGTCAGACAAGACACAACAGTTGTGGACACAATTATCTCATTCTTCTTCTTCAAGTATTGATAGGATTACAAATGGTAATTTTTGCAGTATTTTTCAACATTTTTTTAGAATCATTTTAACTTCTGATCGCTGCCTTCAATGGTTCCCAAACTCGGGGTGTGACATCATGACGAGGGTAGAGGGTAGGGAGGCGCTATAATTACCTTGGGGTAATCTCTCCAAGCTGGTTTTGTCAACAAGTTTGGAGAGAAAAACAGGTTATTTGAACAAAGAACTCTACAACAAAGAAAAAGGTGGCTTTTAATATGATTCCCTCACCTTGTTGATTTATTAAAAATGGCTTCTGTTTCAGTCTGTGTTCAACATTTCTATTAAAGTCACATTCCCCAAATAAACAGAAGCGATACGCTTCTGTTTATTTGGGGAATGAGAGTAAAGATCAGAAAATGTTGCAAAATGTGAATCAAATCAACAGGAAACCAAAATAACCTTTGACTAAAATCACTAAATTAAAGCGTGATTAACAGATTGTTTGTGCTGTTAGTTCACCTGTTGTACACAACACAGATGGAAGAATTGGTAATAAGGAACGTTAAAAAACGTATTCCAGAAAGGTTGAAAAGAACTGTTCTCTTTGCCGTATTTCATTCCGCCTCCAACAGTAATAACAGCCATCTGTAAGAAAAACTGTGACGGTTAAGACCTTTGGTAAACCACATTGCGTGTGCTAAATTGATCTAGTTTAATCTCCTACTGCCAGTATTTTGCACCTTCTGGCAGAGACGCCAGACTACATTACAACTCATTTTAGTTCCGGGGCCAAACACGGACCAGTTTGATCTCAAGTGGACGTAGAATTTAGGCAGGAAAATCATCCAATTTCACCATGAATGTGCTCTAGTTTACACTACAGTACAAATTATATGTACATTTTGTAATATTCCCTTCTATTTATATATCGGTGATATAGTGGGGGACAGTCCCTCCAGTGGTATCTGTCATTGTGTCCTTGGGCAAGGCACTTCACTCACATTGTCTAGTATGAATGTAGTGTATGAGTGAGTGTTGGTGGTGGTCGGAGGGGCCGATGGCGAACTATGGCAGCCTCGCCTCCGTCTAGGGAAGCTGTGGCTACACAAGTAGCTTACCACCACTAAGTGTGGAGTGAAAGAATAATGCTTAAATTCTGTAAAGCGACTTTGAGTGTCTATGATAAAGCACTATATAAAATCCAATGCATTATTATTATTATTATTATTATTATTATTATTATTATTATTATTGTTATTATTATTATTATTTATATATCGATTTTTTTTATTAATTTTAATTTAATTTAATTTTTTATTTTTTTATTTCATACATAATGTTCTCATGAATGTGTACACATTTACAGATTAGTTGTTTCTTTAGTCATATATTAAATAAAATAGCAATAATCGCCTTCAACTTTAATATCGGGATATACCATATTGTATTGTGACGTATGTATTGGGATGCGAATCGTATCACCAGATGCCATGGCAATACTCACCCCTAATGTAAAGTATGTAAACTACACACAATATGCCATCAATGAGTTACAGGATCTCTCTTTAAATTTTGTTTAGTGACCATTTTTCGATTTAATTGGAGGAAAATTGCAGATTTTTCAAAAAAACAAACCTTTAGGAATACATTTTTCATTCTCCATCTCAATAACAGCTGAATAAGCGATCCAACCAACCAGAAGCCAAGAATCTGTCCTTAGAACGTTCACCAGCTGATCTGTTTCTCCGACAGCAGGTCTGCATTTTATTAGATATGTAAATCAGTTGGCGTGATGCACTGCCATACTTTTTTAATTGACTTCACCCACTTTTTGTTGGTTTTAGGATTTTAAAGTTGTTGTTTTTTTTATTTTATTTTTGCAAAATGATCCAAATGAAAGCTTCATGATGGATTATGTCGCCCGTGTGTACAATCCACTGAAGAATCTCACGATGTCGAGATTGATTTTCTCTACATTGCCAAGTTTCAAGCTTCCTTTGCCAAGTTTTTTCCTCTTTCTTATAGAATGTTTGTCAATAAAAAAAAAGGCACCATTTCAGTGGTAATCTACTTCATATCCTTTCAGTAATGCCACCGATTGGCAGACGTGAGTAAGTCAGCTTGTTTGTTTTACGTATCTATATTTTTAAGAATGTTTATATGGATAAGTCCGAACACACGAGACTCAAGTGTGGACTAATACCCTTTCATGGGGAGGGGCGGAGAAGACTTAATCCTCACACTTGTCATAACTGAGGCCAAGTAATTCAGTTGTTTTTTTTAGCCGCTCACAAACGAGGAAGTGCTTATTCTAAAAGAAAAGTGACGTTTTTTTTTCTCCCTAGATTAAATGTTTAATGATGAAGGAAAAGAGACGAGTGAAGCGTCTCGACATAATCGATGCTCGATTTAAACCTCAAAATGGAATAAGTTTTTGACTGAAATAGATCAAAAAAATAAAGGGAACCCCAACCCAATCATCTTCAGTTATGATAAAGATAAATTAGGGAAGCCAATCTTGTTTAGTTCTAAAAACAGATCAATTGGGATTCTCGTGAAAGCAGAAAGTGGCCAAAGTTGCAAAAGACGTGTGTCAAAGTTAAGGTCCGGTAGGTCAAATGTTTGCCCTATAGAACATGGTTCCCAACCAGGGGTACGGTACTTCAACACACAGAAACATTTGTCAATTTATTTTTCTAAAATGATTAGACAAATTTCCCCTTGCTCACAGACATTTTTCCTTACCTATCGATATTACATTGTGGCACAACTCTTAAAATACATTAAAAAAAAAAAGGTGAAGATCATACCTAAAATGGTCAAAACATCAGAAAAATATGAGCAAAGCTTTCAGACGAGCCTTCTGACACAAATTAACTAAATAAAGGGGGTACTCGCCTAAGACAGAAAAGTATAAGTAGTACATTGGACAAAAAAGGTTGAGAAACACTGCTATACAACCATCAATGTGGCCTACCTGGAGAAAGTAAAAAAACAAACAACAAAAAAACAATAATACATGTGCAAAATTCCAAATTATTAAGTTTTAGATTCCTCATCCACTCTAAATTCAACAACGTTGATGAACTACACAATATTTGTTTTTCCCATGCTCATGTCACACGACCAGAGTCATATTTTATCACAAATTATGGGAAGAACTGAACACTTTTTTTCTGAAATCTTGCAATTCCTACAAATTCCTTAAACAAAATTACTGAAAAATTGATGATTCTATCAGAGTGGTGCCACCAAAATGTGATAGTCTCATCCGAAGCGCCACATTATCAACATTTACTGTATGTCAGGCATTTAGAATAATGACCAATCTGAGCATTTAATACAAGAAAGAACAAAGGGTTTTGTCTTTGATGTAATTTTGTCTGGGTTTTTCTTGGTGTTTTTTTAGTTTTTAGACCTTTTGTGTATTTTCGTCTATTTTTTTGTCAATATGGCAAATTTTTATATTGCCTTTTTTGTGTGATTTTCAAGTTATGTTAATGCATGTTTTTTTGTGTGGTGTTATCGATGAGTTTTTGTTTATATTTATGTCATTTTGTGCAGTTTTGTTGACATTTTGTGTGTCTTTGAAGTCCTTTTGTATATTTTGTTGTGTTAGTCCATTTTGTGTTTAGAGGGCGTTTAGCGAATCTTTGTTATTATTTTGTGCATTTTGCTGTCGTTTTCTGTGTTTCTGGAGTTTGTGTGTCATATAACTTCCAACTTCTTGAATTTAAATTTTGTTTTGGGGGGCTGCACAAAATTAGACAGAGGGCCGCATTTGTGCCCTGGGCCATCTCTGCTATAATCATGTCATTATTACCTGGTCATTTTATTCTGTTAAACTAAATGAGTAATAAATTGCACCAACTATTTGTTTTGCATGAATGTAGATGATTTATTGAATATATCTTTCTGGTAAAGTGTCTTAATGGGTTAAATGATGTCCGTTTTTATTGCACGAGAGAAGAGAAAATATTGTATCTCCGAACGTCCTATTAAACTAAAGTTCCGTTCTTCTATATTCGTTTGATGAATAAATCAAGGGAAAACATGTTTCTCGTGCCAAAGTAGCAGCATTTTCATGTTCTGTTTTCTTTCATGGACCACATTCAGGCAGGCCTGGAAATGTCACGTCCCATTGGTCCAATTTGCAGTCGGTGCTTATCCTCAGCAACCAATCTGGCTTTAATCCCACGCTGTATGTCCTCCCACTACCTCCTTATTTCTTTTCGGTTTTTTTTCCCAATCAGACTCCAACCCTTGTGAGGAGAATGATGGACGTGGTCCCTGTTCACATCTCTGTCTCATCAATTATAACCGCACTGCATCCTGCACCTGTCCACACCTCATGAAGCTCTCCAGCGACAAGAAAACCTGCTTTGGTGAGTCACAACTGCGCCATTCTCTATTCCTGTGGTAGTTGGATAAAAATACAGTTTACGATATAATAATACAGTTTACGATATAATAATGCAGTGTACGATATAATAATACAGTTTACGATATAATAATACAGTTTACGATATAATAATACAATGTACGATATAATAATGCAGTGTACGTTATAATAATACAGTGTACGATATAATAATGCAGTTTACGATATAATAATGCAGTGTACGATATAATAATACAGTTTACGATATAATAATGCAGTGTACGATATAATAATACAGTTTACGATATAATAATACAGTGGTGCGATATAATAATACAATGTACGATATAATAATGCAGTGTACGTTATAATAATACAGTGTACGATATAATAATATCAGTTACGATATAATAATGCAGTGTACGATATAATAATACAGTGTACGATATAATAATACAGTTTACGATATAATAATGCAGTGTACGATATAATAATACAGTGTGCGATATAATAATGCAGTGTACGATATAATAATACAGTTTACGATATAATAATGCAGTGTACGATATAATAATACAGTGTTACGATATAATAATGCAGTGTACGATATAATAATACAGTTTACGATATAATAATACAGTGTGCGATATAATAATACAATGTACGATATAATAATAGTGTACGATATAATAATGCAGTGTACGATATAATAATACAGTTTACGATATAATACTACAGTGTACGATATAATAATACAGTTTACAATATAATAATACAGTGTATGATATAATAATACAGTGTACAATATAATAATACAGTGTACGATATAATAATGCAGTGTACGATATTAATACTACAGTGTACGATTAATATTACAGTGTACGATATAATAATACAGTTTATGATATAATAATACAGTTTACAATATAATAATACAGTTTATGATATAATAATACAGTTTATGATATAATAATACAGTTTACGATATAATAATACAGTGTACGATATAATAATACAGTGTACGATATAATAATACAGTTTACGATATAAATACTACAGTGGTACGATATAATATTACAGTGTACAATATAATAATACAGTTTATGATATAATAATACAGTTTATGATATAATAATACAGTTTATGATATAATAATCAGTTTACGATATAATAATACAGTTACGATATAATAATACAGTGTACGATATAATAATACAGTGTACGAAATAATAATGCAGTTTACGATATAATAATACAGTGTACGATATAATAATACAGTTTACGATATGATAATACAGTGTACGAAATAATAATACAAGTGGTACGAAATAATAATGCAGTGTACGAAATAATAATGCAGTGTACGATATAATAATGCAGTTTACAATATAAAAATACAGTTTACAATATGAATCAGGACGCCTCAGAGGATGTTCTGTCTTTACGATTGACATTAACTTTCACCTGCTCCAGTAAATTTACTCTAAACATAAATTGTTGAGTTTTTCTTTTATTCAGGAAATTTACTTTAATCTCCTGACATGTTTTAATTGTGGTTTTGTTGTCATATTTTATATTTTACATACATTCTGTGTTATTATGTCTTCAATTTGTAAATTTTTCCACTTGTGCATTTTTGTTGACATTTCTTATGATTTTTTAAATATTTTTTCTCTCTTTACATTTTCATGTATATATATATTTTATATGTTTATCATTTTGTGTGTTTTTGTTTCACTTTCATTTTGTAAATATTCCCTCTTATTTTTTTTATATTTTCGTTGTTATATTGTATATTTTACTTACATTTTGTGCATTTTTCTTGTCAATTTTAATATTTTTTTTTGTATTTTGCATATTTTTTGTTGTCCTAATATATTTTTTATCTATTTTGTATGTTTTTTTTAATGTTGTTTTGTATATTTCTGTCATTTTATAATTAAAAAAAAAATTTGGCTCTTGTTTTGTGTTTTTGTTGTCACATGTTACATTTTACTTTAATTTTGTGTATTTTTGTTGTCATTTTGTAAATAATATTTCCTTTTATGTTTTTTGCATTTTTGTTGTCCTTTATCTATACTGTATATTATATTTAGTATATTTTTTGTCATTCCGTGTTTTTTGTTGTCATTTTGTTTGTTTGTTTTTAATCTCCTGACATGTTTCGACTCTCACAATGAACTTGACTGAATAATTACTGTAAACATGGTTTGTTTTTCCGCCTCCAGGTTTGAAAAGGTTCCTCCTCTACGTGCGGCGGTCAGAAATCCGCGGCGTGGACATTGACAACCCGTACATGAATGTGATGACGGCGCTGACGGTGCCGGACATTGATGATGTCACCGTGGTGGACTACGACTCCCAGGAGGAGAGGATCTACTGGGCAGATATTAAGACTCAAACCATCAAGCGGGCATTCATTAATGGCACACAACTGGAAACCATCATTAGTTCAGGTTGGTCAAATTATGGCTTTTATTCAAACGTTTCAGTAGAGCAGGGGTTCTGGGAAGGGGATCCCATTTTTGCTTAAATTTACTCTTTACTCTACACCAAAGTTGTCTTTTTTCTGCTCCTTTTAATGCATTTTTGCCACATTACTCCCTTTTCTGAATGTTTTTTCCAAGACATTTTTGGCACTTTTAATCCCTTTCCACCACTTTTCCCACCTAATGTTGCACTCGTTGACATATTATTGTCACTTTTAATCCCTTTCCGTCATAATTCATGCTTATTGTGTCCACATTGGCCTGCAGGAGAAAGTAAAAATGTGCTATAGATATCTCAGTCCCGTCAAATTCAATATTTGTAAGGGCTCGCTGTCAAATGACTGCAGTCATTTTTACTTATGATTATTGAAAGAATGCCCCAGTCTTTTTAAATCCAGAATTTTTATTTATTTATTATTTTTACGAACAATCCAAAAAAATTGCCCTATACTGAACAAAATTTGTCACAAAGTTTGAATAAAAAAATCCAGTAAAATGAGTTTGACACTTGTGCATCAGTGCGTTTTTACGTGGAGTACGCAGCAGTGACGTCTTCCTCATACCTTCCCTAACACAGACATAGCAAACTGCCGTGGCCTGGCTCTGGACTGGCTTTCCCGAAACGTCTACTGGCTCAGCTCCGAAAACGACGAGTCACAAATCAATGTGGCTCGCTTGGACGGCTCCCTGAAGACGTCCATCATCCACGGCATCGACAAACCACGGTGCCTCGTGGTGCACCCTGCCAAAGGGTAAGTAGATTAGTGCAGCCTGTGCACCTCATGGGTTCACCCTTCCTGAATACTGCTAGAAAAGATGAAATCAACTCAGGAGGATCATCAAAACAAAGCCTGGATTGATTGAGTTTTGGCAGCTCTCGTCTCGTGATGATGATAATACTGCTGCTGCTACGTCTCACGACACAATTCTGTGCAGGAAAATGTTCTGGACTGATGGGAACACCATTAACATGGCAAACATGGATGGAAGCAACAGCAAGGTTTTACACCAGAATCAGATGGATCCTGTAGGTGAGTAAGCACTATCATCTGTATTTATTCATCTATATTTATAATGAATTAACATCAATAAAGCACGAGTACGTCATCAGGGGGTATTCCAGAAAGTGGGTTGTGTTCAAACTCTGAGTATGTGTGTTTTATAATAGCTACATTGTTTAAAAAAATAAATAAATAAATGAATGTATAAAGTAGTTAATGTTTAATATCATAATTAAACATCACACACAAAAAATGTAATAAATGCGCAATAAATGCCCTTTAAACTCATTACAAATAAACAAACAAGTCAAGGCCACAAAACTGTGATTTTATATAAGTTATGCCATATTATCAATATTGATGTCAGCCTTTAAAATAATGACAAATTGAAGCATTCATTTAGGGAACAAAGAGTTTTGTGTATTTTTTGAGTATTTTTTCTTATTTTGTACATTTTATGTCAATATATATTTTTCAGTTTTTTTCTAATGTTTTTAAAATGTTGTTTTATGTATTTTTGGAGTCATTCTTTATATATTTCTCTTATTTTGTGCATTTTTGTTGTCTATATATTTTACTTTCATTTTGTAAATATTTCCTCTTATTTTTTGCATTTTTGTCATCATTTTTCTATGTTTTTCTCATTTTTGTATAATTTTTTATGTAATTTTGTGTGTTTTGTCTTTCTATATATTTATCTCTGTTTGGTTATGGTTCTTTTTATGTCGTTTTGTGCATTTTTGTTGTCATTTTGTGTTTTTTTTGTTGTCCTATTATATTTTTTTCTCGTATTTTGTGTATTATGTTGTCTTTATGTATTTTTCTCTTATTTTGTATGTTTTTTTCATTTTGCTTTGCATATTTTTGGAGTGATTTTTTATATTTTCCTCCTATTTTGTATGCATTTTTAATGCTGTTTAGTGAGTTTTTGTTGTCATATTTAATATTTGTATTTAATTTTGTGTATCTCTTTTGTCTTTTTGTAAATATTTTCTGTTTCCTGTTTTTATCTTATTTTGTATAATATTTTTTGTCATTTTATGTGTTTTGTTTTTCTGTATATTTATCTCTGTTTTTGTATTTTTTTCTTGTCTTTTGGGGTATTTTTGGACTTATTTAGTGTTTTTTTTTTGTCATTATGATTGTTACTCTCGTTGTGTGTATTTTTGTAACCATATTGTACTTTTTCCCACTTATTATGTGCAGTTTTGTTGTGATTCTGTGTATTCCTCTCTAATAGCTAGCACTACATAGTTCAAGGTCAACCTTTCCATGTGTTAGTCCGAGTTGTCATCATCCATACGTTCTTCCTGCCTCGTCAGCACGACAAATAGCAGCGAGCGTCGTATTTCATAGGTTTCATTAATGATTATGGGGTAGACCTGGGGACAGGAGTAAATTAACGACGCATTGTGACTGTGAATCTGCCACGCATAAATTCAACACCTGCTGGGAGAAAAGCGAGTTGTCTCCAGGTACACAATGGAAATTGCTTTTGGCTCAACATTAACGCTGATGTTGAATGAAAAGCCATCACGTCGGCCGGGGGAATTATTTGAAAGCAGACGGTCTCATTCTCCCCTAATAAATTAGAAAGCAGACATTTAAACAATATCATCTTACAGACGTATTGATATAAACAACAGAGGAATAGGCGCCTCTTGTTTGGCTGTTTTTTTTTTTAAAGTGTTTGTCTCTCATATTTAGCCTCCAGTATTGTTAGAAAAGCCCAAGCCTCCAGTGTGATCACATAAAACTCAAGAATATGTCACGAATTAAACTGTTTTTATGATTCTCAGTAAAACGATAGCTATCAAAAATGATTGTTTACGTGACCTTTAAAATGCTTTATTATACTAAGTACGTGATGTATTAATTATTGAGCTTATTGTACCTTTTTAACCCTCCTATTATCATAGGGATAAATTTGAACCAATTCAATGTTTATTATTAAAAAAATTATAGTTTTTTTTTTCCTTCATATTTTATGACTTTTTCAAATTTGACAATGGGTTAAGCAGAAAACTATCATGATTATATATATTTTTTTTAAATGTTCTGAACACATATTGCTCATGTTGGTGTTCCTTTGGGGTCAATTTGACCCCAAGCTGTTTTAGCTGTGTAAAACTTGTCTGTGTGTGAATCATGTGACCTTGCAGGTTTTGGAACAGCTCTTTCACAGTGAAAGTGACGGAGAGGAGAGAGTGTCTGAAACTTTATTATGAATAATCCCAAATATGTTACATAAAGGAGATAAAAAGTAATACGTAATAAGTAAATCAATATGCTTATGAGAGGAAATGGGGGGTAGGGGTCACCAACATCAATCAATATGATTCATTCTGTTAGAGTCATGAATGTTCAACCTAAATTAGTGTACCTTGAAAATTTTTATCCAAATCTTTTGTAACTCTAAAACCGAAAGTTTGACCTGATGGTGGCGCTGCAGGAAAGGTCATAACTTCACCACAACCAGTAGGTGGTCAGTAAATTTGAGCAGATCTGTATGAAAACTATTTAAGATAAATTAATTCTAATGTAAAAGTTTGTCCTTATGATGGCGCTAGAGAACATGTCACGGTTTCATTATTAAGTAATAGATTTTTTATCTTTTCAACAAATAAACAAAGTGTCTGACTTGGTCAACATTTTTCTGATAATCATTTTCTGCTGCCAAATATCCCTGGGGTCAGATTGACCCCATTAATGAGATGTATATGAGGATAGTAGGAGGGTTAAAATGTTATGTAATGACTAAATATTATAGTATAATCATTTATTTTAATTAATTTAATCTCTTGAAAAGCAATTTTTTCAGACACTGTATTACACATTCCTCCACACTCTTTCATAAGCACTGTTATGGCGTAAAATACCTAAAAAGATCTTATAATCTGGGTCACTTTGGTTAGTGTATTTATAATGTATTCCATAATAATTCTATATCTTTGTTACACTGTAAACATATGGCAACTCCTCTTTATTCCCTGTACTTACTAGTGATCATTTGCAAAAGTAGAATTAAATCTCTCATATTTTAGCTTTTAACAATGCATTAAATCAATTTTTTCAATCGATCTTCCTTGGGGTCAGATTGACCCCAAGGGTAAAATGTGTCAGTAATATTTGAGGATAATAAGAGGGTTAGAAACCCATTTCTTTTGATTCTCAACGTGTGACTCAAAGGTCTCACTTATTAGTATTAATCCATTCTCTCCATGTTTCTCTTCCGCAGGTCTTGCTATCGACTACAACGCTAATAAGTTGTACTGGATCAGCTCGACCAACGGAACCATCAACAGGTGCAACCTGGACGCCACTGGACTGGAAGTACTGGAAAGTCCAAAGAGTTCACTGGCTAAAGGCACAGCGCTGGCTTTGATGGGTGAGTGCAACTTCACGCTTAGTGAATACTATATATTCTTCTTATTTTGTGTATATTTGTTGTCATTTTTTATGTTGTTCTCATATTTTGTCATTTTTTGTTGTCTGTATACAGTATGTCTTTCTCTTATTTTGTATGGCTTTTCTCTGTTGTTTTGTGTATTTTTGGAGTCATTTCTTGTGTTTTTAATGTCAGATTTTACATTTTACTTTCATCTTGTGTATTTCTGTCATTATTTTTGTAAATATTTTCTCCATTTTTTATCAATTAGATCAAATGTTTTTCTGTTATTTTGTATATATATTTTTTTGTGCTAGTATTTTTTTTATATATTTTTCTGTTTTTGTATGTTTTCTTTGTCTTTTTGTGTATTTTTGGAGTCATTTTTGTGCATTTTTGTTGTCAGATTTTACATTTTACTTTCATTTTGTGTATTTCTGTCATTATTTTGTAAATGTTTCCTCTATTTTTTGCATTTTTATCAATTAAAACAAATGCTTTTGTCTGTAATTTTGTATATTTTTTTGTGTTAGTCTTTTTTATATATTTTTCTCTGTTTTTGTACATTTTCTTAATGTCGTTTTGTGCATTTTTGGAGTAATTTTGTGCGTTTTTGTTGTCATATATTGTAAGTACTACTGTGTGTGTGTATGTGTGTGTGTGTGTCTGTGTGTAGTACACTCAAAAAAACAACTCTTTGAATGAACATAAAAAAATCATGGAAAGTATTTCCACATAATTAAATGGCTTTCTTTCAGCATTAAGCAATTTTGTTAGTCCAACTTGATGCACTTGACTTGGTTCAACACTATATATTAGGGTTGATTTAACTTATTTTCTAGGTTTGGGACCTACTTAATTTAGATGTGTTGGATCAAATTAATTCATTAGGGTTGATTTAACTTGGTTCTTAGGGCTAGAACTGACTAAATATAATAGTATTAGATCCACTAATTTGACAGTAGTGAAATTACAAAACTATCTTAAGTTGATCCAACCCAAGTAAAATAAGTTAGCCCAACAGAAATGGTTAATGCTGAAAAAAAGCCATTAAATCACATGGAAATACTTTCCATGATTCAATTAAGGTAATTTAAAGAATGCAATTCAAGTGTAAACACTTAAAGGTTTGCAGTGAATAGTATCAACAAAGACTACAGACTGCTTGGTGTCATGGGTAGAAAGAAAAGACAAATAGTAGATATTGCCATAAAAATGTATTTTTTCAAAAGTGCAAAGTTTTACACCAACAGTTGCTTGCCACAGAACAAACATTTTTTTTAAGTGCCAAGAGAATGAATTATAGCACCTAGTGCTATGAAAGAAAAAAAGCATAACATGTAGATGCTGCCACAAAACTTTTTTCCTCCAAATAAACAATAATGCAACAGTTTTTGCACCTGTATGTGCTGTTGAACTTACTGAAACACACGTTAACAGAAGAACATGTTCATACCACATTTAGGGGATTTACAGAATAAAACCAGTTCAAATGTAACTAAGAAAAATAAAAGTACTTAACCCCCACCTGAACCAAGCACATTGTCTCCAGTTTGGCATTACCCAAATCTAAAAGCTCATAACAGCAACAAAATTGTGACACAAATATGAAAATGCAACAAAAAAGCAATGAAAAAGTGACAGAAATGTGTCAAAAACAGACCATTCCCATCACAAGTGATAGGAATGCAACAAAAAAAAAGGGTTAAAAATTTTTTAAAAAGTGACAGACACAGCAACAACGCAAGGAAAAAGATTTGTTTTGATACATTTTGTAGCTTTCAAATGAGGCCTAAAGTCAGTGAACTCATGTCGAGAAGGTTTTAGATTTGGGTAAAACTGAACTGGAGAAAATGCACTCGGTTAAGGCGGGGGTAAGAGGTTTTGACAATCTGTCAGGGACTCCTTCACATTTAACCGTCATCGGAGCGCCTTGACTAACGGCAAAGCAATGTTTTGAGAACTTGTATCTTCCTGGATAGTCTGTTTCCATCTAGTTCCATTATGATCTTCTGCAATGCTTCAAAGGTATATTTTAGCTCTGGAGGGTAGCTCAAGTTTAGAGCATACACAAGAGCAAGCAACATTGCCACAGCAAAAGGCACATTTACCAACCCATCGAGTACTTCCACCCCCTCCAGAATGATTCCAACATCATCGGGGTCATCACCAGGCTGTGCTCCTTCATGTCGCATGACAAAGATTCCAAAGACCATCTCTGCCATGGCCGTTCCAATGTTTCCGTCAGCCGTCTGACAAAAAACAAAACAAAAACATTAACAAAGCTCCTTCATTAGCCGTCCAGACATGGATCTCTTTAACTTCATGTCTCTGTGACATGAAGTTAAGTGATTGGAAGGAAGAGACAGAAGGAGTTAAAGAATAAAAAAAGCTTATTACTATGTATAAACTATGTAGCTTCTTTAAATTTTAACAAGCAGCTAACTCCCTCTGAGCTAAAGACATTTGAGACCTACACATCTTCTCACCTAAAAAAATTCACTGTTTCAGGTCGACGAATTTTTCGAGCAGGCACTTATGCAGTTGAATGGCAGATACAGGCGTGGTCAGACAGGACACTCTTGCGGTCAGAAGTTGCTGTAATAAATTGAGAGAACAATTAATAATTATATCAATTAATGCCCATGAAAAAAAGCATGTAATCACTGACAGACGTGGATCTACAGCTCACAGACAGACTAGGAATTGATCAATAAACAGACATAATGAGTTCAAAACATAACCTTTTAAAAATGATATTAGTGTTTTCATGTTAACAAGACAGAAAAGTCTCATGTGTATCCGTATGCATTTCAAACGTAAATGAGCCATAAATAACATGATTATGATAAAAGTGCTCTCGTGACTGATATTTTTAGCACCGTTTCTGAATGTTTTGTATCATTGTAATATGAAATGGCTTTTCTTGTACTTTGAGTCATGTTATCAAATATTTTCAAATATGATATTCTGTTTCCAAGAAATTAAGAGGAAATTTACTCATTATTGCATCTCATTTTTTATAGACAGACTTTTACACAGCAGATTAATTAATAATTAAGTTTCTTTACTCGTTTACATTTCCTTGAGCAAAGTCGAATTCCCTTTAAAAGAAAAGTTATAGCTGACAGAATCTAACATATGAATTTTATTTTTTTATTTTTTTTTGCACTGTTCAGAGACAAAACAGTCCATGTCCACAATTTACTCATTGCCTGTGCTGTATTCATTTAATGAATAGTACTTATCACTAATTGGCCTCTTTTTGCTTTTGTACAACTGTGTGGATTTCCCTTTACGTGTGTTTTGTAGACTAGAGCAACTTAGCCATTTGCCTAGACCACAGCATTTCGATTATTTTTGCTCCATCTAAATTTCGTTCAATATGGACATGCTATATCTCTATCATTTGCATTTTCTGAGTACTTTTTAGTCGCTGAGTTAGTTTTGCAGATACATTAACCCTCTGGGGTCTAAGACGTTTTTGTTGTTTTTTCATTGTGTTTGATTTTACCTTTATATTTCATATAAGGAAATCCATAAACCTTGCATGTTTGGTATCATTTTTTTAAGGAGAACCTCCCAAATATGACTGTGAAGTATTTTCTTTAATACGGCATACTGTATTAACACAGTAGATCTAAAACCACTATGAAAACTAAAATTTGAGTGGGAAAAAGTAATTTTTTTTTAATATAAAAGTCACAAACATTTTTAACGAATCATTTTTATTGCTTGTTTAGCAAATCTAAACTATATATTTCAAAAACTTATATACAGATGAATCAAAAAACACAGTTATATATAGATATTTACAGTGAAATGGAAGCAATGTCTCAATTGATTTTGTACAACTATTTACAAAAAAGTATGAATCACAAATACAGGGAAATGCTAATTATTTGTGCCTCATTGTGTTGATATAAAACAATAAACAAATATATTTGACACTACACTACACTCTAATATCACTCACTACACACTAACTAAACAGTCAAATCACAGTAATAATCACTATTTTCTCAAATCTCTCAACTCACCCTCTTTCTCTGTCTCTGTTTACCTGACGCTTGAAAACAAAATTCCCGCTATATGTGGACATTATGATTGGACAATGGCCTTCTTGCTGCACAACACTTTCGCTTTCGTTTTAGCGCTCTGCAGCGGTCTTCCTGCACGGACAGCTCAAGAAAATGTCACAAAAAAACACACGCACATTTTCCCTCATAACTCCACTTCTATTTGGCCTATCAACATGATTTAAAAACTGGTTTGTAGTTTGACATCCGCACTTTCGAAACGGAGATCTAAGGACGCGTAAAGCGGCTTAACAATCGCCCAAGCCGCTAATGTTGCTAACTAGCCGGCTAGCGGCTAGTTAGCAACATTAGCGGCTTGTAAACACTGCAGACCCAGCACTGAGGCACAAAAAGACAACATTTAGCTCTGGTTAAATCTAGCACTGGTTCTGATTTAGGTAGAGATCTGTAAGTAAGACCTCTCTATGAGGAATATTGTATTTCCATGGAAGAATTCACCAGTGTGTTGCTCTTAGCTCTCACCTGAGAGGAGTGTCCCGTAGGTGCGCTGCGCCGCACACCAAGTGGTATCTGTTACTTTTATCGAGACCACATTTATGAGTACAAGCGTGTGGTACATCAAGAAACGCACGCATGAAGCACAAAGCAAACGTCAGCGGAGAATACAGAGGAAAACAATCGTCAGTGGACAAAACAGAGACAAAATAAAAGAAACAAAATTAAAAAAAAAAAAAAAACTGTCGCACATGCAACCACTTTAGCCTCAGTCTAGATCCTTGTCAGACGGTCGACTGTTAATATTTTTAAAAACAAACTATAATTTTGACTAAATATCGCTGAAAATGATGGACTACTACTATTTCTGCATAGTATTTCGTTTGCATTAAGATGGATGACAATAGATTTCTACTTACCAATTCCATGTGCACAGCAAAGGAGGTCGTCTTCCCATGTTTCCTTGTAAAGTATCGCGAGAGCAGGGTCTTCTCGTTCAATATGCGCTTTGCTTTTCCCGTCCACCATAAGGACGCAATTGCCTCACTTTATGCCAACATGAATGAATCTAATAAATTCAATTAGTTGTCAGATTTCATGCATTCATCATGATTTTATCATGTTCATCTTGGAAACATGAAATTATAGCTTTAATTATACATGTTACACTTTAGTAAATGTAACAGCCCACCAGTTTGCCTTTTTTGAGTGTAGAATAGAGCACTAGATGATGAAAGCGCTCCACAGCACTGATTGATGAATGATTTTCTCAACTCTTCCATAATCAAACGGGCAGGGGATGTTAATTACATGTTGATACGTGGAATAAACGCTGCTTCTAATGTGTCACACCATCCATCAGCTCATGGATTCATTTAGAAATCTCCTGGAAGTCGTATTTATTAGCTCACAGTCACCTGACCTTTTTGTCCTTCTTCAGCACTGAAAAGCTGTTTGAGTTTAGATTGGATATCAGTGATATCAATCATCACTCACATTTGGAGTACATGTAGTCAACTTTGATTTCCTAGAGTGTGAGTACATTTTACTTATTATTTGCGCCATAGTATATAATCATCTTAAAGATTGAAATCCTTGTTTTAATCAGAAACAAAATGGGTTAAAAGTGACCAAAAATGGTGGAAAATGTGGTAAAATGGGGTTTTAAAAACAACAGAAATAGGTAAAAAGTGGCAAATTAATTAAAACTGGCAAATAATGGGCATGACAAATTGTGAATGTCGTTAAATGGGGAAAAAAAAAGCATGAAATATGGTGAAAAGAGCCTAAAGGTGACAATAATTGATCAATATGTGTGACATTAGGTGGGAAAAGCTGAAAAATGTCTTGAAGTTGGAAAAAATGTGCAGAAAACGAATTGAAGTGTCAGAAATGTGAGTAATGTAGCAAAAATGCATTAAAAGGAGCAAAAATATGGCAAGAAAAAGTGATGAAAATATGTTAAAACACGGTAAGTTTGGTGTAGTTACAGAAAATGGGTAAAAATAATGCTCAAAATATTCTTGCACTAGGTCTACTAGTATTACTGGTGAGAATTTGGTGAACTAGTAATTTTCTTTCTTTCTTTCTTTCTTTCTTTAATACAAAATAACAATGAAAGCAAGATGTCGATAACATATGCACCCATCCACAATATTTAATCACAGAAAAATATTTGAAAATATGACTAAATTTAACACAAATGTACGTTATTTATCCTCTTATTACACAGTTTGAGTTCTTAACCTAACGCAATTGCAACAATTCTATGAGCTTTTCACATGTTCCGTTCATTATTTAAAGCTCAAGATGAACGCATGGATTTTATATTTTTTTTTAAATGCTTTACTTGAGTTTTCCGTGATGTGAAATTTCCACATGACTTTTAATCGTTTCTAGTTTGTGAAATTAAATATATTTGCTTAAGTGTTTTTAAGATGTGCGGTTTTTTCCTCGTTGCCATTCCTGATGTTTTCTCCCCTAACGGCACGGTGTAATTTGAATTTTAAATTGTCTCACTTTCACAGCTCCAAACCTGACGATTGGTTGGCCTCCCAATGAGCTATGCTAATGTACTTTTTTGCTTGCCAACCTGGTAATGAGAAGAGAGCTGTTATTATTGGCGCCGTGTGTGTGAGTTTGGAGCGTAAACTTGTTTTTTACACTGAGTGGAAAGGGATAGTTTAAAAAAAAAAAGTAAATAAATCTGTGTTCCAGGCTAACACGCTAGCAGTCTTCTAGTTTCTCTATCTGTCACCACGAAGTCACATCTTCTTCACTGCTTCTCTGAGGCCAGCTCAGACATTGGAGACTTCATTATTTCCTTTCACAAATAGGAGGCAGAACACAAGGTGACAAAGACTAATGAGCGGCTCCGTGCACAAGAGCAGGGACAGCAAACACTGAAATGGTGTCTGCAGGCCTCCATCAATCACAATTAACATTAGTTTATGTATAGGAGCAGCGTGATGTAAGCGCTGCTGTGTACTTGTGTTAATGCAGTCTGTAAATGAAGCAAAGAAAGCGTATTTATCACACTGTTGACATTTGTTGTGCTCTCCTGCAGGTTTGAAATATAAATGCTTATGTAAGCAAAACTGCATGCTTTTTCTTGTTGTACATACTGTACGGACATTAGTGTTTTTTTTTTTTGTTTTTTTTTTTTCCTGCCAGCACAGATAACGGCCAATCACAGCTTGCTGATGGAAGAAAAATGACAACATTATCAATTAACCCTCCTATTATCCTTGGGGTCATTTTGACCCCATTTAATGTTTATCTCACAAAAAATAATAGTTGACTTTGAAGTTTTTTTGCTTCACATTTCATGGCTTTTTCTAATTTGATGGCTACAATTGATTAAGCCTAAAATTAACAAGATGATTGTTTTTTTTTTTTTTTCCAATTTGCTGAACACTTACTGCACGCATTGGTGTTATTCTGGGGTCATTTTGACCCCGAGCTGTTTTAGCTGTGTAAAACGTGTCCGTCTGTCAGCAAACCTATACCAGAGGACACTTCAAGCCTCTAAAATACATCATAAAACCCAAGAAGCTGCAAAACGTGCACATGTTTTAGGCCATCACTTCCTGTAAGTTTTTGTAGAAGTTCAGTCATTACCAAACAATGTGATAATTTTAAAGCTGGAGACAGTAATTTTATGTTAGTTTGTCTTACCTATGAGGTCTACATAGTGTAGGCCCGTGGTTCCCTAACTTCCCAGTCCCGTACCCCTTCAGACATTTAACCTGAAGCCATGTACCCCTACTCCTGCACACTTAAAAAACACAATATACAGTGTAGCCTGAACATTATCTATCGTGTTGAGGAATAATATTTAATAATAATATAATAACTAGAATATTTGTATTTCCTGAAGAAAACGCAAGTGAGGATGCAGGTGCTGGCCCGTGTCATACTGCATTACATTGCAGTAGCATTAGTTAGCATTAACTAGCATTAGCAATAACCTAGCAATAGCATTAACCTAGCATTAGCATTAGCCTAGCAATAGAATTACCCTAGCATTAGCATAAGCCTAGAATTAACATTGACCTAGCATTAGCTTTAATCTTACATTAACATTAGCCTAGCAATAGCATTAACCTGGCATTAGCCCAGCATTAGCTTTAACCTAGCAATAGCATTAACCTAGTATTAGCAATAGAATTACCCTAGCATTAGCATACTGTAAGCCTAGAATTGACATTGACCTAGCATTAGCTTTAATTTTACATTAACATTAGCCTAGCAATAGCATTAACCTGGCATTAGCCCAGCATTAGCTTTAACCTAGCAATAGCATTAACCTAGTATTAGCAATAGAATTACCCTAGCATTAGCATACTGTAAGCCTAGAATTGACATTGACCTAGCATTAGCTTTAATCTTACATTAACATGAGCCTAGCAATAGCATTAACCTGGCATTAGCCCAGCATTAGCTTTAACCTAGCAATAGCATTAACCTAGTATTAGCATTAATCAAGCATTAGCATTAGCTGCTCTATTTATATTCTAGTTTCCAATGTTGTCAGTGTTTTTAATTTTCATTCACGTACCCCCATGACAATTTGCGTACCCCTGGGGGTACCCGTACCCAACTTTGGGAACCTAGGGTGGAGACTTCAGAGATTACAAAAATGGGAAGATCCTTTGCTTGGAAAAAAGATGTAAATTTGATCAAATCTCCTGCTCAAAAGTTTGTTTTGACCTCCACTGTAAGCACTCTCTTAATGACATTGTCAGAAAAGTTTCCTGCATTGCATTGTGGGATGTGGAGTCCCATAGACGAGTTAAGATGCTTTTGTTCTTGTACATAAAACATATTTCTGTCAGGGATCTGTGTGGGATTTCTGTTTAGTTGTCTGTGTTGTTTGGCACCGCCCTGTCCTGTGTGCCTTTCTCTCCCATCTCCTTCATTACCTTCATGTACTATTTAAGCAGTGCTTAGTCACTTTCCACTGCCTTACAGTTGGTTTCTCTGAGGTTTTTCCACAGACTTTATTAGTTTATTGATTACTATTTTTTTCCTTTTTTTTTTTCCTTTCCAAATTGGTTTAGATTTTTCATTAAATGGACTTTTCGTAACCTTTTCCTTCCTGCTTCTCATCCATCTGCATTTCACTCCCCCTACGAATCTCTAATATTTCCAATAACCATCGTAGGTTTAAACAAATCTTTTAATAGCGTGATTTTCTAAACCTTATTGACAATAACAAATTGTTTGTTATATTGTATTTTGCCGTTATAAGGTAGATTTAAGAAATCATCCAGTACTTTGAGTTATGGCTGGGTAATACATGGAGGTTTTTCTGTTTTGGCGATGTAGAAAATTGAAATATCGCCACTATCAATATGTTTTTAGTTTATAGCTCATTAAAATACTTATTTTAGGATTCACTGCTTTCACTGCTTCTCAGAACATGAAAAACTAAGTTAGATGGATTTCTGAGTGCATACTATTATCTAAACAAGCCACACTACAGAACTCACTCACACGTGCTGTCCCTTAAAGGAAAAAAAAGCCAAAAGTGGCACATATTGTGCAGCTGTTTGTTAATAAATGTCCCATTGTTTATTATTTGCCTCCTTCTGTGCATTTTCTTGTTCTTTTGTGTATTTTTTTGGTAATTTTGGATGTCTTTCTGAGTCGTTTTGTGTATTTTTTGGTAAGTATGTTCTTGGATCTTTATTGTCCCATTGTGTATTTTTTTCTCCTTTTCTGTATGTGTCATCCCATTAAGTATTTGTGTTGGTTTTTAGTGTATTATTCTGTTAATTTGTGTTTTTGTAATAATTTTGTGTATTTTTTTGCTGTCATTTTGTACATTTACTTTTGAAGTCGCTAGTTGCTCATGTTTGTAATACACACGTTTTTTTTTTTTAACCATTTTTAAAGCACCGTGATGTTATTTTAGCCTGTGTGGTGTTTTGCATCAGCAAATTTAACCTAGAATTGTCTTTCTGGTAAGACTTCATTGAGATAAAAATATTGAGATTTATATCGTCTATAGCCATTTTGAAAAAAAAAAATATAGATATGATTTTTGGTCGATATTGGTCAGCCTTACTTTGAGTATGCCGAGGTCGACCTCAGTGGCCTTTTTATTGGAAATCAAATTATGGTCAGTCACCCTACTTTTAAAGACCTCAAGCCTTGTTAAACCTGAACTGTTCAATATCTGTT
Organism: Gouania willdenowi; assembly: GCF_900634775.1. Classification (NCBI taxonomy): domain Eukaryota; kingdom Metazoa; phylum Chordata; class Actinopteri; order Blenniiformes; family Gobiesocidae; genus Gouania; species Gouania willdenowi. The sequence continues at coordinate 5,291,752 of NC_041064.1, forward strand.
TTTTTTTTTAATTTACAGTTGATTTTCTGAGCTTTATTTTCCTATAAAATATTTTCCTGTTAAATCAACATTTACCAGGTTATCAGCTTAGCGACAGATTAGTGGTGTTCGATTGTAATCCAGGTCTCATGAGAAAAGCATTAAATCTCATTAAATAGGCCAGTTTTTTGTACTCTGTGGTCACCAAACTGTAAATCCATCCCAGGCTCTGTTTTCTCTTCTGGTTGGTGTAGCTTTGATTGATCATGCTTGGTCGTGCTTGGAGTGGCTAAGGTTGCCTTAAAGCACCCCCGTGTAAATAAGGAAAGCCTGTGCACGCATGATGGATCTCTAACCCTCTCACAGACGTGATGGAAACACAGCTAGACACCATTTCCAGCATCAAAACAAGGATAATCTATAAATCTCACTTCTCGGCGAAAGATATCAGATTTTGGTCGTCGCTGTGCGGCTTGTTTCATTTTGATTTTGAATTCTATTGACATGTTTTACAAATCTCAACCTGATATTATAAGCACCTTTTTCAACCCAAGGAAATTGGATTTGATGATCAAACTCAGCTACTATTACAGAGTGCTAAACTAATCTAGCTACTGTATGTAGCTTTATAAACTACCTTTAGGCCATCGATCTCTATCATTTGAACTAGTATGTAGTAACTTGTGTATGTATTGAGTATCTAGTAAGTTTTGTGTGATGTTGCAAAGGAATTGCAAGAGGAACTTGAACTTTAAGCTTAAGAATTTTGGGAATGTTGAAAAAAAAATAACTTTAAATATTTATTGGAATTTACCAGAAATTGGGAGTCATTTTCAATCATTTTAAATTATGCTAAAAATTATTTTCCCAACTAATAAAAACATCCCTGTTAAAGGTCAACCTTCAATTTTGTAATTTTCCCCAATATTTTTTCTGTTAATCCCCCTTAATTCCTATGATTTTTTTTTTCCCTAGTTGAAATGTTATATTTTTTTAATTGTGTATTATTTTGCATGGGTACGAATATTTTTGTTTGGATATGATAAAGTTATTTATTTTCATCTCTGCCTGTTTTGAAGTCTCTTTTAAAAATGCACCTTTTCTCCTTGGCGTATGGCTTTTGATGCATTGACTTCATGTATACTTCATTAGGTATTCATATTGTGGTTTGTTTGATTTTGTTTTGTTTTTTTGTGTATTTTGTGTTTTAAATGTACTTTGTATTATTCTATGTGATGCCACCTTGTACAGCACTTTGTTCCCCCATGGGTAAATAAAGTTGGATTGAGTTGGATTTAAAGTGGCTATCAATTTCCAGTTAAATCCAATTAATAGTTCCACATGAAAGGTTTATATTTTGTAATTTTCCCCAAATTCCTGAGCTTTAGTTTTTGTTGAAATTTACAAGAAATGTTCTGCTCTTTTTGCAGAATCAAACCCACGCAGCACAGGGAGAACATGCAAACTCCACACAGAAAGGACCCAAGTCCACCCCAGGGCTTGAACCCAGGGGTGTACCCGTGCGCCCAATAATATATAGACCATCAAAGACAATACGTATAACATATACAATGATACAAAAATGATTAGTAACACAATTAATAATGTTGACTACAAAAAATTGTGTCGACGTGTCGTTTAACATTGTAAATTTATGATAAAATCAGGCTGGTGGTCACTTTCTGCTTTATTTTTGCTACAGTACCATACATGTACTGATGGGTGCAGTGTCAATAGAAGAAGAACCAACCTAAAGTCTCTAAAGTTTGGGACCATTTCACTGATAACTTATACTACACCCCTGAGGTAGAATGACAAATGAATTCATATATATTTTGTACAGTCATGGCACAGTGATGAAAACTGGCGGGGTGGTGAATGCTCCCCCTGCCCCCCCCGCAAACTCTGCATATGCTCCTAACATATGTAACTACTTACTGAGTATGTTTTCTTATTTGATCTCAGGAGGCAAACTGTGGTGGGCTGATGATGAGTTAGGACAGCTGGGCACCGTCACCAAGAGAGACGGTCGAAACGCTGCCATTCTAAGAAACAAAACCTACGGAGTGGTTCACATGAAAGTGTACGACAGAGAGGGTCAGAAAGGTAAGGTATCATCACCACAGGAAGTACTCATTGACCCAGCTTTAGAGTGCTTATTGCTTCTATTTTTACTTTTACAGGCCAGAATCCATGTCAACTAAACAATGGAGGCTGTTCTCAGCTCTGTTTCCCCACGTCAGAGAGCACACGCAGCTGTTTCTGCACCGTTGGCTATAATTTAAGAAGTGATCGCTCTTCCTGTGAGGGTAAGCTTACAAACGGACATTTATGACAATAATCAAAGTGTGATTAACCCTCCTATTATCCTCAAATATCATAAATAACACACATTTTACCCTAGGGGTCAATCTGACCCCAGGGATATTTGCCTCCAGAAAATGGTTTTCTGAAAATTGTTGACGAAGTTTTTGTGTCAGACACTTCATTTATTTAATACATAAATAACACCTCAATAATGAAATCTTGACCTGTTCTCTAGCGCCACCATCAGGACAAACTTTTAAATTAGAATTAATTTATTTTGAGTAGTTTTCATCCAGATATCTCCAAATTAATACACAAACTCAATAAAATGTCACAATATTTGCAGGGCTCACATTTTCCCCACGCTTATATCACACCATGGCAGTTATTTTTTTAATCTTAAATTGTTAAAAGAACTAACAATTTTTCCAAAAATCTCATTATCTACTAAATGATCCACTAAATCTCCCCAAATTACATAAATATGGGTCACAAAATAAAATAAATTGAAAGTGACTGGGATTGATATCTGTCACTTATTGCTTTGATATTATTATTATTTGTATGATATGCAAGTGTTCCTCCTTAACCCTCCTATTATCACATTTGACCCTAGGGGTCAATCTGACCCCAGGGATACAGTATTTGCATCCAGAAAATGATTTTCAGGAAATTATTGACCAAGTTTTTGTGTCAATTACTTAATTTATTTGTTGAAAACATAAATAACTCGATTGGTAATAAAACCTTGACCTGTTCTCTAGCGCCACCATCAGGTCAAACGCTTAGTTTTACAGTTAGTGTATCTTTAAAAACTTTCATCCAAATATTTTCTAATTTGGGGTGCACATTTTTGACCCCCCCCCTTCTTTTCCTAAACATTTATTTACTTATTCTTATCTCTTTTTTTTGTTATATATTTGGGGTTATTCACTATGAAGTCCACTTTCTCCTCTACGTCACTTTCACTGTGAAAGAGCTGTTCCAAAATGCTTAATCAATTGTACCCATCAAATTAGGAAAATCATGAAATTAAAAGCCAAAAAAACAAAGTAAATATTTTTTTGAATAATAAACATTGTGTTAAATTGACACAAAGGATAATAGGAGGTAATAGAGAAAATAGGTTCAAAGATGCCTTTAAACTTGGTCCATACTTGTTAATTCTCTGCAGGCGTCGACTCGTTTCTGATGTACTCCATCCATGAGGGAATCAGGGGAATTTCCCTGAATCCAAATGACAACAGTGAAGCTCTGATGCCCATCACTTCAACCCTGTTTGCTGTGGGAGTCGACTTCCACGCAGGTGAGGCGTCATTTGTTATCGCAAGCCTGTCATCCCACCTGTTTATTTCTCACATAGTAGGATAATGGATTGGAGTGTTGCCACTATATGATGGAAACACTTACCACAACAGAATTAAATGATCACATGATTTTGTAATAAAAGCCTGAACGTGAACCATGTGGAATTTTCACACATTTTGTGACACATTATCACCAATTTTGATTGTGATTACAGAATGAAAAATATTAATACTTTTCTTTCTTCTTCTTTTAAAAAAAAAAATAGAGGAAAAAAAAGAAAGAGAAAAAAAGAAAAAAGGAAAAAAAAAAAAAAAGATAGAGTTAAAATATAACTTTTTTTTTCAAAAAAAAGAAAAAAATGGGAAAGAAAAGAATAAGAAAAAAATTAAAAGAAAGGGAAAAAGGAAGAAAAAAAATTGAAAAAAAATATTAGTAATTTTTTTCTTTTTTTCCCCTTTTTTGACAAAAAGAGGAAATAAATTGAAAAAATAAAGAATGTAAATAAATAATAAAAAGGAAAAAAATAATTACAAAAAATTAGTACTTTTTTCTTTTTTGAAAAAAAAGAGAAAAATGGAAAGAAAAAAAGAAAGAGAAAAAGTGGGGAATTTTTTTTTAGTTTTTTAACCTTAATTATAAATAAAAAAGGAAAAAAAGAACAAAAATAATTTCTCATTACAGAAAAACCTTTCCTATTTTAATAACAACAGCATTCGTAAAAAACTAAGCAAAATGCACAAGATTAAAAAAATAAAATGATTAATTTTATTACAAAACACAACTTCACAAAATGTGAAAATGTTTTCTGTTGATTTTTCATTCATCAGATAATTATTTATTGAAAAAGAACAACAAGGAAACGAGCAGAAGTCCTAATGTTGGATTATCCTGCATGTGTACTTTTTCTCCCTATTTTGCTTCACGTTTACCATTTTTTTCTCTAATGTAAAAACACCGTAGAAGTGGGAATAAATCTCCTAAATAACAGTTCAGCTAAAGAATATGGACAAACAAAAGAGGAATATGTGCACATTACAGGCAACCCTGAGCATTAATAACACCAAACTACTGCAATTTTAATACTATTCCCATGATATTGCATCAAATGAACGTGTTGCAACACAACAACACAGTGTGGGTGTGATAGCGTGTGCAGCCATATACTGTATTAGCTTTAGGCTTATTTCACACATTACATATGATAGAAATGATGTGTTTATCCAAGGACAAAAGGATGTATGATGGTATGATGGGCTGGTGCACCATTAAAACTACTAAATCACACCTGGCACTGAAAATAAATGCCGTTTTTTGCATGCTTTTCCATTTCCTGCACAAATGTAATCACTAAAGAAACAAATCACTCTTCTAAACGTGCTGCAGAGAAATCCAGAGCAGGATTTCTATCTTTGGAAGGTAGAAATTGATGACAGAGTTTAGCATAGCAGCCCATTTTGTTCTGTTTCTGTTGGCAGACGCAACAATAGGCTGTGTGTGTTTTTAAATATTGGCAACGAGACGTCCTCAATAACTACTTTTTATTCAGAGACATTTTAATCCTTCTCACTCACGAAATGTAATTTAATTTAACAATATTTAAGTGAATGAGCAATGGTGTAATGAGGTGTGCCAGACGTGTTTATCAGAGAGACAAACTAGAGAGTAGATTCTGGAGTGATGATGAACATTTTTATATTTTTTTGGTTTCTTTTTTAGTGTTTTATTGTTTTTATATTTAATGTTTGTTTTTGTTTGTTTTTTTTTTACAGTGTTTTATTGTTTTTATACTTATTTTTTTTACAGTGTTTTTGCTTTATTTATGGGTGTTTTCACTGTGTATAATTGTTTTTATATTGTGGGGTTTCTTTACAGTATTTTGTTGTTTTCATATTGTTGTTTTTTTTACAGTGTTTTATTGTTTTTATACTTATTTTTTACAGTGTTTTTTGCTTTATTTATGGGTGTTTTCACTGTGTATTATTGTTTTTATATTGTGGGGTTTCTTTACAGTGTTTTGTTGTTTTCATATTGTTGTTTTTTTACATTGTTTTATTGTTTTTTACTGTGTGTTTTTACAGTGTTGTCTTGTTTTTATTGTCAGCAAACAAATGAAATGAAAAAGAAAATAGACATTTTACCTCATGCAGTAAATAATGCACAAAATACAATATCAATAATATACAAAATATATAACAAAAGGTTTTGACATTGTACAAAATACCTATGAGTGAAGCACAATATGTAAATTAGCACAATGATAATAGATTATTTACAAAAATATTTTACAACAGCAGGTGTGGACACAAAAAAGTCAGTTTAATAAATAATATTTGCATATATCATGTAAAACAAGACCAGTATGTAAACATATAAATATATATGTGTATGGTAACTTAAAAAGTCATAAAATATGTATTAAGTTTTCAGTGAATCCAAACTCAATTAGTGGACACATTAGATAATCTTTATTATCTTTATGTATTTATTATTTTTAAGATTAGAGGAAACCAGAAAGCAAATGCATGCCCCGCTATTCATTCTATGGATTTTGATCACACATATCTGTGAGTTTTTTCCATCACTAAGGTCACTTGGGTCAAGCTATATCCACAGAACCTAATAAAGGAAGCTTTATTAACTGCACAGCTTGGACTCCATCTCCACGAGGCTTCACCTCTCGGTTCAAAACTCTCACAAAGGACTTTAACATGAGTCACGAGACAATCAAAAAGTTTTGAAAGGTTGATTTCAATCCCAAAACTCTGGGAACGCTTTGAGCTGCTGAGCATGAAAATAAACCCACTGTAATGTGAGCGCTCTACGTATGACATTCACATGTTATTATATAGTCCAGGCTGCTCAGGCAGAACCAATGAAAGCCCTGCAGTTATATTCCATCACACGTTGTTCAAAGTTAGCAGCAGAACAAAGGACATCAGGACTAGAAGATGCAATTAAATATTTACCTTTATACATGCTAGCACAAGCCTTTTATTTTGAAAGGAATTGTAAAACCAGCCTGAGAGCAATAGCTTGCATTTAATATGTAATAGTTTAGCACTGGATTTCCACTGGAGGATGCGTAACTACTTTGTAACATCTCCGCTGCGTAATCCACTATCCGTCAATCCCCACCACCTCCGTCTGTGAGGCGTAACTATTACATCAAGGACTCAGGAGATCTCGCTAATTCACGCGTAATATAATGAGTTGTAGTGAATATAAAGAGAACCACAAAGTCATACAAACAGTTTATTGTGTCCTTGGAGAGGAACAGAAGGAAATCCACTTAGTCCTGCTGTGGAGATCTTTCCCTTTTGTGGAGATTATTGTGATTCAACCATGGATAAGGTCAATATTCATATATATTTATGTAAAATACGATCCACTGCCGCCCTGTCCAGGGTGTAGCCCCGCCTAGTGCCTGAAGAAAGCTGGAGATGGGCACCAGCAGACCCCCACCACCCTCAAAAGTAGCAAGCAAGAGAGTCAGAAAATGGATGGAAATACTTTTTTCTCGGGGTCTGCTGGTGCCTATCTCTAGGACTCGTTGGGCGTTAGGCGGGGGTACACCCTGAACAGGGCGCCAGTCCATCATGGGGCAACACACAAACAACCACTCACACTCAGTCTGGAAACTCCAATCAGCCTAATACTCATGTTTCTGGATTGTGGGAGGTAAAAACCCAGCCAAGTACAGGGAGAACATGCAAACTCTGCACAGAAAGGACCCAAGTGTCCATCCCAGGGCTTGAACCCAGGACCTTCTCGCTGTGAGGCGGACAAGCTTGTATTCAGTGTATTTTTTTCTAAAATATTATCAATTAAGTGCTAGTAATGGCTACTTCACCAAGTCCATTCCACCAAATCACATTCCTTGTATTGTTTTAAACTCTACTTGGCCAATGAAAAACTATTGTGATTCACAATGTAGATATATTTCAATAGTGCATATAAACTGAATATTTTGTTCTGTCTGTACACTACTTCCTGTCCCACATGAGCATTTACTTTGCTCAATGTATTGTATGTGTTGTAGCTCCGGCGTCCGACAAAAATATCTGTTGTGTAGGGTTCCGGCATGACGGAGCAGTTATGTAGCTATGAAGGACCATATACCCATGCATTGGGAATTCACACATTAGCTTAAATGGAAACGTATCAGCTCGGTTGCCGTTACGCAGCAATTATGCATCCACTAGAAATTGGAGGTAACCCTTGTTTTCTAGCATCATTGGTAACGAAATGATCCATTTTTGCAGGAAACGACACGGTGTACTGGACGGACATGGGGCTCAACAGGATATCCCGAGCCAAACGGGATCAGACGTGGAGAGAGGACATCATCACCACCGGCATCAGTCGGGTGGAGGGCATAGCAGTGGACTGGATCGCTGGTTAGTTGTCAGCGTTGTTGTTATTGGTGGTGCTCGTGCACCATCCAGCAAAGGGTTTTTATTACTTTTAGATCGATAATTCTTTCTGTTTTCAGGCAATCTGTATTGGACGGACCACGGGTTGAATCTTATAGAAATCTCCCGGTTGGATGGTGCATATCGCTCTGTGGTCATATCTGAAGGTCTTGATCAGCCAAGAGCCATCGCTGTGCATCCACAAAAAGGGTAGGAATGTATATCGTTATGATGCATGAACGAAACATGAACCCTCGACATTTTCCAATCAAAAATAAGTATTATTTTGTTCTGGTGGTCAATTCCTGTCCAGTTATTTACTGTATTTCTTAATGTCTTGCTTCCTAACCTTTACAGGTATCTCTTCTGGACCGAGTGGGGTCAGAACCCGTGCATAGGCCGCTCACGTCTGGACGGTTCGGACCAGGTTACCTTGGTTAACTCAGGCATCATTTGGCCCAATGGCATTTCTATAGACTATGAGGTACAGTTGCCCACATGGTTTCAGGAACATCCACCTGTTGTATGGCATAGGTTCGGGTCAATGACATTTTTAAATTTTTCTGTCAGTGTAGCCCTAGATTAAAATGGTAAAATCATCCTCAAGAGAACCAACAGCTAAACTTAATCTGAAACATATTTTAATAATTAACTATGTACAGTATGTCTAAGCCATAGAATTATAAATGAGTTTTTATAGAATTTTCATGCCAATAACTAAATATAATTACATCATGATTGTAATTTATTACCAATTATACAACTACAATTATGATTGACCCCAACCCTACTTTCAGGTATTTATGTGTTTTCAAATGACACCCCCCCTCAGGAAAACACCCTATATTGGTGCGACTCACGCACGGATAAGATCGAGAGGATCAACCTTGAGACGGGCGAGAGCCGTGAGGTCGTTCTGTCGGTGGCCAACGTGGATCTGTTCTCCGTGGCAGTGTTTGGACCGTACATATACTGGACTGACAGGTGATCCTTTACTTCCCACAAAGCACATGCATACATGCATCGATAATGGACATTTACTGAAAAGTTCCAGGTGTAAAGACTTGTAGAACAGGTGGGAAAATGAGCAATTTCAACATCAATGTTACCAAATTTACACCACGTATAAATGATACTTAAAAGGCATCAACAATATCCAGGCAATAAGTGACAGATATCAGTCCCTGCAGGATTTTCTCTTAAATTTTTTTTTATTTAATTTGGGGAAAATTATGTGAAATTAATTTAGGAAAATTTAGTTTTTTGAACAATTTGAGATTTAAAATGACAGCACTCATGTGATAAAATGCATGGGAGAATTGCGATCCTCCAAATATTGTGAAGTTTCATTGAATTTGTGTATTTATAATGTCTGAGATATCTACAACTGGATTATTTGGTAATTTAGACAATAATTCATGTTTTTTATGTCTTTTTAACTTTCTCCTGTGGGCCGAATTAGATGGCCTAATGGGCCAGATTCGTCCCCCGGGCCTTGAGTTTTACACAAATGCTGTAGAACATGCAGCATTTCTTATAAATAATTTTTTTTTACAGTTTTGTAAAAAGTATTATGTCATTCAATTATGTTTGATTACTGGCATTTAACTTTTCCATATTTAATATTTTTGATGATTCTCTTTTTAAATAACTATAAAAATAATGTGGAATATTTGATGTATTATTCATTCATTTTTTAATGTAGCAAATGTTTTATTGAATCAATTTATTACTCCTACGCCATTTGATATTTATTTATTTTTTTTTCTGTTGGATTAAATATGTAATAACGTATTTGAGTGTGGGACGTTTCTTGGACTGTGAGTGAGTGTGGGAGTGCGATGTCTGTTCCAGTAGCAGATGTTCTGCTTTCCTCCACGCTTTAATCACTTCCCCCTCTTTAACATTTCTGATGTTTTTCCAGAGCTCACTCTAACGGTTCCATACGACGTGGCCAAAAGACGGACGCCGGTGACGCTGTGACCATGAGGAGTGGCCTCGGAGTCAATTTGAAGGACGTGACAATCTTCCACAGGGGCAGAGAAAAAGGTGAGAGTCTTATTCATTAGCATTAGGTGATAATGAAGACATAGTGTCTCATGGATAATAAATCAGGGACATTTGCTCAAGAATAAAATGCAAAAAGTTGAAATTGCTGCTCAAACATGTGTTTTGACTATAGCCAAATCCAGCCCTTTAAACCCTAGGTTCCCAAAGTGGGGTACAGGTACCCCCAGAGGTACGCACATTCTCATAGGGGGTACATGAATAAAAAATGAGAAATTAAAAATTGTAAACTAGAATATATATGGACTAGCTATTTCATCAAAAAAGCACAAATATGAACTGCATTGCTTTACCGATTTACATTCCTTACAGATTTGTTATAATTTTTTTTATTATATATTATTTCTCAACAGGATAGATAAGGTACAGAGGCAAATTTTACTGTAGGGCTACAGTTTATATGACGTTGCATCAGTGGTTCCCAAACACTTTTGGGTCGTGACCACATTTTAATGTAAAAATTATTTGTCGTCTACAGAGACGTTTTCTTTCTGTCTAGAATTAGCTTATGATAATGTTTGTTGTTGCCAGGATTAGTGCACAAAGTGACAAGATGCATTTTATTTGAACTAGATTTACTGTATATTTAAGAAAGTGAAGGTATAGAAAACTGTCATTTTAGATTGTTTTGTTTGTAGTGTTATAATTTGAAAAAAAAATAAGAATTAAAACACTTTAGAAATACATTTTAAATCAGTATTTTTTTATTATTATTATTACTAGTACAGTGCCCGTTGGAGGTATGTATACATATTGACATTAATAGGAGTTCCACAGTGTGGATGGGGAAATGAATGGGATATATATATATTTTCTTGGTTTTAAATTGGTTTTGGAATAACCAAATTACTCCAAAATTACGGATGCACACACTCGGAGTATTTGGAAGCCGTTGACAAAGTTTCAGGTCGATCAGATACCGTGCCGGGGAGATATTTGTTCCACAAACACACGCACGCACACACACACACACATACACACACGCACACGCGCACACACACACACACACACACACACACACACACAATGTAAATAATAAACCAAATAATCCAGGTGTAGATATCACCAATTTATTATTTCTACAATATTTTTAGGGGTTTGCATTTTTCTTCTGCTAATATCAAATCAAGGCAGTCATTTCTAATGGCAAACTGTGGAAAGAACTCTCCGTTTTTTCCAGAAACCTTGCAATTTCTCACAATTGATTCCACAAAATTCTTCTAAATTGCACTAAAAATGGAAACAAAATCCAGAATATTTGAAGTGAATTGAACTGATATTGAAAACTAGGGCACAATGTTGTAAAAATAGTGTTTTTTACCCTGACATAAAATCTGCGACCCACTTGAGATCAAACTGGTCCATTTTTGGTCCCTGAACTAAAATTAGTTTGACACCTTTGGAGTAAACGGATTTTACTTCATTACCGTGATTTCTTGTGTTGTCCCAAAAACTTTGCTACCAAAGTTAATTCACATTTCTGGTGTTTTCACTTAGAGTTGCAGCATAACAATTGAGGTTTATTTTGTAGTTTACATGGAAAGATCCGAATCTGGCCAAAATTATCTCGCAGAGTGAAATGTCATCACGGGGAATACTGGGATTAAACCAGAACAAAAATGATGTAAAACCAATCACTGTCCTCCTTATCTGGTGAAGAAACGCAATAAATACAGTGTGTGAGACTCCACATCCCACAATGCATTGCACAGAACTTCCCCAAAATGTCTATAAATAAATCATCGATTTCCAAGCAGCATTTTCAACCTCTCAGTTTTTTTTTTTTTTCAAAGAATCTTGGATTTATTGTTTATGAGGCCGACACTTTATCTTTATCTGAAAACAAAAAGCGTTTCCAACTTTTCATTAGTTTTAAGTTTTTTTTCTTCAGCGCTTTAACACTTTTTATAATAATGTGTCAAAGACTTCTAAAAGTGGCTGAGTTAATCTAAAAAAAAGTCTGTGACCTTTTTTTCATGCCTTACGAGGTGAAAACTTGAGCTAAATTTGTTTAACTGCTGTCTTTATTGTATCTAATAAGTTTCTTTTAGGTAAAATTAAGCACAAAATAGGAATTGAAGCAAAGAAGGAACTAACTTGTGTTTCCATTTGAAGGCAGTAACCCGTGTGCCAGGAGCAACGGCGGCTGCCAGCAGCTGTGCTTTCACCTGGGCAGCGGTCGGCGGACGTGTTCCTGTGCCCATGGGCGCCTGGCAGACGACGGCTTTGCCTGTAAGCGCTACAAAGGCTACCTGCTCTACTCTGAACGCACCATACTGAAGAGCATCCACCTGTCGGATGAAAACGACCTCAACTCACCCGTCCAGCCTTTTGAAAACCCACTTCTGTTCAAGAACGCCATCGCACTGGCTGTCGATTACAATCAGAAGACGACGGGAGCAAACCGGATATTCTTTAGCGACGTTCACTTTGGGAACATCCAAGTTATCAACGATGACTGGACTGAACGAGTAGTGATCGCAGAAAGTAAGTGCATTGGATAATTCCTCTAGAATCATGTGGTATTCATTAGTGCTGGGACTTTAACATGTTAATCGCCATTATTAGATTTCAGAAAAATAACAAAAAATAACGCCGTTAATTGCTTTTTTTTTTTACCTCCAAACGGCGCAGAACCCATCGTCGGAGTTTGAGATTCTTGCCGCGGGGGGCAAAAGGAAAAATAGAATTAAATACATATAGACCGTCTCGAGTTTCACACCAACCACAATATGTGTAACATATACAATAATGCAAAAATTATTAGTAACATACAGTAATTGATAATGTGGATGACAAAAATTTGGGTCAACGTGTCGTTTAATGTTGTGAATTCATGATAAAGTCTAGCCGGCGGCCGCTTTCTGCCCAGTGTCGCTTCACCATTTACATTGTGAAGAAAAATTGTGCAAAGGAAGAAGAACCAACCTAAAGTCTCAGAAGTTTGGTATCATTTCACAGAAAACAAATGAATTAATATATATTTTGTACAGTCAGTGTCCTTTATGGCACTTATAATAGTTGTATATCATGTACATTATATTAATGCTAACTGCAACATGTTGTGAGCACGCCCTGTAGTCAATCCACAGTCAAGATGAGTTTTCTATTTTGGCGGTATAGAAAAGAACCATATCGCCTATATTGATGTGTAGCTTATTTTGGATTAAAATATTTGCTGCCTTCGAGAACGGCATGAAAACGCCAAAAGTGGTATATATTGTACAGCTGTTTGTTAATAAATTACCTGTGTGGCATTTTTCACCCACAAATTTAACCTACAATTGTCTTTCCAGTAAGACTTTGAGTTAAATATTTACATCATATATATTCATATACCAAAATCCATTTAGATTGGAAATACATTGAGATGCAATTAATTTAGATTAATCAAGAATAATCACTTACAAACTTTTGATTAATTTCTTTAATCGAGTCCCATCTTTAGAATAAAAACTGCTTTAATTTAATTTAATTTAATACGGCTTCATCAAACGTGTTCAATTAATATAAATAATTGACATTATGCATTATCATTATAAAAACAGTTTCTTTTGTAAGTTTTTTTGTATTTATTCATTATTAAATAGGAAATTATGTTAAATCTTTGGTTTTTAAATGCAAAAAAAGGTTCAAAAACAGTATTTTCCTGGTTGGTTGAGTAATATTTTCAATATTTCTGAAAACCATTTGACCTAATTTATTTACAAATGCAAGCTTTTTCCACCATAGATGTCACAACACAGTATTTGGTTTAATCCGTGGTGTTTCGTGCATTTTTTTTAATCTTGTCCCACCACTCGTATTCATATGTTATACCTACTTCAACATGTATCTCAGGTTCATGAGTTTTGATTAGCCATCCAGTAGCATTCCTCAAGTCCACTATAAGATGAAGGGTCTGTTTGTTATATCATGTATGATTTGACAGTGTTCGAGACGTGCGTCTAATTATAAATTATAAATACAGGTTTTGCAGCACATCCGTAACCTATCATTAGAGTTGTTTTGTTCCATCAATTACGTAGCTTCCATGATATCTGGAATACCATGCTTTTACAAATGTAGTATATCATTGCCTTTTATCATTGTTTGTAATAATATAGCACTTTAAAATGTCGTAATTCATAGTGTTTGGAGGCTTTCAGCTACCTGACCAATCCTTTGATACTACCCAGTGAAGCTCAGTCAATCCCACCCTGCACAGCATGGGGTCAGATCAAAGCGTGCGTTCTGCACGCCTTGTATTCTCTGCTTTAAACGTCCTCCTCCCACTGGGAGAGTGGCAGATTTCACAGCCTCAGCCCAAATGGAGAAGATACAGATACAGTACCTGTTATGATGGAATGCCTCAAAACAAGAGGTTGGAACTGTTCATTTAAATACACTGTGAGGCCCTTATTTAGCGTTATCGTCCTTGACAGTTGGAGGAGACTTTGCACAACGCATTGTAATCACCTCATTAATTCAAAGGTGAATTTGAGGTAAACATTTATGTTCAACCTGAAGCAGAAAACCAACGCTGAACTCAAAACCCATTCCTCTTAAAGGCACTAATAAAGTGAGAGTCCTTACGTCGCACGTTGTAGCTCCTTATCAGGCTTTGTTTAGAGCTGCATGATGACATCATCAATAGATTAGGTTGTGTTGGAGCAGGGAGACATCTGAAACATGCAGGACAGTACGGTGGCCGTAAAAGCTCACAACACAACACAAAATGAAGAACCACACAACACAACAAAAACACGCCCTGAGAGCTCACAACACAACACAGAGGGACGAACCCCCCAACGCAACACGAAAGCAATCTGGTAAAAATCCACAGAGATGAGTGACCGAAAGGATCAGGCCCGTGAAAGGATCGGGAACTGACACCAACAGGATTTTTTTGTGTACCTCGGTTATCGTCACTCTTCTTTGTGGATTTTCACCATACTGCTTTTGTGTTGTGTTGTTAGGGTTTGTATTTGCGTGTGCTTTCTTTTTGTATTGCATTGTGGCCTTCATCATTCTGTGTTGTGTTGTAAGCTCTCAAAGTGTTTTTGTGTTGCGTTGTGGCGTTGGTCATTCTGTGTTGTATTGTGGACTCTCAGGGCGTTTTGTGTTGCGTTGTGGCGTTTGTCATTTTGTGTTGTGTTGTCGCGTTTGTCATTTTGTGTTGCGTTGTGGCGTTTGTCATTCTGTGTTGTATTGTGAGCTCTCAGGGCGTGTTGTGTTGCGTTGTGGCGTTTGTCATTTTGTGTTGCTTGTCGCGTCTGTCATTCTGTGTTGTATTGTGAGCTCTCAGGGCATTTTGTGTTGCGTTGTGGCGTTTGTCATTTTGTGTTACGTTGTGGCGTTTGTCATTCTGTGTTGTATTGTGAGCTCTCAGGGCGTGTTGTGTTGCGTTGTGGCGTTTGTTGATTGATCATGCTATCCTTTGATTCAAAATGAGAGCGTCATCTGAAGTGAAGATTATTATGAATGCATTTAGATCTTAAACGCCACTGGTACAAATGGTGATGGCGTCTACAATGCCATGGCTACGTGTGATTTTGTGCAAAATGTGAGGGTGATTCACTGGTTTGCGCAAAAGGACCAAATCACACATTTCCATGAGATTTTTCCCATAAACTGAGGGTGGCTGAGGGTCTAGCAGTGTGGGTAATGTAGCTCTAGAGCTCAGCGTAACATCGCATTTTAGTGAATTATCTGAACCATATAAAACAGAAAATTAACAATAACACAGAAGTTTAGAGGCGCAAAGTCATCAGCAACCAGCCAAACATCCATAGTATGCTCATAATTATGGATAAGGTATCTACAGTCCATTCCAGATCATCTTCCAGATCACCAAAAAACGTTAACAACTTTTTGGGATATCCTGCTGACAAATATCCACATTAACAGACAGATGCACAAACGGTAAAAACATTACCTCCTCCTTGGCAGAGTTAACAACAGTAGTTCACACTATTAACTTTATGTAGCATGTTTGGTACAATGTTGGGAAGTTTAACAGCCAGGAACGTCATCTAAACCGGGAAAGATGATGAAACAGAAGTGAAACGGAAAAGTTTAAAATGCAGCAGAAATGGTTAAACTCGGAAACAGAATATGGGAAATTTTGAAACGACCCCACTAAATGATTAGTAAAACTATGGAGGTAGTTTTGTGTCTTTATTTTTCAATCTATTATTTGGATCTCAACTATTTGAACACTTTTTTTTGTCTTGGAACACATTTTTTTTTGCATGATGTAAACTTTTTTTTATTGAAAAGTTGTTGTTGTTGTTGTTTTTTATTGTATAATAAAGGCACTAATCTACCTCCATTAAAAAAAAACAAGTAAAAACTACACCTAACTGACTTACTGCAAATCAGTAACTTTGTAGTCGCCTGTATCGACTACTGCATTGAAGCTTCATCTAATCGGTCAAAGTAAACAATCATTTTGTGATTCATTAAACTTTATAAAGCCATAGTGCACAAATTGCTGTTTCCTTTGTTGACTACTGAGTCAGTTGATAAAATACAATATCACCAAAATGGAATCTTCTGGCAGTTTGTGCTTCCCTCAGCATTAAAATCACAACCGTCTCCTGTTTTCTTGGGATAGTTTCTGTCTGTGTGCTGTCATTGAGTACGGGTGAAAATGTTAATCATCTATATTACCCAAATTAAACCCTGTGTCCCGCGGTAATTACTCTCCTGCGTATCCAACAATTTGTGCGAAACCTCAAGCTGCTCGATGGCTTTTATTGTCCGACCGTTAATTAGTGGCCAGCTGACAAAGGTAAGAGTCCGAAATGGTCTGTGGAAAAGTTTATGGGTTTAAAAATCCACGTTACAGCCAAGGCATATAATACTGTCCTTAGTTGAATTAAGAACACCGCTCAGAGTTGAAAGCCACAGGAATTTACTATTGAAAGCACGACATACTTTTCCTTTTTCATCTCTGGTGTTTAGGAAATTGCTTTGCAGTTCTTAAGTGACTGTTCTGTCAGCAAATTGCTGCCTGTCCGACGCAGTGAGGCGTAACTTCTTCTTTCCTGTTCCTCCAACACAAGCAGTCAGAGCATGACGCTCACTGGAAAGGCAGACACTCGGGGGGGGGGGGGGGGGGGGGGATTCACTGAGACCTGAAATAAAAGGTGGTAAACCAGGTGCAGCCCTAATTCCTCTGGTGGTGTTGTTTGGGGAATTCACAAACATTGCACCACTAGTAGGTACGCGTATAGATGTGGTGGAGACCGCCCTATTTAAATCAACATTTTGCCTGTTCAATGTGGAGAGGTGAGTGCACAGATGCACTAAATTACATTTGAAGAAGTTCAATTGGAGGCTGGTGGACTTCTCTGTCTGCTGCACAAACATGTAATGATGTTAAAAACAAAATAAAATAAGAACACCTTTAAAACCTAACCTAAAGCCTATATTTTTCCCCCTAATTTAATGTGTGTGCGCCGCGAGGTCTTGTAACTTTGCTCTTAAAACAGGTGGATTTTTTCATCTTCACTGTGCGTTCCCACTGAACTATACTTCCAAGTTTCCCAAGATGCATTAGACCATGTCTATCTATCTTGTATATTCACACAAAGATTGCTTCTGTTTAGCTCATTTAGGGCAATGTCAGAACAAGTTTTACACAGCTAAAACAGCTTTGGGTCAAATTGACCCCAGAGGAACATCAACGTGCGCAGATTGTGTTTGTCCCATTATGAAAAATATTGTTTTTATGTTTTTCCTGATCAATTGTGCACATAAAATTAGGAAATGTCATGAAACATGAATAAAAACTCAAAAGCTTCTGTTTTTGGATCACTTTGTGTTTTTGTTGCACTGTTAACATACTCTATCTTTCTAGATGTGGGTTCAGTGGATGGCCTGGCTTACCATCGAGCCTGGGACACCTTATACTGGACCAGTTCCACTACGTCCACCATCACTCGGCAAACCGTTGACCAGAAACGATCAGACGCCTTCGCTAAGCAAGCCGTGGTCACGCTCTCCGAGGAAGACCACCCACACATGCTGGCCCTGGACGAGTGTCAGAAGTCAGTTCTCTCATATAATCTTTCCATCATCTGAAATCTTTTTTTTTTTCCTTGACGGGGTTATCTATGGTTTTATATACACACAACAATACACTGCCTTGACCTCACCGTGGGAGGCTGTATGAAATCAATCATACAAAAGATAGACAGATCACTGTTTCTCAACTGTTCTTACTAAAAAAATAAAAATAAAAATAAATAAATCATGTATCATGCATTTTTACAAGGGCATTTACTTTTACAGTGATTAAATAAAAATATATTGCTAAAAGCTGTCTCTTATCAAAAAACAAAACAAAATTACCATGTATTTCTTGTTTTTAAAAAGTATTTGTAACATTTCTGATTTTCAATTTTTGCAATTTCCCTGTCAGGGTAGCCTTTACTTAATAAATTTTTTTTTGTTTTTTGGCTTTTCATTTATTTGATTTAATCACTGATCATATTAAAGTTCCCAAAAATCCTGCCAAAGATGCAAAATAGAGTCAGTAAAGTTAAATCATGTAAATAATTTTACTAGCTAAGGGTATATTTTGTGTCATGTAGATATTTTCTGTTGAGAAAGTGGTGCCAAAAACCAACCAAGCAGTCTACTTTAATAACAATAAATCACTTTTATTGTAAAAGCTCCCGATCACCAAGGTGAAAGCGTCTGAACTCGATCACACAGTCAGTGTTTAAAATCCTATACATTGTTGTTCCCAGTGGAGGCCTTACATTCAACTGTACTGCAACACAACATGGAAACAAACAAGAAAAATGCAAAGTTCAACATGACGAACAGAAAATTACTTGTTATATATGACTTACCTAGTTATGATTACTGTTATTTTTATTGCAGTAAAATCTGTAAATCTTCCTATTTTTCCCACAAATTTCCGTTATTTTTCCACTGCGTCAGTTCAAAGTAAATAGGAGTGACGCTCTGTTTATTACAAAACGCTCGTAAGTGTGCAGATCTATTGCTAATACATCTATGGATAGGAAATTTCTTAATTTACGTTCATGCATCCTCTGATTTCATATTTTATATTGACGCTTTATTCTGCATCAGTAAAGGGTTTCATATAAACTATTGGTTAATGTAAAAACCCAGTATATGTGCAAAATGTATCAAACACGTAAAGATCTAATCTCTGCATTTACTTTGAATTTATTTATTTATTTAGTTGCACTTACAACATATTTCTAAAAAGCCATTAAACATTTATAACATGACTCTGCTAGTAGGGGTTAAGAAGACCACCTCACCAATTTCAACTGCATATACAGAGCAACAATTCAAATCTATTCAACTTTATTTGTATAGCACAATTTACAACATAGTCATCTCAATGCGCTTATCAAAATACAAAATTCATAATAAGAAAGAAAAAACCCAACAAGATCCACATGAACAAGTATTTAGCAACAGTGGGAAGAAACAACTTCCTTTTAACATGAAGAAATCTCCGTTAGAACCAGGTTCAGAGGTGGCAGCCATCTGCGTGGACTGGTTGGGGTTAGTGGACAGAAGGACCAACAGAACAGGATAGAGAGATAGAACATCAGAGTGTCTCAGACTAGTTGAGACGTGAACCACAGATCAGGAACTGACATCATCAGCTTCACGACACCTGAAACAGAGCAGAGAGAGAAGAACGAGGAGAAGGCACTGACTGCAGAAAAACATGATACATTATTATCAAGTCAGTCTGCCTTGGCCTTGGGCCTCACTCCCAGTGGCTGAGTCAGCACTTATTATAACGGTGATGAATCTCTTCCTGTTTATTGGTAAGCTAACAGCGACTCCAAGGTCTGTAAATGTGACCGTTCACAGCCCATGTCTGCTCTGGTGGTTATGTTATGTTATGATTCAGTCCTGTTTATGTGGACTGTAAATTATCACCATCGACATCAGAATTTGAATCTCTTCTTGTTTATTGAACCAGTAATTATGACCGTTCACATACTCTTTTTAAAAGTGTTAAAAGTGGATATATATTTCAGAATCTGAGATAAATCGTTCCAAAGTGAGGGGCCTCTACATTTCAAAGTCTGATGGTTAATTAAAGTTGATGAAAATCCCTGCAGCGCCATGTTATAAAATTGTTTAAATCTAAATAAGCTGTTTTTCAGCGGGAAGTTGAATCTTATCACCAATTTAGTCTTTATTCCTAAAACAAATGTACATTTTTGTCCCAGCACTGATTTCTTGGCCTGAGTTCAGCTTCAACCTCATTGTACCACTACGAGTTCTTTATTTCCATGTTGGATTTCCTACACAGCCGAGGTCAGGGAGCGTTTGAAATCCGTCTTTCCGTGAATATGAACGCTCCGTCGTCAGCTTCCTGAAAAGAGTGAGCGTCTCGGTCCACCGTTAAAACAACTAAATTAATTTCTTGACCTCAAACTATTCTTGGTTGTCAGTTTGGCAGCACATCCATCCCAACCACTGAGTCGCCTTCTCATAATTACATTTCAAGCTCAAGTGATTAATTAGTGGCCGCTGGTGGTGACTTCTGACCTGCAGCGTTATTATCACACTTAAAGTGAGCTCGTATGACTTCATTATTATGCAGTAGTGGTGGATGACCAGGGCTGGGAGTCTACAGCGCTGCTATTTAAAGGCTTATGGAAATGCCATGATGGAATTACTGTAAAACCAATAACATATAGTTAGTTCTTTGTTTGCTGTAATATCAATATACTAATAATACGTCTCTACTAGAGCTGGGTATCACGGCCAGTTTTCTGAATTATTGAATTATTAGGGTTTCAAATCGATTAATCACGATTGATTTTTCAAATTTTACTTGGATATCATACATATTGTCAGAGAAAAAGCTGTTAGTGTGAATTCTCTACATTGCGAATTATTAGAAATATCAATATTTATATAGACAAATCAATGCAATGCAGTCACAAATATGAAATTTATTATCGCATGCCACAAGGGGAAGGAGGATATAGGTAAATTGTACAGCTTTTCTCAGAAACTGTTTAAGATAGGATAAACAAATTTGGTGTGTGGCTTCAGGGTATCAATACCTTGATGGAGTTCGAAAATGATAAGTGCGCAATTAATTTTTCTGGAGTTATTACCCTTGTTCCGTTTTTTTTTTTTTTTTTGGCAGGGGATGTTGATGAGTCTTCTTGTTTTCTGTTTGGTCCATAAACAATAATAAATAAAAAGATGTATCCATTGTTACACAAACAGTACTGGTTATAGCTAGTTATTGTAGCGATAACTATTACTTCAATTAATGTATACAAACATCTAAGGGAACCGTGTTTGTCAGTTTCTTCTGTGTGAATCTGGGCGCCGCGTCAGAGGCGGACTATAGCGCTTCAGAGTGGTATGAAGTGTTGTTTGAGATTTGTGGTATTTCTACAATACCTCACTTCCAAATAGCTTTACTTTTATCAAGCTCGCTTGTGTCTTCATTTTATTAAAGCCAAAATAGTTCCAAACTTCTGCTGGGGCGGCTTACCCAGTGGTGCACCGTCTGCGTCCGCCATGTTTGCACTGAAAGCACTTTGCATTGTGCAGCTATCGTGAGAATACTAGGGTTTAAGTAAAAAAAAAAATCCAAATAAATATCAATTTCAGCACCTTTGGATCAAAATCAATTAAATGGACATTTTATACTCAGCTATAGTTTCTACTACTTTTTGTTTTGTTTTTTCAGTGGACCTCATCTTGTGAAAATCCTCTAATTCTATTCCAGTTTAATTGAAACACAGACATGCCTAATTAGTGTTGTGTGCCCCAGGAGTGAATAAAAGAAAGCAAATGAGCTCCTACCATCAATGTGCTGACAATTAAATGTGATTGGCATGTTGGCAAATCCTCCCAATGCAAAGTCATTGTTTAACTCAATAGCAAAATCCCATGCCTTTTCTTTATTAATTTCATTAATTTAGATGATTTGTTCCTCAATTCTCATTGAATCCCTGTGAATCTGTAGTTGTTGCCAAGGTCGAGCAGTTCTTTTGGATTGTTTGATGAGTTAACTCCAAACTCAAGCCTCATTCCTGTTTGATGCGAAAGCAAAAACAAGATTTTGTAGACCAGGGGTTCTCAACCTTGGGGTCAGGAGATACTGGGAGGGGGTCACCAGATACCTTTAAGAAACTAAGAATATTTATTTTTACAATGTAAGCCAGTTTTTACTTACTTTTTACCCTTTTTCTGCAACTACACCAAACTTGCCATATTGTAACCTATTTTCATCACTTCTTTCCATGTTTTTGCTCCTTTTAATGCATTTTTCCTACATTACTCCCATTTCTGCCACTTTTCTATCAAATTCCAATGTCTTTTCCACTTTCAAGACATTTTCAGCACTTATTAACCCCTTCCACCACATTTTCCACCATATGTCACATATGTTGACCCATCATTGTCACATTTAACCTCTTTTCACCAAAACTGTTTTTACTTTTTTCTACCATTCTTAAGCCAATATTGATAGTTTGAACCCTTTTTTTTAAAAATCACTTTTTCTCTCTGTTTTTGGCCACTCTAATTTAATTTTTACCTTGAACCAATTTCTGTGGTTTTTAAAATCCCATTTCACCACCTTTTCCACCATTTTTGGTCACTTTTATTCCATTTTATTTACCCAAGGATTTACATCTTTGGAACAAATAATACTAAACTTCCTGGATAAGAGTGGAAATTATTCAGATAAATAAATACATGTGGTTATGGCATATTAATAAAACAATGGACCATCATTTTGCTAACTTTATGAATGGGCCCCAAAAACCCTTTCCACTACGTTTCCCACATAATGCCACATATATTTACCCATTATTGTCACTTTTAACCTCTTTTCACCATATTTCACGCTTATTTTTGCCAATTCAACCACATCCATGATTTGGCAGGCCCGTTATTTGCCAGTTTAAACTAATTATTCTTACTTTTTAAACTACATTACCTACTGTCTCCACATGACTGCTCTTCAATGTTCATGTCTGTGTTCAACCACCTTCAGGTACAGTGGGGGTCCCTGGTCTCTGGGACCTTTATTTTGGGGGTCGCGGCCCGCTGAAGAAGGTTGAGAACCACTGTTGTAGAGTGTGATTGTTCACATCTGTGCTTTTCTCGTCCCAGCCTGATGTTTTGGACCAACTGGAACGAGCAGAGGCCCAGCATCATGAGATCCACTTTAGCCGGGAAGAATTTGAGGATTATCATCAGCGCTGACATCTTAACGCCCAACGGCCTCACCATTGACCACAAAGCTGAGAAGCTCTTCTTCTCTGATGGAAGTCTGGGAAAGATCGAGAGGTGTGACTACGACGGCTCGGGCAGACACGTGAGTAAATCCATTCTTTTGCTGCACTATTGTAATCTAATTTAACTTGTTTTCATGCAGCAAAAAACTAAAGATTTGCCTCAAAGGTGTGAGTTTACGTGATTATTTTCTAATTACGCTCTTCAGTTGTGGTTTAGTCGTTCCTTAACACTTTAATAAGTTTTTCCGCCTGTAATTCAAAACGTTCAGCTGTAGTTTATATTCTTTGTGCCAGTTAGACAGAATGCAAATCAGTGTGTGGCCACAGCTGAAAGTCAATCATCAGTCTTTGAAAAACTACAGTCATCAGCTCGATCACTAACAAGGCCTGTGTAGCACACTGCGGGGCCACAGTAGCACATGGCCGAGTCTGTAAATGTGAAAAAAAAAATCAAGGTTGTTAGTTATAAAGCTGCTGGAGATTATATATTTGATTTTTTTTTTTTTTTTATCAGATAAAGGCATAGTTTCAATAAATTGAATATTATTTGCTCGTAAAAAAAGTAATGTAAAAAGTTGAAAGTTTTTTTTCAGTTTCAAGTTTTGCACATTGCATTGTTTGATGTAGAGCCCCATAGACTGATGCCTTGATGTGTTTTTACTTAATTATGTCAAGAATTTCTTAGGTTTGAGCTAAAAAAAATCTCTGGCAAAGTGACTTCTCAACACATTTCTGGTGTTTTCACTGAAAGCTGCTGCAAAAGTTTATTTTGGGGTTGAGAGGGAAATGTAATATCTGGCGGATTAAGATGATTACCAGGGCAGTAATGTCTGACTCTTGTCTGGTACTGATTTTTTCCCTGTGTCTGCGTTGAGCTATGTCTATTATATATGAAAAAAATTAGCTTACAACTGAAAATACAGTAAGCATTGTAAACCACAATGAATGTTATGTAATGAATGAAAAGATATGGTATATTTGGTATGGGTGTAGAAATGTGGTTTTATGTACAATATAGGTGAGGTCTCTACCTCTTAATATAATTATTACTGTGTTCTTATGTAGGTAGCGTATATTATAGTTATAACTTGTATATGGGTAGTTATAAAATTAATGTATGTACATTGTTTATATATATATATATATATATATATATACAGTTTATGTATGTATAGGTGTATATCTTGCATATGAATAATTTGGTTATACTGGTTATAAGAGGGTTAGGATATTTTCTTTGTGTTTTTGACTTGTTTTGGAAATTAACTTGTGACATTCCTTTTATTTTATATGTATTGTTATTGTTTTTACATGTTCGAAAATAAATCAAATCCAATCAAAAATATCACATGTGAATGCAGGGAACAAACTACAACAAATATGGAATAAACCAGTCACTGTCGTCCTTGTCTGGTGAAGAAACACAAGAAATCAGAGTAAAAACACTTCTATTTATCTGTTTGGACTCCACATCCCACAATGCAATGCACCAAACATTTCCAATGTTGTAAATTAACGTGTTAAATTTTTTTTAACCTTCTACATTTTTGTTGAGCAAATTGTCTCAGATTTTTGGTTCTGTTGCCTACATTATGTGATTAAAATATTAATATGTCCATCAGCTTTAACAATAGCTGATACAGATACTGGGCTTGTAATGGAGGGTTGCCAGTTCAAGCCTCACCTGGGCCGTCACTGTGGGATGTTGAGCAATTCCCTTAACCCCAAAACTGCTCCCCAGGCGCCGCAAAATGGCTGCCCACTGCTCCTCAGGGATGGGTTAAATGCAGAGGACGAATTCCATTAATGTAGTAACATTACATGGCCAATTAAAGGCCAAAGCCCCGATTTAAAAATGGCTCCCCTCTAATCTCTGATTCCATCTGAGCTTCTGATACACCATCCCTCCACAGGGGGTTGGATATTATTATCTTCCTGTTTTCTCGTCTAAAGGTGCGGATAGTTTCCTTAACCATTAAAGTCCAATACAACCTAGACTGGGCTTAAGTTTGACTATAAAATTGTAACGTGTCTGGATGTGTAGAGGAGATTATTATGAGACTGAGGAATTTTGTGTGTTTTTTGACTTGGTATGACCTCTGTATCTCCACGCCTTTGACATCATTAATTAGTCACTGAGGGGTTTAACGTCCGGGGTCACATGGGCTCACAGAGTCCTCACCTTTTGCTTCACCACCTGCCCCTTTTCTGCCATCGGACTCCGATTATGGAAACTGAGCTGTGAGACTGGCCCAAGTGTTAATTCACTGTTTAAATTAGAAAGTGTAAATTAGGCAGCTGAGGTGTCAAACTCAATTTAGTCGAGGGGGGCATATTTAACCCCAGTTTGATAAGAAATTGGATTCATTTTTTAAAGATAATCAATTTAAACTCCATTGTGTGTAGTATTTTACTTCGCCGTGTGTATTTTTACTTTCAGATCGCAGAAAATTCACGAAAGCACAACGATTTTAATTACAGATGGAGTTTACATTCTTTACTTACTAGATTGGGGCCTTTGACTCTTTACTAAGACACATATGACCCAAGGCAACGCAAGAGTACAGGTGTGTTCGCACTAGGGGTTGAACGACTTCATAATTTTAAAGGTCGACTATATGTGGATACTAGTTGAGTCAACGTCGACTAGTCGATGACGTCACCAAGAACCGAAGCCGAGCCGAGTCAAGTGGCAGCCGAGTTCTGAAGCTGAAGCTAGCGTAAAAACAGCCCAAACAAAGTCTAAACGGCCGGTGTTGTGGCAAAATCTGTGACCCGAAAAATCTGTGACCCTAGGTGGCGCCAGTTCCAACCCCTGCGGCTTCTCGGTGGACATTTACTCCCCCTTAAACACGTTTGTAATTCTTCTTCAGTCTTCATTTACTTCACCCACCGGAGCATCATGTTTAAGGGGGAGTAAATAGCTCCTTAATAGCTACGAAGAGGTTCATGCTGTTGACGTAGCATTCTTGTTCTCCAGATTGACCCTGGGACACGGGACATGCTATAGAAGCTAAATAAACACAGGAACACTGCTGCTTGGCCTACTGTGAGTCTACGTTAACTGTTAAGCCCCGAGGCTTCCTCAGAGTCGGGCGTTTAGACTTTGTTTGGGCTGTTTTTACGGTTGCTTCGGCTTCCTTCACCGAAGCCGGTGTTGTGCCAAAGTCTGTGACCCGAAAAAATCTGTCTATGACCACCGGCAGTAGACCATAGTAAAAAACTAGTTGGGTATTTTTTTGTATTTCAAAAGAATCATAAATGAACATAGTTTTCTCCAAAACTCCGGATATCAGCTTTAATTGTCATTAAAATGTCTTAAATCAATGTTTCAAAAGTCTTAAATTTCAACACATAGGTATGATATAATGATTGTAATTAGTCCCATTTCTTCTCACATTCTTTTTTTTTTTTTTTAAATGTATAAACAACTTTGGAAAATGTAAATTTAATTTAATTTAATTTTTGTTATTGGCTATTCTTAATGGTCTTTAAATTTTTGTATTTTTGTTGTTTTATAGATTTCTGGCTATTTTTGTAGTCATCTTTTCTTTTTGGAGCGATTTGCATTCTTTTAGTTTATTTTTTTGTGTATTTTACTCTCATTTTCTGTATTTTTTTTATGCCTAAATTTGATTTCAAATGGCAATAAAAAGTCTTCAAAAAGTCTTGAATTTAATTTAACTAAATGTAAGAACCCTGTAACTACTCTTGGAGCCACGCCCATACTCAAGGCATTTTTAAATTTAAAGTGACAGGTCAGCAAAAATCTGGGGGTACTTACACTTTAAGCAAAACCATGTAAATAGAAGTGCTATATTTTTTTGTAACATAGTAGACACGTAGATACTTGTCTTTATCTTTATATAAATACCTTAAAATTTAAAGTCACTCAATATTTAGCATATTTTAGTTTTTCTTTCTGTATTTTTTGTACAAAAAAGCTGTATTTTGTGTATCTTTAATTAAAAACAAATCATAAATACATCATTGGGATATTCAGAAATCTGAGGCTATAATTGACATGTCATTTAAATAACCTATTTAAATATAGGTAATCAGAAACTGTTGTAGTGAGATACACAGACTGGCACCAAATGTCATTAATTTTTGGTGTAAAACACAGTTTTATAACGACAGTAATGTGACGCTGGCTGTAAATGTAATGTCTTTTAAATATAATATCCTATCAATATGTTCCCTCTGATGAACACATCTGGCATCTACATCAGTTTCTGTCACGTTCTCACAGTTTTCGTTGGATGGCCAGTTGTTGCTCCTTTAATCAACACCTGTCCCATCAATCCCAGTATAGCACTGAGCTAATGTGAAGCTACTCACATTAGCTCGACCCCTCCCCCCCATCCCCCCCCCCCCCCTTTCCCAGAAGAGGAATGTGATGGATTTATTCCTCCCTGTCAGCGACACTCATTTACTCTCCCAACATCTGGGCTCACAAACACTGCTGCTGTAGCAAGGGCTGATTTGTGTATTAATGAAGGCAAATTGATCCAATTTTGCTCAGGTCGTAGTCATTAAAAAATATGTCCTGGCACTTCTTGAATATTTGAGAGTATAAAAAAAAACACAGAAGTATTTAATCATGCACGTAGAAGCTGTAACAAACGTTTGTCCTGCTGTTTGAAGGTCATCATCAAGTCTGGATCTGGAAACTTCTACGGACTCGCCATTTACGCAGATTTCATCTACTGGTCGGACTGGACTCGCAGGGCAGTGCTGAGGGCAAATAAGTTCACGGGCGCTGATACTAAGGTGCTTCGATCAGATATCCCCCATCAGCCAATGGGAATCATCGCTGTGGCCAAGGACACCAACAACTGTGAGTATTCAAACAAACAACATTTTTTTTCCATTTTCAAGACTTTCCACCACTTTTCCCACCTAATGTCGTATATGTGGTTCTCAACCTTGGAATCAGGACCCCATTTGTAGTTGCAAGACAATGGGAGGGGCTCACCAGATGTCTTCGAGAAACTAAACTATATATGTACATATAATATATTGTTTTTATAACCGTTTTTCTGCAACTACACTAAACTTGCCATATTTTAACCTTTTTTCTTCACTTTTTCTTGTCATATTTTTTGCTCCTTTCAATGCATTTTTGCATTTCTGCATATCTTCATGTGCAACATGCATTTCTCCGCATGCCTGTCAAAAAAAAGTTTAAAATAAAAGACAAGTCCAACATGAGAGACATTATTTTTTTAATTTATTTAACATATAGCATAACATATAATATAGCTTATAGTATATAGCATATAACATAACATAACACTAAGATTAATGCCATTCTACACCTGAAATTATAATGTTCTACTGCTTTTGCTACACAACTTTTTGGAAACCTAAGTGACAAAACTTTGAAAAATCTACAACGCAATACGAGCTGCCTGTCTTTGCTTTGAGTTTACATTCAAATAATGCTAAGTGTTAGCTGTTTCCTCAAGTGTTAGCATGGGCTTGAACAGCTGAAAATGCACCAGAACTCTGAAGAGACATTTTTTAAATCATAGTTTAGGATTTTAATAGTGTGAAAAGAAGCCACTAATAAAACACTTTGACAGTCCAAGCTGAGCTGTTTTTCCTCTTATCTTGATTAAATCATTTATTTTCTGTCATCGCTAATAAAAAGCAAACCACTGAGTCGGCATTAAAACAACCTCATACTATTGTTGCCGGTCATTCATTTTGTAGCAAATGCATTTTATTTAGATGTGGGAAAAGTGTGCGTTTGATGAATGAAAATGATCTTATTTAGCCTAACTTGGGGCTTTAGCCTTACTGGTGATTAATAATGAAACAAGCTTATGTTGTGGAGGGAGTCTCCTAAGAGTCGTATAAAGTTTCATTTGGAAGTAGGACAAAGGCATGTGGGCTTTAGTGGATCCCACTAGTTGGACTTTAATGCCTCTGGCTACACTTTTTGTTGTTTATCTTGCTATGAGAAATGATCCTTCCCGTGACCTGCATGGGCACCACTGCAAAATTAGCTGAAGATTGTGCAGGAATTATGCATTTTAAAAATAGTTCATCCTTCAGAGTTTAAAAAAAAAACCTTCAATGGCTCGATGCACAAAGCCAGAAATAATTAATGACTTGCTGTGTCTACCTGAGCCACTGAACACATGTCTGTTGGGCAGTTTTTCTGAGGAGTAAAAAAACACAAAGTATTTCTTTCATGTTGCATCTACAGGTTTTTTTTGTTTTGTTTTTTTCACTTGGGATGAAACTGTAAAGGAAAAAAATCGATATCAGTCGTCTCATAGGAATGAAGAGGTGACGGTTGGGTGTCTGTGTAGGAGGCACGAGAAGCAGCTCATTGTTAAATAATAATAATAATAATAATTATAATAATGAAATAGATTACAATAGAAGAGAATATAGCTTTGATGACATGATAAAAAGAAACAGTAAGAAACAAAAATAAATACCAACGTAGATAATTGTGCAAAACAAATAATAAAAAATGTAGACATAAATTAGAAAAAACTGAATCAAAAATTAAAAAAATAAAACAAAACTATAAATCAAAGAATAGAATAAAGCAGTTAAGTCAGATTACTAATAATCAAGAAGAGAATATTCCATAAATCATTAATATTAAAGTGTTAGAGCCTGATTTACTAATAACCAGCTCAAATAATTTGCCAGTTGTGGATTATTAAACTCTGGTTTTACACTAGTAATGGTGTTCAAGAAAGATAATGTGGAAGCACAAAGTGGCCGCAAGCACAATGTGAAACGTTGGAGGCGTTAATGGAAGAAACAAATCAACACATTCTTGAATCACAGACAACAAATGAAACACAGTATGAGAGGCTCTAAGAAAACGAGAAGAATAGCAGACGAAGTCAAGAAAAGATGGACTGGTTGAGGATTAAAAACAATATCTGTTCCCTTCAGTATCCTCTAACAATAACTGCAGCCACACAATCAGCTCCAGCTTTGCGAAATCACAATGGCCCCCATTTATCAGGTCTGAGCTCGTGTACACGTGTGTGGATTTTGGTGAGTGGGTTATTTTATTGCACACAGCGTGCAGACAACTGAGGCATATATCCGTCTTTCTCCAGGATTTCTGCTGTGATGTTGTACGCAGCGCACACAGGGGGGCAGACGTCACCTATTAGCTCCTTTAAAAGGTGGCAAATGCGCAGCAAACAGCAAAATGCTGCAAACTCAGGAATGCTGCAAAAACTTAAGCCTTTTTTTGCTCCACCTCAGATGTGAGGATTTAATTTCTTTTCTTGCCAGTGTTTGTTTGACCTCAGTCATGTTAATGACTATCAAATTCAGCTGCCGGATTTATCAACAACTAATCATTTGTACGATGGGATTGGTCAGATACGAATGTTTCCTAAATTACACGTTGGTCCTGTCGTACGACCAAAAGTACACTAGATTTGCACCCGTTTTCACACAAGGTTGATAAATGAGGGCCATTGTGTGTGCTAAAATGTTGCTCCACAGATATAGTTGTTGAAAAGAATGAATTAAAATGTGTTTTACTACATTTGACCACCTAAACATCTCTTTCTGTCTACCTTTCTATCAAGGTGAGCTCTCACCATGTCACCACATGAATGGAGGCTGTGGTGACCTTTGTCTCCTGACCCAGGACGGGAGGGTGAACTGCACATGTCGGGGAGAGCGCGTGTTGTTGGACGACAACAGATGTGTTTGTAAGTCATGGATGTAATACTGTATTTAATACTATTTGTCAGAAGTGTTGCCTCGGCTGAATCTCTATAGACTCCTTTCTAAAGCTCTCTGGTGGATTCGCTCCTCGTTCTCATTTAAAGATGTTGGCAGAGTTTAAAAAGCAGTGCCGTGTTATATCCACCATATGGCGAGGGAAACCGTTCACGTGCAAACTGCATTGCATGTGACTAGGGATGTAACGATTAATCGTAAGGCAGTTAAAAATCGATTCATAGGTATCACGATTCACATCGATACTGTGAAAATTGAATCGCAGTACTTTTTTTACCAGCATAGGGCGCTATCCAGAAGTGTTGGCGGCGGGCGGAATCTGCTAATACTTTCTTTCTGGCCGCCTTCTACTTTTAAACATGTTCATAAATGATTCCTTACCCCTTTAGCTCCAAAAAATATCTGTAATATTACGTGAATATCTGTAAAAGTCAAATTTTTCTATTAGCTCTGTCTGCTAGCATAGCATCTCTTCTTCACTGCAAGATATCTGCATGCCAACCGACCACTGGGTTACCAGCGCCCTCTGCTGGTCCAAACAAATATCTGACCTAAATACAATGCAATTCCAATTGTTAAGGCACAAAATACATTTTCAGTTGCACTTTTAAAAAGAACAATTATGCAGTTTTGCATTGTTTACTATAGAACCAGAACTTAAATTAATAGGCTTCTTCTTCATTTGTATTATTCCTTTATTTATTTCATTCAAGATTGATTTTTAGTTATATTGCATTGTTTTGAATAGTTTATCAAGGGATTCTTTTGACAATGAAAAATAAAAGGAAAACAGTATAGATTTTTTATAGTTTTTTTTCCCCAATAAAATAAAGGAATATTTTTCAGTCATGATTTTTCTACAGTCCCATTTTGTAAACTAAATCATGAGAGAATCGTATCGTGACCTCAGTATCGTGAATCGAATCGTATCGGGAGTTGAGTGAATCGTTATATCCCTTCATGTGAGGCAGAGCTTCAATGTCATTGCAGAGGACGACTTTTTGTGCAGTTATTTCACCCACTTTTGATTTTCACTCTGAAATAGCAACAGAAAGAAAAACCTTTGAAACTGTAAGTAGTTTGACAGAGTTTGGCTTGTTAAAGTCTGAAAAAGAGTGTTTTTGTGCGTTAAGGAGCAAAGCCACTATTAGAAGTTATCATGTGCAATTTTATGAGATCCAAGTGTAAGTCTGGATCAAACAGAATAGTAGACGATAGATCAAATCCTTTTGTAAGTTGTAGACATCAGAACAAAATGAGAGGTTTAAATAAGCCTGTGCAATTGGGAGAAAAATGTCTGTGCATTGGACGAACAGGAACATTTTCCCACCTTGCCAAAAAGTGCCGGACTAGATACAGTAGTAGCTCCAGCAAACATTAGTGTTCATCAACACTGACAGGGGGATGAGATATAACTGATACTGTCTTTATAATGACTAAAGCGAAAACATTAATTGTTGTGTAAATGAAACCAAACAATATTTGCAGGAGCTCACAGTTTTCAATGTCAAACTGTTGAGAGAAAAAAATCTAAAAATTCTTACAAAATCTATTAATTTTCCTGAAATTATTACATACAATTTTCCTTAATTCAATAGAAATTGGTCACAAATCTAGGACATTTTAAGTAAAGATCCTGATGGGATTGATATCTATCACTTATTGCTTGGATGTTGTCGGTTTCTTACATGTTTTGTATTTTATGTACCATATATATATAAGTGCAAACTAGTGCACAATAAAGTTGAAATTACTTATTTCTCCACATAAAACCTTTGGCCCTCTTGAGATTAAACTGCATGGTATTTGGCCCCTGAACTAAAATGAGTTTAACACCTCTGGTCTAGGTGATGTATTTGGTCATATTGAAAGCAGTCGTTGTGGTGATCTTTATCTGCAGCAGAGAATTCATCCTGCAACATCCACTCAGAGTTCGAGTGTGGAAACGGAGAATGCATCGACTACCAGCTGACCTGTGATGGAGTGGCTCACTGCAAGGACAAATCTGACGAAAAGATGCAGTACTGTGGTAAATAAGTGAATAAAAAGTGCATTGGCTGCTTTTCCACTCAGGTTCTCAGCTATATATTATTGAAAAATATCATTCATAAATGTATTTGTATTTTTCTTCCAATGTTGTATTGTTGTTTCTCCCAAACTGAAGATAATTAACGTATTTGTTGCATTCTGCCCAGACAACAGAAGCTGTCGGAAGGGATTCAAACCCTGCTACAACCAGCGATGTGTGGCCAACGCTCGCTTCTGTGACGGCGTGGATGACTGTGGGGATAACTCTGATGAGTCTCTGTGTGGCAGTGAGTCTATGCTACATCTCATTCCATCATTCCATCATTCCATCCTGCCTCGGAGGGCAAGATCCAGTCACTCTAATGTTTATATTAATACAGAATGCATGGCCTCATGCTGGGCCATGACCGCTCCTTCTAATGAGGCCCAAGATCATAGACTCCAAATCTTCAGCCCAAGAGATTGCCTCGAGAAGTGAAAATTGCATTAGTCAGAATAGTTTTAGTGTTAGATTGGACTTGTGATGTGGTTGGTTAATGATGGCGGTGAAATATTCATGTGCAGACATTGTTCCAAGATCTACAAGATGTTGATTTCTCCAGCTACTTTAAAAAGTCACTAATTTTCCTTTTAATTTTTGATTCTCTCCATAGTGCACGTTTCAAACTCAGCATCAAATTCAGCCTGCTCAAGAAAGTAAAAATGATATAAAAAAACAGGCAACATTTAGTGAATTAGAAAACTAATTCAGTTGTAGATATATAAGTCCCTTAAATCTGGCAAATTTTCCTCAAATTATTCCCAAATATTTCCCCAAATTGGAAAAATGGTGGAATTTTTTCTCTAAATCAGGGAAATTTAAGTGAAGATCCTGCAGGGACCGATATACTCACATACTTTATCATTTATATGTAACAGTCCAAATCAAGACAGTCATTTTTATTCTCAATTTTTGCAAAATCTGGCAAATTTTCCTCAAATTATTCCATGAATTTTCCACAAATTCACAAAATCAGGGCACATTAAGGTTGAATTTCCTCTTTTACTATAAGAATTCGGCGATTTGTGATTTCATTTTTGATTGTTGTAGAAAGTTTTTTAAACCGTCATTAAAACATTCCATAGAGAGCAAGTGTCAAACTCAAGGCCCGGGGGCCAAATCTGGCCCTTTTGAGAATCAAATTTGGATTGTCATGAAATAGCTTAAAATACTGTAAATTGCATCCAGAGCAAGACATAAGAAGGCAACCATAACACTTTACCAATGGAAAGGGTGAAATAGTGATTTCTTTGTAGCCACAGCTGTGTACGACAACGATGCCTTTTTAAGGGTGAACGATTTTATTTAAATCCCCATCAAAACATGAATTAATATCTATTTTAATTTTCTTTCTCAGGAAGATTATATCCATTATGATTCTGGTACATGCATACACAAGCATTTATTTGATGATGTGTTCATTTTGCTGCACTTGCCAACATGTAGATATTTGAGTTACTGTATGTCAAAATATTCAAATTAGCCATTTTGTATTTCTTGATTTTGAGTGGGAACCATTTGTTTGCCAGTGTTTATCCAATTAAAAATGTACAAATGTTCATGCTTTCTTCCAGAAGTGAACATTTTTTTGACATATCTGCCGGGCTACAGTCATTTTTAATATCAAATTGTTGAACGAACTCTTGTTCTTTTTTCAAAATCTGGCAGATTTTCCTCAAAATATCCCAGAAAATTTCCCAAAATTTGCAAAAACAGGGAATTTTAAGTGACTATCCTGCAGGGATTGATATACTCACATACTTTATCCTTTATCAATCATTTATACATTAGGGTACACCTAAAATCTGTGGCCCACTGAAGCTCAAACTGGTCCGTATTTGGCCCCTGAACTAGAATGAGTTTGACACCCCTCCCATAGAGTAGTATGAGGGACATGCTGGTCGTGGTACTCAGTGAGAGTAATTTGTGAGTGAAAGTGGAACCAAAGGAGCCCCATTGGATATGAAGCTTTATTTTCTTCTACAACACTGAGAGGCACCGGGAGTCCAGGCGAAGTCTGAATCTCATTAACATTAATTTCTCTGTCTGGCAGTTTCTAGTCCAGAGCTAATTTCCACACTTTCAGAAAGAGGTTTTTTGTTGTGAGCTCTACCTTCATTGCTTTTTGAGTGCTGTGTCTGCTCTGCTATCTGTTTGAAATGCTAATTCTCTTTCCCCCCACAGATGTCACATGTAGCTCATCTGAATCCTCTTGCAAGGATGGGAGTTGTGTACCGAGCTCAGCCTGGTGTAACCAGGTCATCGACTGTGCCGACGCCTCGGATGAAAAAAACTGCAGTAAGTCCTTTGTACTTTAAAGGGAAATGTACACACGGCTGATGGGATGGATCCTACCATCATCCCTTTGGAGAGAATAAAGTACAGCTCTCTGTCCCTTCAGTGGCGCTGTGAGAATATATTTATTGTGGTGCTGTGTTTGTTTTTTTTCTTCATACTCAGGCCACATCGACTGCTCTCACTTTTACAAACTGGGGGTGAAGGAAAACGACTTCATCAGCTGTAACTCCACCTCTCTGTGCATCCACCCGTCGTGGATCTGCGATGGCGCCAATGACTGCGGGGACTACGCTGACGAGAGCAACTGTCAGGGTGAGCTGCAAAAAGACACACGGCTCAACTTTAAGTTCAAAGGAGGAAGTAGTAGTTAGGGTACTGATATGTCCTACTCAAGTAGAAGTACTGTTACTAGTGCAAGTAAGTCGTACATAAAATACTGAAGTACAAGTCAAAATAGCTCAATTAAATAGTACTCAAAGTAAAAGTTACTAGTTACTTTCACCCCCCCAACGTTTATTTTTGGTAATAAATCTTGCCATGGTTCCCTTGCATACAGTAAACATCTCATGTATAAACTTAAAAAGGAATAGACACAATGTTGCACAATTGAAACTTAATTTATTTTCCACAAAGGCATCTGTACGGTTGCCGTATCAATATACCGACATTCTATCCGTACGCAGCGCCCCTCATTGGCCAGTTTAGGTCACGTGACTAAGACTAAACCTAACCGTAAACTTCACCCTAACCCTAAAAGTTGTTGCGATATAGGGTTATAACGTACGTCTACTTCGGTAAACGTACCAATAGCACCGGGGGTTGTCCGTACGGCAACTGTACGAATAGACAATTTCCATAAAATAACACCAATGAATTCAATTTAGAATGAAAAAAGATTCTCAGGCTCTAAGTATAGCTACATTTATGAACTCTAAAACAGTGCCATGTGGGTAACGACATAATAGGTAGAAACTGGGCTTTGATCAAAATGTCAAATTGTCAAAATGTATAATTAAAAAAATAAATAGATACGTCCTGAAATAACGTTTTAGCTCACGACATGTGACGAGGCTGCAATGCTTATTTTCTGCCAGCAAAATGAAGGTTTTTCTAACAGAGTCTGGTTGCCTGGAATAAAGCAATGTTACGTCTGTTTCCGTTTAAACTTTCTGTGTAAATTAAGAAACGTAACTAATCGTCTCATTTAACAACACTGTGTTGTAATTCTGGGAGCAGATTTATACATTTTTTTGCTAAACATTAGCAGTGAATGCTTCTTACTTTTACACATTGACCCAAGTTTGACGCAGAAGTCCTGAAAGCATCAACATCCGTTTGCTTGGGGAGGCAAAGTTTACATTGCATTGCATGTCCGGTTTGAGATGGATTGTTAGGAGACGAAGATGTTCTTTCTTGTTACTGCCCAGTTAAGAATAATAGTAATATAATACTGAAGAAATCTCAAAGTGCTGCAGAGACAAGGGCAGCGAGAAAAAAAACATAATTTAGCAGAAAGCTTTTGTATAAAGATAGCTTTTTAGGCCTTGTTTAAAAACATGAATGAAAATATAATGATAACTTAACCCATTGGTGTGACTGTGGTTCCCAGTTTCCCAGGGGCAGAAATGCCAGGAGGGCCACTTTGCCTGCCCAAGTGGGAACTGCATTTCGAGTGTGTGGCTTTGTGATGGCCAGAA
Organism: Gouania willdenowi; assembly: GCF_900634775.1. NCBI lineage: Eukaryota > Metazoa > Chordata > Actinopteri > Blenniiformes > Gobiesocidae > Gouania > Gouania willdenowi. The sequence continues at coordinate 5,328,890 of NC_041064.1, forward strand.
AGACTGTGAGGATGGAGCAGATGAATTCCAGTGTGGTGAGTATATACAGTACTGTATAATAAGTCATTGCGATTGTTGTTTGAATAGATTCCACCTTGTCACGAACCTAATATCCAGAGAGAAAAGAAAAAGACGTGTGATGATTGTTTTTCACGCCGTGAGCCAATTTATCTGTGCATTTCTGACTTCTAAAGTGTAATTCCTACTATATTTAAAACAAGGCAACTGAGGACACAATTATTTATCTTTGAAATGAAATCATAAATCACCCCGGGAGTCTTACTTAGATAGGCTGAAAACAAATACATGAAGCCAGTCTTTAACATGCCTCCCTGCAGGCAGCACCAGCATTAATACTTATCCTGTAGCGCACGATAATTTACGCTCAATTTACTGTGATGAAGTCAAGACCTCTTACATTAAATGGAACGACCGTAATGATGTCACAGCGTGAGCTAGCAGAGTTTGCACTGAAAAAGCAGCAACACAGTTTACGTCCTTATTCACCTTTAACAGAAATAGCACGATTGTTATTGTTGTTTTTTTATGCGGGGCCAACTATAAGGTCTCATCAGCAGCCTAAAGAATGACGGCTAGTGGGCAGTGGTGTCATGAGGAAGTGGGCTCGTGATTGGACGATTGCTGACGTGAATCCCAGGACGAGCAACAGAGTTGAGTGAGAGTGGGTGGCATGGAGGACAGAAATAATGCACACGTGGGATAAACAATTCTTTTATGCTATTGCAGTGTTTTTCTACCTTTTCTGAGCCAAGGTGCATCTTTTCATTGAAAAAAATCCCCAAGGCACACCATGCACCAACATAATTAAATGTTTGAAAAGATGAAACTTTGTACATTTGAACATTATACAGTCATTGTTATCAAAGTGTCTTGAATAGGAATCAAATAAACATTATTGCCTTGCCTTGTTTTAATCAAAAATAAAAATGGGTTAAAAGTGACCAAAAATTCTTGGAAAAGATGGTGAAATGAGATTTTAAAAAAAAACACCAAAATTGAAAGAGTATTTAAAAACAGACAGAAAAAGCTATTTAAAAAGTGTCCATATTGGCTTAAAAGTGGTAGAATTTTAGTTTGAACTGGCACATAATGAATGAGGTTAAAATAAGCATGAAATATGGTGAAAACAGGTTTAAAGTGACGTTAATGGTCAAAAGGGTTTATCAGTGGTGAAAATGTCTTAAAAGTGGAAAAAACTGTGCAGAAAAGGCATAGAAATTTGATGAAGTGGCAGAAATGCAATAAAAGGAGCAAAACTATGGCAAGAAAACAGTGATAAATATGTTTAATTATGGCAAGTTTGGTGTAGTTGGAGAAAAAGGGTAAAATAAGCAAAAATTGACTCAAATTGTTCCAAAAATATTTTTTTGGTTCTTGAAGGCATCTTGAGAACCCCTGGGAAAGACAATAATGTTGACACAAATTTGACTTCTATTCACTGAGCTCTTTTGTTTACATTTATTTCCATCTAATGGGAGAAAACGATCCCATATTCATTTTTAATCAATTTCCAGTATTTAGCAGCTTGTCTTTGTATTTCCTGAGAGATGCATAACAAACGGACTTATTTCTATTCCTTCATTGTTAAGAAGTATTTTTTCTCCCCCTTTGTGTTATAACACACAATGCTTCAAAAAGGCGCAAATGAGAACAGATTTGAATTATGTCACGATTCTTTGAGAAGTTTTGGAATAGCTTTTCCAGGGCAAATAGACAATATTCCCTTTTCCCTCTGAGTTAATTACCATATAAAAAGCCCCAGCTCCTGATAAACTGACTGCAGAGCCCTTGTGTGCTACGATGGGAAATGTCATTACATTTCAGATATTTCCGAGATTTTTTGAAATCTACATCTGATGAGACAGACGAGCCGTTTGTCATTACACAATGCATGAAGCGTTTTTTTCCCCCACGCTGAAAACGAGACATGAAAGACTTCCTTTGATATGTTGTAATGTGCTTCAGACTCTGCTATTTTGCTCCACGTTAAAGCAGATGTTAGCATTTGAAGTGCAAATTTTTCGAATCACGTGCGGAAGAGTCTGGATATTTCATGTTTATCTCTTCTGGCCCTTATCTTACATCATAGATGTGTCTGATGTGTAAAGTGTCTGTGTAACACCCAACCCTTAGTTGCAGCCATAATTCCCCGTACCGTGCTGTGGCCTGACCTGCAGCGCATACATCCCTCTTTCTCTTTCCCACATCCTATCAAAGCTCTGGCAGGCTTTTCCCCCTGTCTAAATCTGAAAGAATGAGACCATGCCAAGGCTCCCTGGGGAGCGGAGGTGGTTCGGTGACACGTATTTAACACCTCCTTTGAATGCCTCCACAATACTTTTTTTGCACTGTGATTATTGGAGTGTTCTCAAACTTGACATCTAGATTCTTCTTAGCACGCCACTGAGTCTTTGTTTTCTTTGAAATGAGCATTAATTAATGTAAGCTGATGTTCCCCGTTTTACTACAAAGATCATTTAAGGTGTTTTTGTGTTTTTTAATATTTTACTGAAGCAAAAAATATTTTTCCAAAATATCCAAATTGAGCATTAAGACCTGCATTGTGAATGTAGCCTAAATCAGGTATTCTCAACCTTGGGGTCAGGACCCCATTTGAGGTCGCAAGACACTGGGAGCGGGTTGCCAGATGCCTTCAACAATTTGACCCATTTTTGCTTATTTGTACCGTTTTTCTGCAACTGCACCAAACTTATTATATTTTAACCCATTTTCATCACTTTTTCTTGCCCTACTACCACGTAGACTTTGACTTCTTCCTGATGTTGCTGTTAGCTGGTATCTCCATATTTATGACCACTGCCCTCTTCTTGTGTTTGTCAACCTCCACTAAGTCCTGTTCTCATCCCTCTTGTTCTCAACCACTAGTGCTTCCCATCGAAGTTTGACTATTTCCACTAGTGTTTGAACTCGACTGCTTTCTAGCAGATATACAGCACTTCCTTTGTCGTAGTCGTCATTTTCTGTGATTTATAGCACTTGAATCCGTCGTCCTCTCCTTCCTGTAGACTCGTCGTGTTTGTGGAATCAGTTTGCCTGCTCAAAGAACAAGTGCATTGCCAAGCAGTGGCTTTGTGACGGGGAGAACGACTGTGAGGACGGCCTCGACGAGAGCGTGGAAATCTGCGGTGAGTGCAACGCTGTTTCAGTCTGCCATCAGTTGAAAAGGTTAAAACACGAGCTGTTGTATTTTTAGCCCACACAGTGCAACGTGTTGTCAGCAGGCGTGGAAACAAAGGGATACTAATGGAAGTAATTTAATGAGGCAAAAAATATGGGACGATAAACATTTCTGATCATTTGAGTTTGCATCGAGCCAAATTTACATATCATCATCATAGAGAAATAGAAATGATTTCTAAGTGTGTTTCCATTAATAAAAGTCATCAAATTCAGCCCCAAACTATTCATGGCAATTACAGTAAGCAACAATTAATGTAATATTAGTGCATTAAAAACTACAACTATGAACTAATTTTCTATTTAGTCTTCTTGTGCTGAAATATTCTCGGTTACTAATTATTAGTTATTGGTTAATGGTTATTGGTTCTAGGTTATTTTTTTTTTAGTTTTCTTGGTTATTGGTTCTTGGTTACTAGTTATTAGTTATTGGTTCTAGGTTAATAGTTCTTCTCTTGGTTAAAGGGGACATATCATGGTTTTAAATCCTTCTGTTTTACATATAAATCATACAGTTATGGTCTATATAAAGCGGAACTGCACTGCTTGGGTCTGAATTCCTCATTATTATAGCTCCACCCCTTTTCTACCCCTTTTCTGATGTGCTTCTAAGAGCAACTCGTTTTGGTGCGGTCTCTTTAAATGCAAATGCGACACTTCATACCCCGCCCCCTCTCCAGGTTCAACTCCACCCTGCTCGGCCATTTTTGTAGTTTGATAGAAGAGATATGGCTATGTAGCTGCGAAGAAAAAGTTTATTCACACGTTATTTACAAAATGTCAACAACAGAAGACTTGTTCATCCAGCTTTACATGTTTGAGCCAGAGTCTGACCCGGTGGAGCGAGATGAAAATGAAGATGATGAACCTGCAGAACCCTAACAAGTGAGCTAACACAAGCACCGAGCTAACGCTAGCGCCAAGCTAACGTCACGAAATGCATTTTAATACAGTCTTTTCAAAGACAAAAACGGCAAAATGAAATGACTAATAAAAACTTTAGACTTAAATTAAACCACGTAGGCCATATCATCAAGGATCTAAAATGAGCACACAGCGCTAACATATGAAGACGGTGCAACTGCTAATGCTAACAAAACAATGACAGGGACTTCTTATCATCACACTTTTTAGCGTTATTTACAGCTTACCGAAGTGCTCTGTTCGTCGTCTCCAAAGATAGAAGGAATTGAACCCTCAATCAGACAAAGTCTTTCGGCAAATCCTTCTTTATACTGGCGGAGGTTGATGAACCAGTCATCATTGAAGTGCTTCACGCACACACAAAAATGACCTTACCCACAGATGTGGGTACATTTCCGTGAAAAATAAAACTCAACCAGGCACTTTGAAAAGGTTCTGATGCTGGGAGACGGTGTAATGAAGCGTGTGGGTTATTACATCCAACAACCAAACATTTTGACTTATCCTCTCGTAACTTCTGCATCCTGGAGCTTGGACTACAAAATAAAAGCGAGAAATAAAAATGGCGGATTGCTCGAAGTGTTGGGCCTGGAGTCGATGTCCTAATTTGGCAGTTCTGCTGACGTTATTGTTCAAAAAACGTAATAGAGAATCGAAAAATCGAAACAGATTGAAAAATATGACCAAAACAGAATATAAAGATATCAACGGAGCACCTGAAGAGACTAATTTGAACTTTTCTGTGCTTCTAAACAATCTAAATATACAACAAAATGCATTTAAGGGCTAAAAAAAGTGGATTTAGCATGATATGTCCCCTTTAATAGTTATTGGTTATTGGTTCTAGGTTAATAGTTATGAGTTCACTTGGTTATTGGTTCTTTGTTATTGGTTGTAGGTCATTAGTTCTTGATCACTAGTAATTAGTTCTTGATTATTGGTTCTAGGTTAATAGGACTTAGTTCACTTGGTTATTGGTTCTAGGTTATTAGTTTTTACTTCACTTGGTTATTGGTTCTTGGTTATTAGTTCTTGTATAATTAGTTGTTATTCACAAAGCAGATTCATGTGTTAAATAACAAATCATGGCTTTTCTCTGGAACTCAAAGAGTTGATGAATCAAAACCCTTTGCAGAAAAAGTCCATTTTAATAAACGGACATCAATGTGATAACGCAGCGTAACAAAGTCCTTTTTTCTCAGCGTTGTGGTCATTTGATCATTTTACCAGTAATCCTTGTGGTCCTGTTTTTCGCCTTCAGGTGCTGTGACGTGTTCTCCCGGGCTCTTCAGCTGCCCCGGGTCCTATGCCTGCGTTCCAAAGCGCTGGCTGTGTGACGGGGAGAGGGATTGTCCTGATGGGAGCGATGAACTTTCAGCAGCTGGATGTGGTAAACTTTGATCTTCAATCACTAATACAACATCAAGTATTCCTCAATATTTTTCAGATTTTATCTATATGTCTTGTGTAAAACTGCTCAAGTCTTTGTGAAACTTCCTGAATCATGTGACCCACAGTAGCCACTCGGTATGACTTAGGCATTTTTCTCACTCAGACGCTTTTTGGGGGCGCTCTGGGGGCTTGGCCAGTGCACCTGGGGGCCGGCAGGGAGACTTGCAGCATCCCCTTAGTGCCTTAGGCGGCTGGAGATGTGGTTGTCGTCCTGGGAGGGCTGCTGCCGGTGCTGCTTCTATTCCGCGTTCTTTTGGCCTGGGGTCCGGTGTCCGCTGGCTGCCCGTTTGGCGCGGCTCTGGCCGTCTGCTGGTCATGGGCCTTGAATCCTCTGCTGGGGTCTCAGGCGGGAGGCTCTCTGGGCCCTCCCCTTGGGGGATTGGGTGTGGGTGTGGGTGGGGGGTGTATGTTGGCGGGGGGCCTTGGGGTTGTGGTCGGTGGCGGAGTGCACTTGGGCCTCGGCTCCTTGGGGCTTTCTTGGGTGTGTATGTGGGGTGTATGTGGCTGCCTATTGGCTTGGGATTTTGGGGGCATCTGGGGGGCTGCTCGGGCATGGGGGGTGGCCTGGGACTCCTTGGCCACCTCTCCTTCTGCTGGCCTGGCTGCATCTTTGGACCTGGGGCGGTGCTTGGGTTTACAGTACATATTATTTTTGGAGGCACTGGCACCCCTTGGGCTGTGGGATAAACTGGTACTGGGCTTAATCTTAGACACGTTGATCCCAAATAACTGTTTTAGGTATTACCACTCACTCCTTCCCTCTGTCCGCAGCCACCACCATTATACCTAAGCCTCACACTTGTCACCAGACTGGCTTGATTACACAACACAATACGTACAATATACACAACTACAACTTCACATCTCACTCTAAAATAATCAACTCTTCTTCTCTGACGACACAGTTTTGGTGTCGCTGCTTTCAGGATCAGAAACGAGCCATGGCCCTGCGCCGGCACAATTTGTCACTTGGTGTGAGGAACACTATCTGGATCTAAACGTTGCTAAAACCATTGATATGGCCATTGATTTCAGACCTGTTGTCCCAAACAGTGTTAGTGTCATTCAGGGTTAGAATGCTGAGATTGTTGACAGCTATAAATATCTTGGAACAACAATTGACATCAAATTGAAAGTTGACCTGAACACTGATTCTATTGTGAAACGAGGGCATCAAAGAACACATCTGCTGAGGAAATTGAACAAAACAATTCTTAATAACTTTTATTGTTTTTTTTGTTGAAAGCCTCCTCACTTTTTCTTTTATTTGTTGGTCTCACTGGGGTCAGAATGAGGGACCTCCATTCTTTGTGGGAGGAGCAGGTGCTGAAAAAAGCCAAATGCATCCTGGCTCAGTTTGTCTTGTTGCCTTCCGGGCAATTATTTATTTCATTGTATATGGTATCCTGATGCTCCTCCATAGACTGTGAATGTAATGTACTGACCACCGTGTGTGTTGTGCGTGGGACTGCTCTGTTGCTCTGAGAATTGCTACAAGTGAATTGCCCTATGGGGTCAATAAAGTTTTCTGAATCGTATTCTGAATCTTCCCCACCCATTCCTTTTCCTACCTTGAGTCTCTCCTCCCTGTTCCCTTCCCCCTCACCTAGGTGTATTACTGCCCTCTCTTTTTATGTCCTCCCTATGATCGAGTGTTTCTTATAAGCATCACATACATCTTTAAAACAGTTCAAAAGATATTATTTATCACTTATTTTTCTTTTCCATCCAGTGACATTTTGGACACTTAACGCCCTCCTAAGTGGACTTAGCTAAATTTCTTCCACTTTGGTAGAAAATGACTATGTTTGTGTGTGAGTGGATTAGCATATTGCTTTGTTGTATTCGTGGGTGCCACTTGCCATGTTGTGAATCAAGTGTCTATCCATCAATTAACGCTTGAATCCACTTGTGTTTGCACGCTAGCGCCCAACAACACGTGCGACGACACGTCGTTTCGCTGCCGCAATACGGCCTGCATCCCCCAGCGCTTCGTCTGTGATCACGACAATGACTGCGGAGACGGATCTGATGAGTCGGTGGAATGTGGCAAGTAGATTTGGATATTCATCAGTGCTGTACAGACAGTGTTTTTAAAGGCTTTGTTTTGTTAAATGACACAGACTCACCACTTCACAGGAATTTAATTTGACAGATCATTCTAAATTAGTGTGTGGGTGTGAAACCCTCAATGAAACATTGCTGCAAAACTGTTTGCTCTGTCACTACATTAGTGGTTCCCAAACTAAGGGGCGTAAAGTCGTAACCTTGCTGAACCTTGGGCATAAAAAATAGAAAACTTTTTTTTTTGCACTTAATTAAAGATATGTATTACTCTTCTAAATATGTTTTTGTAAATGTGTTATTTTTATTAGATGTGAAGAAGAATTGTCCTTTTTTTCGAATAGGTTGCACTTTTTTACCCTTTTTTGATGCGATGTGGGCCCCTGAGAGTTTTCCATTCTTTAAACCAGTGGTTCTCAACCTATTCAGTTTGTGACACCCAAAATAAAGAAACCGGGGACCCCACTGTACCTGAAGGCGATTGAACAAAGACATGAACATTGAAGAACAGTCATGTGGAGACAGGACCATCTATAAGGGGGAATAAAGGGGAGAGATTTTTGGGGTCCATCCATAAAGTCATCAAAATGATGGTCCATTGTTCTATGAATCTGTGAGAACCACATTTATTTATTCATCTGAATAATATCCACTGTTATCCAGGAAGTTTATTATTATTTGCACCATAGTATATAGTCATCTTAAAGATGTAAATCATTGTTTTAATCAGAAATAAAATGGGTTAAAAGAGGCCAAAAATTGTGGTGAAATGGGATTTTAAAAACCACAGAAATCAATTAAAAGTCAAAATTGTGGGTTTGAATTGCCAAATATTTGGCATAACAAATCACAAATGTAGTTAAATTGGCAAAAATAAAGATGAAATGTGGTTCAAAGTGATAATAATGGGTCAACAAATGCAACATTGGGTGGGAAAGAGTTTATAAGTGCTGAAAATGTCTTGAAAGTGGAAAACAATGTGCAAAAATATGGCAAGAAAAAGTGATGAAAATAGGTTAAAATATGGCAAGTTTGGTGTAGTTGCAGAAAAAGGGTAAAAATAAGCAAAAAACTGGCTCAAATTATTAAAAAGATATATTCTTAGTTTCTTGAAGGCATCTGGGGACCCCCCAAATGGGGTCCTGACCTCAAGGCGGAGAACCCTTTTGTTTAAAGGGGGATGCAGCAGAAAAAGTTTGGGAACCATTGCACGACATGATGAAAGTTTTTACTTAAAATAGCTTTAAATGCCACTAAAGTCGTCATTATGGTTTTCATATCTATTTAAGTGTAACGATAAAGACTCATTCGCTCTCTGTCTTCAGTCTATCGCTCCTGTGGATCAGAGGAGTTTCGCTGTGGGGACGGACGCTGCCTCCTCAGCTCTCAGTGGGAGTGTGACGGCTACGCTGACTGTCCCGACCACACGGACGAACTGCCTCTTAACCTTAAATGTTTGGCAGCAGGTGAGAATATCAATGAAGAAGCAGATCTTATACATTTACCTCTGCGTTAAAGACATAAAACAATCGTTTTTTTTTGCCCTTTTCAGGAAGCTTGTGCAACGGCTCGTTCTTCATGTGCTCCAATGGTCGCTGCATCTCTGAGGGGAATCTGTGCGACGCCAAAGACGACTGTGGAGACCAGTCGGACGAAAGAAACTGTAATGTCAACGAATGCCTGAACCGCAGAGTCAGCGGCTGCTCTCAGGATTGTCAGGATCTACCTGTGGGCTACAAGGTAGTTGACCTTTGCAGTTGAATATGTCAGAGGTTTGTTGTCTGGGCTGGATATGATGACATTTCCTTCATCATTACCATTTGTTTGTGTGTTTTTTATGTTAGCAGTACAGCCTCTGTATAACTGCCCACTCCTACTATTTATTGACGAGTCGGCAAAGTGGTTTTATTGCAACTAATATTTAATTAATTCAACACATAGTGCCTTTTCCCTTTATAGACAGAATAAACAAACACTCCTACATGTCAGTAGGGGGCAGTAGGTAGCACAGTAAGGATGGAGACTATTTGGTTGTTTTTATCGTTTTTCTCAAAAAATGCTCAACCAAAAAGTTAACAATTTAACATATTTTTTCTTTAAAACTACTGTTATAGTGCACCCCATTAATTAAACCTCAAACTCTATTAAGAGATCCAATTGTTCATCATAAGCAGCCACGGTTACTAACTGCTCCTGAGGAAGAATTGGTCAGAATTGGATCTGCGGTCACACACGTCATTCTCCTCGGAATCACTAGAATAATCCAAGTTTCCGTAGCCAGGAGTTCTCTCCTCCCTCCTGTTTACTTAGTGACAGAAGTTTGCTGCATGAAAACACAACAAAAGTACCTTCAGCAAACATCCTTGTTGTGTTGCTAAAAAAAAAAGAGTGCAGATTTTAACTCATCTACATTTCTAAACATGTGCAACATTTCTATTTTAGTCAAAAATAAATTGGATGGCTCATATTTGTAGAATCTGATAACAATGGTTAATCACAACTAAGTTAGGCTTCTATTTCCACAAAGTAAACAGATAAAGGCTTGGGAAACCGTTTAAAGCTGCAGTATGTAGAATCGTGAGACTTGTATAGAAACACCACGCTCCCTCCCACCTCTCGCTGTTTCGAATCCTATCGTACCTTATCGGTATCCTCGTGAACGAGTACAACTTTTCTCCATGTTGGTCTTTGTTTTTCCCCTTATTTTGCCGTGTAACCGTTGTACCTAACACTGCAATGGAGACTTCTGCCATTACACTTTTACTATTGATGGTACGTGAACACACATTGACTTTAGTCGAGCAGCCAATTGTAACGCCCAAAACAGCTCACGGAGCACGATGTTTGTAGAAAGATCTGTGACTGGCTGAAATGCAGCATCACACTCCTGGATTCCTAAATCTTAAATACAGAGCAAAGAGAAGGAGAATATATTCAGTGTCCACTAAGAACACTTTGGATTAGAAAATGCTCAAAGATTATTATGATTTTGACCAAATGACTCCAAAAAACTCATACATACTGCAGCTTTAAACATGATGGGGTTTAATGACTAAGTCGTCTGTACCTGGCAGTAGTTTGATCACGACTGTTTTTGTGAGGCTTATTTTTGTTCCCTTCCTCCCAGGATTTTCTCCTTAAAGAATGGTTTCTAAGAATCAGAAACATTTCCTTCCATGTCGTGGCAGAATAGGAGCCAAGCTGGGGAGCAATCAATGCAGAACTTTAGCTCATCTCTCTGTGATCAATGCAAAAGCTCCCAAGGTTCTTACTTTGGCTATAAAGCTTATTCTAACTCCTCCTTCTTGTGTCTTTCCTATCAGTGTAAATGTTGGCCTGGCTTTCACCTGAAGGACGACGGGAAGACGTGCGTGGACATCGACGAATGCTCCACCACGCTTCCATGTAGCCAGCGCTGCATCAACACCTTCGGCTCCTATAAGTGCATGTGTGTGGACGGATACGAAGCCCTGGATCGCAACCCTAATATATGCAAATCTCTCTCAGGTAAGCCTGTTTGTTTGAAAAGACGTCTAGCCTTTCCCGTCCCACCAATCTGAGTTCCTCTAATCCTCTGTGTTTCCCGTTAAAGCCGAAGAGCCCATTCTCATCATGGCGGACCATCACGAGATCCGCAAATTGAGTGTCGACGGGTCAAATTACACCATCCTGAAACAGGTTAGTCATCCCTGCATCGTAAACTGTGTCGATGGGATTTATTTCCTGAGATTAAAATGTTATTTTTTAATTTAAACTCAACCATTGGCAAATATAAAGATGTGAAGCGAACTTGTAATGAAGTGCATGATGAAAATATGCAATAGAGCAGTGGTTCCCAAACTTTTCTGCCCGTGATCCCCAAAATAAAGGTGCCAAGGGTGAATAAAGTGGAGAGCTTTTTGGGGCCTATCCGTAAAGTCAACAAAATGATGGTCCATTGTTCTATAAATCTGTGATACCCACATATATTTATTTATTTATTTATCTGAATAGTATCCACTGTTATCCAGGAAGTTTATTTTTATTTGCACCATAGTATAGAGTCATCTTAAAGATGTAAATCCTTGTAGTAATCTGAAATAAAATGGGTAAATAGTGATCAAAATTAGTGGAAAACATGGTAAAATGGGATTTTAAAAACCATCAAAATTGGTTAAAAGTTAAATTATTGGTAAAAATGGATAGAAGAAGTGGTAAAAAGGGTTCAAAATGTCAGTATTCGAACTATAATAGGAACAATTAGTTTAAATTGACACATCATGGGCATGACAAATTGTGAATGTTGTTAAATTGACAGAAATATACATTCATTATTATGAAAACAGATCAAAAGTGACAATAATGGCTCAAAATATGTGACATTAGGTGGGAAAAGGGGAAAAAGGGTTTATGTGCTGAAAGGGTCTTGAAAGGGGAAACAATGTAAAGAAAAGGCATTTAGATTTAATAGAGAAGTGGCAGAAAAAGGAGTAATGTTGCAGAAATGCATTAAAAGGAGCAAAAATGTGGCAAGAAAAAGTGATAAAAATAAGTGAAAATATTTCAAGCTTGGTGTAGTTGCAGAAAATGGGTAAAAAATAAGCAAAAATGGGCTCAAATTGTTCAAAAAATATTCTCAGATGCTTGAAGGCATCTGGCGACCCTCTCCCATTGACTGTAAAATGATGAAAAGTTCAATCAAATTCCCATTTTTTTTTTTAAAGCATTGTCACTTATAATACATTGAATAATGAAGCCCGGGGGAATCCGATTTGGTTGAATCAAGACATCCGTCCTTCATAAGATTCAGAGCAACTGCACTACATCCATTATAAATGTGAGTCCATCACTGAGGGCTCCATCCAAGCGATGCTGCCTGAAACCCTAATGACTATCACAAGTGTTGAAGTGTAAATCATCTCATCCTACGGTTTATCGTAAGGACCTCTTATCATCATCATTCCTACTTAGACTGATGCTAGCAAGCTAACAACGGACCCTGATGGAATGGAAACAGCTTCATACCTTGTATTGATCATTATATCTGTTGATTTTAGCTTGTTTATTTATCCCAAAGTGAACGTTGAATGTGTTTTGTTCACGTCTCTGATCTCTGCAGCTGATAGAAAGTGCAGTAAAGGGTGTTGGCGCTGTGAGGAAGGGTGATGGTGATGGGGGGGGTTTCGTCTCTGGAGCTTTTCTTTCTTTTCTTTGGAGTGGACGACGGTTCCCTACGGACACTCAGTCTGTGAGGCCGTGGATGATCCGATGAAGACGTCTCATTTTGCCTGTCAGACTGTCTGACATCTTTTCCCAGCATGCATTGAGAGAGACAGCAGGGTGGGGGGTGCACGTTTGGCTGGAAGCTCCGTCTGACTGATGTGGGTTTTGGGGGGGTGACAGAAGGGAAATACAACAATCCACATCAACTGTTTGTTCAGTGAAGATTTCAAACATCTCTCAAAGACTTATTGTTTATATAGTGCTGGTATATTAGTGTGTACATTGACGTGAATGTGTTTTAAATGTGTATTTTCTCCCTGTTTGCCGTCTTCAGGGTCTGTATAACATCATACATCTGGATTTTGACTACAGAAGGGAATTTATCTATTGGGTCGACTCAACCAGGCCAAGTGGACGGAAGATCAACAGAATGAGGCTCAATGGGAGCGACCTCAAGGTAGTCACACTCAAGCTTCATGGCTTTTCTGTTTCTGAATGCCAGTAGAAATGCAATGGTTCTCTTTGGATTTAAGGAGGAACGCTTTCATATCATAACAGTCCATGATGTTCTAGAACAGGGCTGTCAAACTCATATTAGTTCAAGGGCCACATATGACCCAGTTTGAAATCAAGTGGGCCAGACCAAAAAATATATATATATATATAAAATATAAATAAAACAATTGCTCAAAATTCCTTGACTTTATTACACAATTTGTCAGAATTCAGTTAGATAATTTTTGAGAATTTTCCAGGTTTTTGGAATTGAGGTTTAATATTACTGTAAATAATGTAGTACTGCAACTTCCATTCTACTTTATCTACAAGTTTTTGATAATAAATCTTTTTTGTTGTATTTTTTGCTTTAAACTAAATCTTCCTGTGGGCCGGACTAGATGCATTGACGGGCCAAACTTGGCCCGTGGGCCTTGAGTTTGACACATGTGTTCTAGAACAGTGTTTCCTTTCTTCAATTTGCTGCAGAGTACGTAAATCCATACAGATCATTATATATATATATATATATATTATAGATATATTCAGTTTTTGTTTTTAATCAGGGGTTGTAGTTTTACTTTAAACTTATTTTTTAATCTGAGCAGCTATGAGTTTTCTGTTTAGAAAAAATAGTAATAATAATAATAAATTTCATTAATTTCTCCGGCTGAACTAGGCAAGGCAAATTGATTTGTATAGCTAATTTCATACCCAAAGCAAATCAATGTTTCTCACATAATTAAAAGTGTAACAGACAACATTAAAAAAAGCCTGAAATCAACAATAGAAGAAATATAGTCCTCTTTCACAAGATGTAGAGACAAGCAAGAGCTTTTAATTTGTTCACATTCAACGCTGCTTCAGTTCTGCTGCAGTTTGTTCCTCTTCTTTGCAGCATAACAACTAAAATCTGCTTCTACTCTGGCCTCAGCGGTGGCAGTGTCAGTGGAAAGGAAGAAAAGCAGCAGATAGCTTTGGCAGTACATATTTCACAAACCTTTTTTCCCTTTTTAGTTAATATAAGAAAAACTGTTGCTGAGTGATTGCTGCACACGGGCAGGCGGACTGAAGTGGAATGGAGGCTAAGTACTTAAATCAGGACTAATAAAGTAAAACGGATATAATTCAAAATGACTATTTATTTTCCATCCACATTGGCTAAATATATTTTAATAATTTGACACAGCGTAGTTGGAGTTGAACATACTGTAAAACCACTAGATCACATTAAACGGGTAACTACAGCTCTGCTTCTTGGGTGTAATCAGTGAAGTTAGCCAGCTAAGTAGATCTGAGCCCTAACAGGGAACTCTGGGATATCAGTACAACACCTACCAGATTTCATCTTCATCACATTAGTGTGTGGGGCAGTGGATTTATCAGGTTCAATTATAGGTTTTCAGCTCCTGCCACAGCTTAGAGGGAGCACTGGGTGTCAGAGAGGCTGATCCTGGGGCTGGTTATGCACTGTAAACCCCAACGTTCAAAGTCATTAAATAGATTAAGTAGCTTATACTCAAAGTTATAGAAAAAGTTCTACGATGTTGGTGTAACACGTTCTTCCTTTTTTGAGGAACTTCAATATTTTTTGAGTAAATGAAACTGTATTTAAAGCATCTTAAAAATAGTAGAAATAAGTCATTACAAGCTACGAATGATAATGTCCTGTTATTTCAAATAGGGATTTTTTTTTTTTTAATTAACTTATTTCATGTAGCACTTTAATTTAACTGTTATTAAGAAGTACAAGTAATCAGTCACTCAACCATTTAAGTTCTGGGAAATTTTGACTTTTAAAGGGGACATATTATGCCATTTTTCACCCATCTCCATTTGTTCTAAGAACCCCAAAAACATAGTATTTGAGGGGTTTTTTTCCCCAAACTCGTCTGTTTTCCAGAGTTTTAGCCTCTGAAAAGTCCCTTTCTGAGCAGTTCTGAAATCGGGCTGTTTTGGGGCCTACTTATGCATATTTATGATTTATGATATTTATGACTTCATGTCTCGCTCTTTTTTAACTTTCTTCTATTCCTCCTCTGCTCTTCTAACTACAGGAATAGTGCATTTAAGATGATAATCATTTGTTTTCTCAAACACGTCAGATCAGCGATATAACCGGTTCGCCAATGCACCGAACCACAAGAGCGGAGTACACCTCCGCATGAACAAATAGTGCTGACACTACAGTGTACGTTCACTGTGGAGGCGCGGCACCGGCAGCAGGAAAGTTCTGTATTTAGTTTTACCGGTTGCCATAATTCCTTTGCTAGCGAGAAAAACAATGGTGGTCTTTCGCAAAAGTTTTCATCAGGTTGGGGGTGGAGTCCATGGGTGGAGTTACCAGTGGAGGGGAGGGTATTTTCTTTCCCGATTTAGCTTGTGACGTCACAAACTTAGAAAATTTTAAACAGGCATTTATTTTTCTTCCATTTCCAGCTTTCAATAGCTCAGCAACTACATCAGATAGAAAACTGAAATGTGTTCTAGTAATACAGCTAAATAAATAAAAGATCTGCTATACATCCTATCTGGTGGACATGCCAACTCCTCAAAATTGGAAAAAAGTTTCTCGTGGTTTGGGTCAGGAACATATTTGGTCCTTCAGTAAACTACTTAGCATATGTCTCAGCTCCTTGTAATTTGATCAGCCTTGAGCTGTGAACATAGACTGTTCACATCACTAATGATTAGTCACATATATACATTGGTTCTTAGGTGAAATGCTCTTGAAATCCGAAAAAAACACTTTTTTTTTACTATTTTCATTGGCCTGTAACTGCATGAGGGAATGTAAGAAAAAAAAAAATCTGATTTCTGTTTTAATTTACTGTATAAAGGTTATTTTTTCTTGGGATATAAAACATTTTTTCTTAATGAGGCTTAGTTTAGACTCACACATATTTAAAATCCTACATGAGAACATTGTAGCTTGCATCTGTGTTTTATAATTAGTTTTTCACTTGTGACATTAGAAATATAAAAATCATTGTATCAGAAAAACATTTATTTATGACCAAATCTTTCATGTTCTACATTTTTGTTTTCTGTGGAGGTGTTTTTCCTTCAAAACACAGTAATTATTTTAGACCAAAGTGCGTCGGGGTTTGTTGAGGTGACATGGAATGACCCATGTGTAATTCTTCATAGATGTATTATCTCTATTTCTGCATTGAGGGATTGATACGCCCAACATTGACATCCCTTACAAGCTAAATGTAACAGCGACTCTTTTGTTATAGTGATGTAGGTCTAGTCCTGTATGCTGTATTAGAGATCAAAGCTTAGAATCTATCTTAATGAAGATATAAAGGCAATATGTCGAGGGTTTTGAGCAGAATCACTTTGTAATTCTAAGGCCAGATCTTTAGAAAATGGAAGATCTACCATTATATTCACTTTCCAAAATGTCATAGAAATGGAGACTGAGGAATCAGACACAAAGTCACGAGTCACCAAAGCTCATTGAGACGCTCAGACGAGCTGTTTTCATCAACTGGACAAAAGCTGAGTGCTCACATTGATTTAAAAAAAAAAAAATGCCGCAGTAGGTGAACGGTTCAAATATCTAAGGTTGTCTGAGAGCTACGGTACTTGCTGTTACCATGGAGCTTCTTTATTCAAGGAAGTAGAGTGAGTGTAAACCAAGGAAAAAAAAGGCAGAAAAAGCTCCTGAAAAAGGTCACAGTCCCTCAGAGGAACTGATGATCTCACACTTTCCATTTCACACATTAGCAAAACGTGAGAATCATTAATTAATGGCTTGCCTGTTATTCAGACTGTATTTTTCCATTCTTGTGTCGTCAATAATATCTCCATGAAACAAATGATCCACAGACTTTAACTGTTAATGATCATTTTACAGTATTTATTACATCCATTCACCAACAGTTGAGTATTGTTCTAGTTGTGACAGTAATGGCATAATAAATAATATTCAATCTACTCATTTCTTATAGCAAATAATATTCTTCTGATGATAATGACAGAAAAAAGTAGGCCTGGACAATATATAAAAATTCAAGATATATCCTGTTTTCTATTTTGGCGATATAGAAAATTACAATATTGTCTATAACGATATATTTTTATTTATCTCATTTTGTATTAAAATACTCGTTGTCGATGCTTTCACCACATTTCAGAACAGCAGATGGATGTAGATGGATGGATGAGACCTTCCTCTGAACTGCCACACCACAGATCTCACTCACACGTGCTGTCCGTTAAAGGAGAACAAGCCAAAAGTGGCACATATTGTGCAGCTGTTTGTTAATAAATGTGCATATGTGGCATTTTCATCAGCAACTTTAACAAAGAATTTTCTTTCTGCTAAGACTTTATTGAGTTAAAAAATGTTGTATTGTATGTCACCATTTTCAGAAAAAAATATAGAAATCTCAGTTCATATCGCCCAACACTACGATGATGTGACAACAACAAAGTGAAGTTATTTTGGAACTTAAGGATCTTTAACTATTTACCCATATTATATATACTCAAATAAAACCAAAACATGCTTGCTGTCCTTTTGACATTACAGTGGCAGAAAACACAAGAGTTCCAACCCAGGAGAAGAACAGTGTTTAGTGTAGAGACCCATAACGTATAAAGGGTTAGGGCAGTGGTTCTCAACCTTTTTTGGGTCGCGACCCCATTTTCATACCAAGAATTTCTGGTGACATTTAGCAAATTGAAGAAAACTAACGTTGCTCTAGAACACAGAATATGTCAAACTCAAGGCCTGTGGGCCAAGTTCGGCCCGCCAGAGCATCTAGTCTGGTCCATAGGAAGATTTAGTTTAATGTAAAATTATTTACAGTAATATTAAATGGCTATTATTTTTCAAAAACCTGGAAAATTCAAAATCATCCAGCAGAATTTTGGCAAATTACGTTGCAATTTTCCTAAAAATGTGTTGCAAAGTCAAGGAATTTTGACCAATTTTGCATATTTATTATTATTATTATTATTATTATTATTATTATTATTATTATTATTATTATTATTATTATTATTATTAATAACTACATTTATATTTGACAAAGTGAATGTATAGAAACAGTTGTGTTGAAAAAGAATAATAATTACACAAATTCAAAAATGTATTTCTAATCATTCATTTTTAAAGATTAATTACTAGACATTTCAGGTGACCTCACATGGGGTCCCGACCCCAAGGTTGAAAAACCCTGGGTGAGGGTTATGATAACCTGCTGCTTTTGGTTCTTTCCTCTTTTCTGTTATGAAATTATACAGACATGTTTGCATTAAGTATGTATTTATTTTCAATTGTTCCGCTTGCGTTACTGCTAGACCATCCACAGACTGGTCGCCCCCAGTGCCTTGGCAGTGGATTGGATCGGGAAGAATTTGTACTGGTGTGATGCAGAAATAAAATCACTGGAAGTGTCCAAAGCTAATGGTCTCTACCCGACCGTCCTGATTCACTCCAACCTAAAAAACCCAACGGATCTAGCTCTGGACCCTCAGACAGGGTGAGTCTTTTTGTTTGGACCAGTAAACTCCTCTTTTATCACAGTTTCTAGTGAATTTGTACACATTAGCTTATAGTGCTGCTGTTCTAAACGTCTCATGTTCCTTTCTAGCTTCGTGTTCTGGGTGGACTGCTGTGAGTCGCCGTACATCGGGCGCATCGGCATGGACGGCCGAGGCCAAACGACTATCATTGATAAAGAGATCTACAGCCCCACTGCTCTCACCATTGATTACACCAACCAGAGGCTGTACTGGGCTGATGACAACCACATCCTGTTTGCCAACATGGACGGCAGCCAAAGACGCAAAGGTGAGAATGGGAAGTAGTTTGTCTTTCCTAGTCGTCGTACACTAAGGGGGAAACTTTTTAACCCCTTTTTATCTATTTCCTTTTGGCCATTTTGCAACTTCCTTTGTCCCATGTTTGCCCCTTTTTCACACTTTAGCTACCTTTTGTCAATAAATATCCCTTTTTTCTTATTTTTAGTTCAGTTTTTAAAGTTCTTTTTGACACTTTAGTCAAATTCTTGTCCTTTCTTAATAACATTTTGGCCACTTTTCATCCGAATAAGCTTATTTTTGCCCTTTATCACTATCGTTTGCCACATTTTGCTAGCTTTTGCCACCTGGTTGCTCTTTTTGCCCATTTTTTGGCCACTCTTGACTGCTTTTGGCCTATTTTAGTCACTTCACCCTCTTTTTGTCACTTTTTCACACTTTACGTACCTTTTGCCAATAAATACCCCTTTTTCCTTTTATTGTCTTTTTTTGCAAGTTCTTTTCAAACAGTAACCCAATTTTTGTCCTTTCTTAAAATTTTTTTCTCACTTTTCATCCAAATAAGCTAAATTTTGCACAATAAATGCTACTTGTTTTCATTCATCCCTACTTTTTGCCTCTTTTTTTCCCCACATTTTTACCCTTTTTCACTATTGTTTGCCACAATAAAGCTACCCTTTGCCATTATATACCACCTGGTTCCTCTATTTTCCCATTTTTTGGCACATTTTAGTCACTTTACACTCTTTTCTTGTCACGTTTTTGCCACTTTTAGCCTCCTCTCGCTTGTAACAAAACGTAGCGGACCGGATCAGCCCCACTTCGGGTCAATGGATGGCCAGTTCACCCCTGTCAACGGTAAACTCGCAGATAAATCTAAAGCTGTTTTTTTCCCCATTTCAGTTTCCTACGACCACATCCAAGGAGTGATGGCGCTGACTTTGTTTGAGGACTTTGTCTACTGGACGGATGGGAAGTCCAAATCATTAAGGCGAGCCCACAAGACCACTGGGACTCAAGGAATGGAGCTCCTGAACTCCTGGCAAGCCCTGAAAACCATCAAGATTTACCACTCGCTGCGCCAGCCCGAAGGTACGGACGGACTCCATCTGTTGCTCGTGTTTAATCCGTCCTCTGATACTTAGCAGCAGTTTGGCTCTTGGGCCAAATGGTTTGTGTAATCCACTGTCCTGTACTTTCCAGTACCCAAGCACCAGTGTCAGATTGCAAATGGAGGATGCAGTCACCTGTGTCTTCTGTCCCCGGGTGGGGAACACAAATGTGCCTGTCCCACAAATTTCTACTTGGCTGCAGACAATAAAAGCTGCTTGTCCAACTGCACGTCCAGTCAGGTGAGGTTTGACTGTTCTCAGTCTCACATCACTGACCTGGGTTTGGGGTCAATTATAAATGTAATTGCGTAATTGGCATGAAAATTATATAAAAATTGTTAAATATGATTTAATGTAAAACTGGGGAACCATGTTACAGTTCTATATACAGTTCTACACATACTGTATGTCGTTAACAATTATTAAAACATATATATATACATATATATATACATATATATATATATCTCAAGCTTTCCCACATTTTACCATTAAAAAAAAATGAACTGACTCAAAAGAGGCTGCGATGCCCACACCAAAAAAAATTAAATCTATATTTTCATTGATTAGGAAGCCTAACAAGGTAAGCAATAGATAGGAAAGAAATTAGATGCTATATATTTGTTTTTAGTGTATTTTACAGCTGATTTATGACCCGTTATCATAAGAGATGCTAACAGAAAGCTAACA
Organism: Gouania willdenowi; assembly: GCF_900634775.1. NCBI lineage: Eukaryota > Metazoa > Chordata > Actinopteri > Blenniiformes > Gobiesocidae > Gouania > Gouania willdenowi. The sequence continues at coordinate 5,349,826 of NC_041064.1, forward strand.
CAAGAGGAAGGTTAACTTTTATTAAGTTTATTAGGTTTATTACATTTGTCAGTTATAATTACATTTTCAATTACCCATGTTCAATTACAGTTCAATTACAATATACAGTGACCAGCATTTTTTCCAATTCCAATGAAAAGTATTTTTTTATCCTCAAAAAGTCAATTACAATTACGTTCTCAAATGCTAAAGTTCAATTGCAAGTTCAATTGAAATAAATAACCCCAAAAAATGTATTAATTAATAAATAAGTTAATTCAAGTATTTTTTTAAATGGTAAAATATAGTAAAAGCTTGATATGACACATATTTTATTAATTGTGTAGAACTGTACATAGGACTGTAACATGGTTTCTCAGTTAAATTATACTTGACAATCTTTATAGTAGTTTCATGGCAATTACAAATACAAAGTCAATTATCTAAACTCAATTACAATGTAATTACGATTAGGACACCAACATATATTTAAAAATTACAATTAAGCCATAATTGTAATCAATAATTCCGCGACTCCAACTGAATACTGATTTTGACGTGAATTGGATGTTTTGTGTGTAGTTTCGCTGTGGCACAGATGAGTGCATCCCGTTCTGGTGGAAATGTGACACCGTGGACGACTGCGGGGACGGCTCAGACGAACCTGCCGACTGTCGTGAGTTACTCACGCCCTCCTCCAGCGTTTGCTGGGTTTTAATGCTTAATTAAATCCAACAGTTGCTTGAAACTATGTGCGATATAACTTTTTTTTTCCAGCTTGGCTATTTTCTAACAGAGCTGTGTGGTGTGTGCACAATACAACATTTTGTGATGTCCTTCTCAACAGCGGAATTTAAATGTCAGCCTGGGCGCTTCCAGTGTAGCACTGGCCTTTGTTCTCTTCCTGCCTTTATCTGTGACGGAGAAAACGACTGTGGAGACAACTCTGATGAATCACACTGTGGTAAGGCCCAAACTGACATTATTCTGTTTTTACTATTGTTCTTTGTGTGCTGCCTTTTTAACAGACTGGAACAATTCTTAAATAATCTTTTTAAGTGACTGTCCATCTCATTGTTGATCTATTATTATTAAAAGTGCAGATTACATGTAATTAAAGCCTACTGCAGATGCCAGTGTTTATGAAAATGTAGTTTTCTTTAAAATATGTTACTTAAATCTACCACAGCATAGGCATTTCTGGCTATAGGCAGAGTATATGCAATTGTATTGGGCCCCATGAGCCATTAGGGCAGGGGTGTCAAACTCATTTTAGCTCAGGGGCCAAATACGGAGCAATTTGATCTCAAGTGGGCCACAGATTGTATGTTGGAAAAAGAGTTATTTCAACATTATTTTGCCCTAGTTTGCACTTCCACGTATACATAAAATACAAAATATGTAAGAAACCGACAATATCCAAGCAATAAGTGACAGATATCATTCCCAACAGGATCTTTACTTTAAATTTCCTTTCATTAAGGTAAATATTATGTAATAATTTAAGATTTTGTAAGATTATATAGTTTTTTAACAGTTTAACAATAAAAAATGACTGTGATTATGTGATATTAGCACCAGGAGTGTTGCATTTCATTTACACAATGATTTATGTTTTTGCTGTAACTTTTACTTTCTCATGCAGGCCGAATTGGGTGCTCCAAAGGGCCGGATTTGGCCCTCGGGCCATGAGTTTGACACTGGCAGAGTGAATTATCAGTCTTTATTTCTGTTAGGCTTAAAATAAATGTAGAGGTGTAACAATCTATATCGATTGGTTAGAAATTAGGGAATGATATAATCACATGAATGGAAACTTAATGTTGAATGGAACACAAATGGTGTCAAAAAAATCCCTTCCCACCTCGTCTGGGAAAGAAACACAAGAAATCAAAGTAAAAAATGAAGGAAAAACACTTCACATCCCACAATGCAATGTGCGAAAAAGTCAGTTAGTTGAGACAAACTTTCGAGCTGCATTTTCAACCTTTTGTTTTCTTTTTGAAGTAAACCATGTTTGATTAATTGATCTATGAGGCGTCCACTATTGTGGGTGGCAGCTTCAAATGTGTGAAACTTTTCCACAATAGAATTGTCAAAAATAAAATCATTTCTTGATATTTTTTTCTAGCTTGAGGTGAAAAGTAACTGCAAGAAAAAAAATCGATTTGGTGATATATTGCGAAAGTTCACTTCACGATTATTGTATCAATCTAAAAAATGTACAAGTCAATTTTTTTTAAATCATATTTTTTAACGAAATTTTTTTTTTCATGCATAGCACGTAAACGACCAGTCACTAGGTGTCAGTGAAACAAATCAGACCTAAAACTACCTCATGCCTCAAAGTATTTTAGTTTATTTTCATAAAACATACTGGGCACTTTTATAAATGTATGTGGTTAAGAATTCAAAAACGTGTCAGAATCTGTTGTAGAAGCAAAAGCTAAACTTTTTTGAAAAATGTAATTTGACAGTTTGTTCTTGCAAGTTTAAGAAAAATTAAATAAATTGTATTTCATACCATTTTGTACTTGTAAAGGTGAAATTTGTAATTTTTGCTATTGCTATTTATGCTTAGTATTGGGATATATTGTATTGTGACATGCATGTATCATTAGATTAATAGCAATGCATACCCGTAGTATATAATACTGTTTTAAATTTAACGAAGGCCGTCAAATCGAATCGTGGCAGATATTGTACTGTTGTCTAAATAATTGATATTACATCTTATCGCCATAAAACTGGTGATTTACACCCTAATCATGAGCAGTGGATTGTGTTTTTCAGGCATAATTGGGTAAAAATTCATTATGAGACCCTAAAGTTGCTCAGTGTGTGACTGTTTGTTGTAATATAAGAATGATTTACGTCTCAGCATCATTCAGCAGTTTTTGGACCATTTCATGGATTAGGACTCTCTCTTTGTAGTTATGCAAAAAGTTTCTTACATGGTGCTTCCACAGATCTATAAACAGCTGTGATCCACAGTCTAAAATCTCTCCAGTGTGTGTCCCAGTTTATATTGGAGCTCAGCATGGGGGCAGGCAAATCTGTTAGAGATAACGCAGGGGAATCAAAATGAATATTTTTCTTTCTGTTTTCCTCCTTTAGAGTCGTACGTTTGTCTGCCCAGCCAGTTCAAATGCAACAGAAAACAGAAATGCATCCCTTTAAACCTGCGATGCAACGGTTACGACGACTGCGGAGATGGAGAGGATGAGACGGGCTGCCGTAAGGGATCCATGTTTTTTCTTTCTACATCCATTACCTTTTTATTTCAGAGAGATAAAAGTTATTACCCTACTAAAGCATAAAGATAAAAAAAAGAGTGAACAGCTTAGAACAATCTTTATTTTAGGTGAGTTTTGGTGATGAATTGTTGCGTAGCGATCTGATTTCGCACAGTTGACTTTCTCTCTTTGGAAAAACAAATATGTTAATGTCATTGTCAAATAATAAAAGCAGATTGGCTTTGGCAATGATAGGATATCACATTCCATTGAAGTCTTTCTAAGAGCCGTACTCATCTTGCATGTGATTGCAGGAGGTAAGAATTGGGCGTGAGAAGAAAAATAAAAGTCTCAGTGTCAAGAGAACGCAGAGAGGCTTTTTGAAAAGCTTTAATTAAAGTGGAGCTAATTACTTTTTGGGTTTTTTTTTGTCAGACTTCCAGCTCAATAAGATGCTGTTTTAACTACACAGTGGTTTTTATGACATTACCATAAAGCTGATCAGAGGTTTTTGTGTTTCCTTGAAACGTCTGAAGTAGAGACAACTTTGGTGCTCTTCTCATGGCCAATTGTGTTTGACGATCACACGTTAGCTCACGTTATCTTTGTGTTCTTCACACTTCTTCATGCACTTCTTTTTTCCATTCAGCCCAAAGTTCCTGCTCCCCGAACCAGTTCCAGTGCAAAGACTCACTGCATTGTATTTCCAAACTCTGGGTTTGTGACGAAGACTTTGACTGTGCGGACGGTTCTGATGAGGCTGTGTGTGGTGAGTGCGTACTTCTGTTAACACAGATGTTTTCAACATGTGGATTGGGGCCTAAAATTGTCTCGCACAAACAGTGCGCCGCAAGTAAAAAAGCTTACAGTAGTCCCTCGTTCATCGCAGGGGTTACGTTCCAAAAATAACCCACAATAGGTGAAATCTGCCAAGTAGTCAGCTTTATTTTTTACAATTATTATACATGTTAAAAGGCTGTAAAACCCTTCACCACACACTTTATACAGTTTTCTCAGACATAAATTAACATTTCTCTTCAAAGTTCAAACCTTTGTAGATTTTAAAACATAAACCTGTTTTCAAACATACAGCACTTCAGAGTCACACTGTTAGCGATCAGACATTGATGCCAAATGCAATCAGTCTGTGTTGACGATGACGTCACATCAACACGGACACCCGTCTGTTCACCCATTCAACCATGGAGTAGAAGCTGTGTGTGACCACCTGGAGCTGTATGACACGGTCTAGAAAGGAGAGTGAGGAGGTGGTAGTAGCAGGTAAAAGTTCTCTCTGTAGCACTGAGCTAGGATAGCATTAGCCGCTAATCACACCGGCTTTTTTCACTGGTGGTTTATGTTTGTGAGAGGAGAAAAAGGAGATCAGCTCCTTGCTTCTGCAGACAGTGAAACTCACAGAGTTAGATGTGTCGCTGGTGGGCGGGGCTTCGCTTCAAACATGCATATGAAGCGAATGGGGACATTTGCGAAACCTGCGGAACTTTTTGTGTGGCAGACGTGTCCGGTGCCGCAGAAGATGCATTCGGTGTGAACGCAGCATTAGCCAATCAGGACGCAGAACACAATGCGCGTTCATACGCTGTAAAAAAAAAAAAATGCATGCAAAATTGCACTGTAAAAAAATCTGCGAAACACAGAGGCAGCGAAAGGGGAGCCTCGTTATAGTGAGGGACTACTGTATTGTGACGTATCTCTCCACACCTTTGACAGCATACGTTTAGTTTTACAAACTAGTAAGAAAGTTTGATTTATTATTATTCTTGTCTTTTTTTTCTTTTTAAGTCAGTTTTTGAATTATTTATTTGGAATTTGCAGATAAAAACTGCACTCTTTCCTTGCTTTATTGTTGAATGTTATAATAGTGTGACAATGTTTTTTTCTGGTGTAATATTCTGTATCATCTCAGCTAGAAAATGCTCCATATTTCCATTTATTTGCGTTAAGATAACATTTTATTTTGTGTGTGTTATTTTTTGATGGTGATGTAAGTTTAGAATCCCTGTATGAAAAGGTGTATTTAATTAATGCTGAGTACTTTTGAGGTTGGAATTATCTTTATTTCTCTATTATTAAATCCACTACCCCACCCACCCCCCACACTTCCAATTCATGTCCCTTATTTACTTTTCGGGAAGTAGTCAACCCTATAAACGCATGTGTTTTGATACATAATTCTGACTAAAATGTTTCTACAGTTTGTGGCTAGCACTATGTCTATTGGTGTTCCATTTAGATGAGTAATTCATAATGATAGGAGCCCAAAGTACAACATTGTAGATGTCAATTACTAGTCAAACTACTTGGAAATATATTTTATGTGGCAATGACTTCAGATTTGCTTCTTTTCTTCGCTGTATCTGAAAAGTCATCGTCGGATGTATTTGTACCGTTCACCTTGATTTTCAGCATAAAAGTCCTCTGACAGTTTGATCACGGCTTTTCTTTGGAATACACTTTGTGCATCTGCGCCGTATCGGCTGCCAAGTGGATGACAGACAGACGAGTGATGGGAAAGGTGTGAAGCTCGTCCAAAAAAAGCAGCGCAAAGTGAAACGTTGCTTTGAATTGAAGAAGAGAAAAAACCCGAGACTGAGCTTTTCTTTTTGTTTCTGAAGCTTCAATGTAGATACAGTATGTCACTACAAACAATATTGTTTCAATCAACTCTACCTGCAGAGAGCTTATGCTAGAGAATGTTTCCTTATGTTGATTTTTTAAGTGATGTATCCTGAATTTAATGTCTGTAATTCAAAAGTTTAGCTTCTTTATAAAATTAAAATGGGATATTACTATTTTAAACTTTCTGATAAACTAAAACTTCTATACTCGTAACATGAGTACTACTACTATACACTCATGTAAAGTTATTTACTGCTGTAAATAACCAGCGGTGTGTATTTCTGTAAAATTTTACAACATTTAAAAACCACTTCTTCCTAAATTTACCTTGTAATAATTTCTAAATATTCCCACTGAAAAATAATTGCGTGCATAACCCTCCTATTATCCTTGGGGTCAATTTGACCCCATTCAGTGTTTATCATTAAAGAAATAATAGTTTGATTGTTTTTACTTCCGATGTCATGAGTTTTTCCTAATTTGTTGGGTAAAATTGATGTTTTTTCAATGTGCTGAACACATATTACACACATTGGCGTTCCTCTGGGGTCAATTTGACCCCAAGCTGTTTAGCTGTGTAAAACTTAGTCCTCTTGGAAAAGGTTTACTGTCGTTTAAGGCTGCATAATTAATCAAAATGTAATCATCATTACGATTTGGGCCTTCACGATTAAATTAACCTGATCGTCGGCGATTTTACATTTAAAATGCGGTTTCTGATAGATATAAAACTGGATTTTTATGGGGGGGTTTTAGGTGGGGCACTTGTGTTGAACATGCCAACACGTCCCCATGAGTTAATTGACATAAGTAATTTATTAATTTGTACTAATCAATTTATTAATTCATCCAGTGAACGTTCAAGCCAGAAAATGTTGACAGACTGTTTCAAGTTGTTTATAGTTAGTCCATAGTACATTTTGGCAAATTCCTGGGTACATTTTAGTATTTATCAATATTCTTGTTTCAAGCTTTTCTTTGGCACTCAAAACTGTAAACATATTGTTTGTTAAAAATAAAGTAGTTAAATAAAAATAGACATTTTCCCTCAAATTGTAATTTATCGTGATTAGAGTATTGATCCAAATAATTGTTAAAATCATTTTGGCCATAATCGTGCAGCCCTACTGTCAATGAAGTTTTGGAACAGCGCTTTCACAGTGAAAGTGATGTAGAGGAGGATGTGTCTGAGACAGATTTTGAGGCATTCTCATCTGAAGTAGTAAATAAATATGTTTATGAGAGGAAAGGGGAGGGTCACCAACATCAAGCAATACAGTTCATTCTGTGAGAATCATGAATGTGCAACCCCAAATTAGAAAAGATTTGGATGAAAGATTTTCAATATCCACTAATGACGCGTTGACACCAAACGCGTCCAAAGCGTCAACAGCATCAGGTTTAAATATACAATATATGGTGGACGCGCTTCTACGGGGCGTCAGAGGTCCCGCTGCGCGTCCTGCGTCGACCAATCAGGAGCGTTCCCCAACCGTGATAAATTCAGAATAATGAAAAAAGATAAGACACTAACCAGAGACAGATAGACAGGCACTCTTCTGCTGGAATAGAGTGCCTGTCGTTGGTGTCCTGGTAGGAGGTGCGAGCACCGATGCGGGTCAGCAGGTCGTCAAACTGAGAGTTTGACCTGATGGTGGCGCTGCAGGAAAGGTTATATCATCACCACAACCAATAGGGTTCATACTCTAGTGGTCATTAATGTGAGTAAATTTGAGAAGATTTGTATGAAATCTATTAAAAATAAATTAATTCTAATTTAAAAGTTTGTCCTGATGGTGGCGCTAGAGAACAGGTCAAAGTTTCATTATCAATGGGTTTTTTATGTATTCAACAAATGAACAAAGTAACAACAACAATTTTTCTGAAATTCATTTTCTGGAGGCAAATATAATATGACCGCAGGGGTAAAATGTGTTAGTGATATTTGAGGATGATATAGGAGGGTTAAACAGAACTGGGTAAGATGTATATTTATAAAAGTGAGGCTTGTGTGTTTTAGTTTGTGTAGAAAACAAGCAGAAATGATCAATAGGGAGCGTCTGCCTCCTGAGTCGGCAGAAAAAAATGATCTGCCCATAGCCTCTGCAAACACATTCTAACGTGGCTTGAAGTTAGCCTGACATGTTGAGCCTTAATGGTCACAATATTTATTTAAAATTCAGCCCAGTCAGCCAAAATCTGATTATTTTTCTTTTCTTTTTTTTTTTTGTGAAAAGTTTTGCTTGTTAGCCTACTGCTAATGAGTGCAGACTTTACAAAAAACACACACACAAAAAACCAACAGCTTTTTTCTGCTGAATCAAGTCTTTTAAATGCTCTGTGTGACTGAGCTTCTACATAATGAGACGCTCCTCCTGCTGTCATGCAGAGAGAAACTTTGCTCTTGTATCTTATGTTGCATATCTGCTTCCTCACTGATTATTATTACACGTTTCCTCCATCCACGTCAGAGTTTAGAGCAAAAAACACGTCTTTGAGGAGTCGAGCCAAGGATTGCCCAACAAATGCATTTCCATGGAGCCGCAGGCGATTCTGCATAAATATAAATCCATAATTAACTAAAGCTTCTTGTTATCATGTCAGTAAACACCTCACCTATACTACAGGGATTCTCAACCTTGGGTCGCAAGACACTGGGAGAGGTTTACCAGATGCCTTCAAGAAACTAAGAATATGTTTTGAACAATTTGAGCCCATTTTTGCTCATTTTACCCTTTTTCTGCAACTACACCAAACTTGCCATATTTCAACGTATTTTCATAACTTTCTTGCCATATTTTTGCTCCTTTTATTGCATTTTTGCAACATTGCTCCCATTTCGGCCACTCCCACATCACATTTTTGCACATTTTTTCCACTTTCAAGACATTTTCAGCACTTATAAACCCTTCACACTACTTTTCCCACCCAATTTTTGTAACTTTTAACCTCTTTTCACCCTATTTCATGCTTTTTTTTTTTTGCCAATTTGACCACATTTATGATTTGTCATGCCTATTATTTGTCAGTTTAAACTAATTGTTCCAATATTGACACTTTGAACCCTTTTTACCACTTTTTCTGTCGGTTTTTGGCCACTCTAATTTGCAACTTTTAACCAATTTCTGTGGTTTTTAAAATAAATACCATTTCACCACCCTTTTTGGTCACTTTTTACCCATTTTATTTTTGATTAAAACAAGGATTTATATCTTTAATATGACTATATACTAGGGATATTATTCAGATTAATAAATACATGTGGTTATCACAGTTTGATAGAACAATGGACCATCATTTTGCTGACTTTATAGATGGACCCCAAAATTCTTTCCCCTTTGTTCCTCCTTATAGATGGATAAATATCACTATATTTGTCTATATGTTAGAATCAGGTACAAAGAAGTACATATAGTTTCTGTTCCATGCACCCGTCTGATAGAAAACCACGTTCTGGGCTTTGACACATATTTCATCTGATCATTGAACAGGAAAGAAGACGTGCCGCGTTGATGAATTCCGCTGTAAGAACGACAACTGTATCGCAGACCGCTGGGTGTGTGACGGCCAGAACGACTGTGGAGACAGCTCAGACGAAAAGAACTGCAGTAAGTACCGAGAGATCAGGACGTTCCTCTTTATACACTTTGGAAAAGAAAGATGGAACCTTAGATCACCTCTGAAAGCTCTACTTACACATCCACCCCACTGGCTCCGTGTGCAAGAAGAACACGCTGTGTTTAATAACTGAAGGACGACTGGAGGAGGCTCAGGGATACAAAGGTGATATTAAAGTGGGAATAAGGTTAGTTCATACGGTCAAGATGGAAAGGACTACAGCAGCTTTTTGTGGTGTGTTTGTGTGTTTTTTTTTAAATAATAAAATAGAAAAATATGAAAGATGAAAAACATTATTGGAGGTAAAAAAGAATCAAAAGTCTGGAATCTGGAAATGAAGTTAAGTATAAAACAAAATAAAGCAATGCAATGTTGTACACAGGTCAGTGTTTCACAACTGTTTTTATTTTTTATTTTGTTTCATGTATTAAGAAACAACATTTAACTCAGTTAATTATGTATTTTTTTACATTTTGGAGATGTCAGCATTTGCCTACACCACACATAGGCAACTGATGGCCCGGGGGGCCATTTCCGGCCCTTGGTCTAATTTCATGCGGCCCCCAAAGTAAATGTACAAAATGACAGAAAAATACACAAAACAAGAGCAAGATGACATTAAATTAAAACATTGCAGGAGAATACAGTAAAAGATTATTCTAAATGCTGACATGAATGTTGATCAGTCCGACCAAACAAACACATTATTGTGGCCTTGCTGTGATAAAAGTTGCCTACCTCTGGCCTACACTAACCCACAACCACAAACGCTGAGTAAAACAAGAGCCCAAACAGTCTACCCTAATATTAACAAATAATACATTATGTATATATTTGCTATATATTATCACACACACACACACACACACACACACACACACACACACACACACACACACACAAAACATTATTGCGTTTTCCATTGTTTGCTACTCCTGGTTGGGAAATGATGCTTAACATGATTATACAGAAATTATGATAAAAAATTTGATGAAAAAAATATTTAAACAGAGTTTATACCAACCAGCAATAAAAGCAGTAAAATCTCAGTCAGAAACATTTTAGTTTTGAAGCTGGATTTAAAATAGTTTGTTCATTTCTTTGCAGCAGAAAAACTTAAATCTGCTTCGTCTTGTTTGGTTGGAGCTCTGGGCTCGACTATCTGACCTGTGTTGCCAACTTAGCAACTTTTCAAACTTTGCTTGTGACTTTTTTTTTTCTTCTTAAAAAAGCATCAAAATCCAGCAACATTTTCTGTTTTCCAGTAACTCTACTCCCTTATGTCCCATCATCAGAGCCGTCACTACCTCTAGCCAAGGCTTTTTTTTTAGCCGTATTTATCTTGTGTCTCCGTGCAGTCATCTGATACAGTGCCAGATTTTTGAATGGGCATTGGTGAGACGTTTAGAGTGAACGCAATGGTCGCATAAACGAGGAACTTTAACCCTTGCCTGTATCTGGAAAGTCTAGAAACTCTCTCTCTCTATATATATATATATATACATATGTATGTGTATATGTATATTTTGTATTATTTTTGTAAATATCTATCATATTTGTATATAATTTGTATATTTGTATTATTATTATTATTATTATTATTAATCTTTATTTTTTACTACTGTAATGTGTGTGTATATTTGATCCTTATTTTCAACAGTGTTTTACTTAATTATACACTGATGAGGTTCGATTGACGATTTTCAGCACATTTTCTACCACGTATCCATGGAAACTCGAGAACAAGTTTTTGATGTACATTATTAAAAAGGCAATGAAGGACATTCGTTTTTACAGCAGGAACTGTTGAGTTATAGCTCAGTGTGTGATGGCTGTGACCAACTTCAACTTCATTACCGTCACATTAAAAAATGAAAACAAAACAACATATTTAGATTTTAAATTGTTTTTTTTTTAACTACATCAATGCTCCCACAGTGTGATTCGTCTCTGCTACAGTGGTCAAATACTGGGCCACATGCAAATGAGCAAATATTTAAATTAGACGATGACCCAAATCGTTGGCCAATACGAGTTGGCTCCACTTTATCTCACCTGTGTCTGTTAGATCTGAGAAACCTGCTGGTTTCAGACCTGATTAATAACATCCCAGTGAATTATTCTGGAGCTGAACCCAAATCAAACTTCTTTATTTATTCTCGGAGCGAGCCACAGCTTGTTGAATCTCATATCCTGCCGTGCATCGAACTGTTTGTACAAAGCTCACATGAGTGTGTGTGCAGTTGGCTGCTGAGTTTGCTAAAAAAAATGTGTGATTTATTAGCTGCTCATACCCTGTACCTATTAGTGTCACTTAAAATGCAAATAAAAGGCAGTCGGGTGTTGGACAGCTAAGAATTAAGCAGGCGGACTCACAGACAGTAGAAGCGGCTGCAAATCTGGATTTTTGCTGCATTGCCTGCTGGGAGTTTCTCTGGTTCTGCACATCTCATAATAACTCAGTGCTATAGCTAACAGCCCATGATAACAAGGACTCAGACAGTGGGTCGGATGCAGCTGCTTAGCGTCGTCGTCCCGTTGTCCTTGGGGACAAACTCATGCTAAATGAGGAATGAACATTTCCTTTGTCTCAGAAATAATCAACACATTTGCATCTGGATCAGCTGGTTTCCAGTTTAGCCGTCACGACCAAATGAGTTGTTTTTGCCAAAGCGTTGGTGTGTTTTGTTGTCTTGAGTGTGTTTTTGGAGTCAGTTTTTGCATTTTTGTTGTCGTTTTGTGTTTTTTCGGAATTATTTTGTGTATTTTTCTTCATGTTTTGTGTGTTTTTATAGTATTTGTGTATTTTTCTTGTCGTTTTGTGTGTATTTTCAAATCATTTTGTATGTTTGTATGCTTTTGTGTATTCTTTCATTTGGTGGTTTTGCAGTTTTGTGTATTTTTCTGTAATTTTTTTGTCGTCTTGTATGTTTTTGGAGTTGTTTTGTTTAATTTTTTTAATCACAATTTCTGTGGTTTTTGTTATCTTTTGTGTTTTTGTACATTCTTTCATTTTGTGTTTTTGCTTGTTTGTTTTTGTTGTCATTGTTTTTTTTACCTCATTTTCTGTATTTTTGTTGTTTTTTTGTGTGTTTTCGTGTCACTTTCTATGATTTTTGTTATCTTTTGTGAGTTTTTGGAGTGTGCTTGTGTATTCTTCTTTCATTTTGGGTTTTTGCAAAGTTTTGTGTGTTTTTATTGTCGTTTTGTGTATTTTTGTTGTCGTTTTGTGTTTACCTGTCAATGTATGTGGTTTTTGTTATTTTTTGTCTGATTTTCTGTCATTTTTGTGTGTTTTTATTGTTGTTTTGTATAAAAAAAAAAATGTATCTCATTCTCTGTTTTTGTTGTTTTGTGTGTTTTCCTGTCATTTTCTGTGGTTTTTGTTTTCTTTTGTGTGTTTTTGGATTGTTTTTGTGTATTACTTTTTCATTTTGGGTTTTTGCAAAGTTCTGTGTATTTTTCTGTCGTTTCTGTGTGTTTTTGTTGTCATTTTGAATATATATATATACTGTATATATATATATTTATTTTGTATCTCATTCCGTGTTTTTAATTTGTGTGTTTTTCTCTCATTTTCTGTGATTTTTGTTGTCTTTTTGTTTTTTGGAATCTTTTTCTGGCATTTTTACATGTTTTTTTGAGACGTATCTGTTTACCTGCCGCGGCCGTCACAACCAAATGAGTTCAATCAGAGAAAATCGTGTTTTTGCCAAAGCGTTAGCATGTGCTTTGAAACAACGGAGCGTTTGTCTGATATCTGCCTCAGGGAATATCTGTCAGCTGTAAATGTTTTTTTGGAAATAAATGACGAATGTTTTTGTGTGTTCTCTCAGCGCCCGTCACCTGCAGCCACAGAGACTTTACCTGTGAGAGCGGAGACTGCATCTCATCACGCTTTCGTTGTGATGGAGACTCTGACTGCCTGGATAACTCTGATGAGGTTTGACTTTTTCTTCAAATTAAAACACAAACATATGCTTCTACAATCTATCAGAATCATGCAGGTCCTGTGTGGGGAACTTTTATAAAGTGCTGTTTACAGGTCCATAGTGGATTCATCCACTCCGGGGGAGCAAAGTTTTCATTTTAGTTTTCCCAAATTCATTTGAAAGAATACAATTTTTGATATAATGTACATGATATAGAAATATTTTAGTTGCCATAAAACACAGTGACTAAATAAAATTTGTTGTTTCACCTCAGGTGTGTAGTCTCACTGAAATGGTCACAAACTTTTGAGACTTTAGGTTGGTTCTTCTTCTGTTCCGCATCTCTTCTTTACACTGTAAATGGTGAAGCGATACTGCACCCAGCAGTTCATGTATGGTGCTGCAGCAAAAATGAAGCAACGCGTCAACACAAATTTTTGTCATTAACATTATCAGTTATGTTACTAGTCATTTTTGCATTATTGTATATGTTTGACATCTTGCAATTTTGTGTATTTCTGTCGTAATTTTGTGTTTTAGAATCTTTTTTATTTTTTGCATTTTGTTGACCTTTTTTTCTGTAATTTTCTATGTTTTTGGAACAATTTTGTGCATTTCTGCTGTTATTTTGTGTATTATTTTTTTTTTTTTGCATTTTGTTGTCCTTTTGTGTATTTTCCATTTTTCTGTAATTCTGTAAATTTGTTGGAGCATTTTTGCTTATTTTTTGTTGTCATTTTGTGTTTTGGAATGTTTTTTTTTTTGCATTTTGTGTATTTTTCTGTATTATGGCAGAAAAAGGGTAAAAATAAGCAAAAATGGGCTCAAATTATTCCCAAAAAATATTTTTAGCTTCTTGAAGGCATCTGGCGACCCCCTCCCAGTGTCTCGCGACCCCAAATGGAGTCACAACCCAAAGGTTGAGAACACTTCATTTAGAGTACTAAGTGATTTCTTAGAAACATTAGTCAGTGCCTGAGCTAACAGAGCTACAATTAAAAAGGTAGATTACCTCTCTGAAAGAACATAATCCTATTGTGTGCATAATTTAATTGATTGTGTAGATCTAAATCTCCTGTTCATGGTTATGATATTTAATGACAATACTGGATTATGATATTACTGTAATAATGGATAATTGCACATTTGTGCTGAGAATATCTTGATCTGTGCCGATCAAACAAACAAATCCTGGTTGTTTTGTTCAGAAATAAGCTGGAAACACACAATTATGTAAAGCTTGTCCCTTTTTTTGTTTCTAATTTTGTGTAAAAATGTAACTTACAGTTTGCTTTCATCTCACATTGTGTAGCTTTATTCAAACCACGCTAATGCCCCGTCAGTGGTAATCATGCATTAAGATGCGTAATTCAAGGGCAAAAGTGTTGTTATTGCTATTCATTTTTCTTATTTATCGTGTACTCGGTTCAACATTAGCAGAGCAGTTTTTTTTATTAGTTTTTTTGGATAAAATCCTTCACCATGCAAAGCAGTGCAGCCCCTAATAAACCCGTTATAATGCGTCTCCCCAGGGAAAAGCTTGGGGGTGAGTGCAGTCAAACATTTTCTACCTGGAGACTTATTTTGCAATCATCAGTAAACATATAAACATCAAGCAGCCTCGTTCATTTTAGGAGAATTTCTTCGTATTTTTTCACCTCAACAGTAAAGTGAGTTTATTTTATTTTTAACAAAACAGAAATGGTGCGTCTCTCAGATTATTCAAAATGCTTCAGACCAAACCTGGATAACCCTGCGTGGTTTAGCCGTCTCCCTGCTCCCTGTATGTGTTTTTCTGTCATTTGTGTGTTTTTTGAGTTTTTTTGTGTATTTGTTTGTTATTTTGTGTGTTTTTAGGATTATTTTTGTGTATTTTCCTCTCATTATGTGTGTTTGGAATCTTTTTTTCCTTATTTGCATGTAATTGTGTAAGTTTATGCTTTCTTTGAGTATTTTTCTGTCATTTTGCGGTTTTCTCGAGTCTTTTTTTGTTATTTTTCTGTAATTGTGTAAGTTTATGTTGTCTTTTTCTGTATTATTCTGCCATTTTATGTGTTCCTGGAGTTTTCCCCCTTTATTTTTTATGTAATTTTGTTTTTTTTGGAAAGTTTTGTGTTTATCTGTCATTTTGTAGTTGTGTTTTTTTTCTCTTATTTTGTGTGTTTATGCTGTCTTTTTGTGTGTTATTCTGTAATTTTCTGTGTTTCTGGAGACTTTTTGTCTATTTCTCATTTTGTGTGTTTCTAGAATTTTTTTTTCCTTATTTGTATGTGTTTATACTGTCTTTTTCTCTTATTGTCTGTGTTTTTAGAGTCTTTTTGGGTATTTTTCTGTCATTTTCATGTGTTTCTGGAGTTTTTTTTCCCGTACTTTCTTGTCATTTTGTGTTTTTGTTAAGTATTGGTTTTTTTATTTGTCATTTTGTGAATTTTTGGAGTCTTTTGTGTTTTTGTCTGTTGTTTTGTGCATATCTGAAGTCTTTTTTGTGTATTTCTATATCATTTTACAGTATGTATTTCTGGAGTTTTTTTTTCAATTTTTTGTCATTTTTTGTCTTTTCAAAGATTTTGTGTATTTTTTCTGTCCTTTTGTTTGTTTTTGGAGTCTATTTGTGCATTTTCCTTTCATTTTGTGTGTGTCTGGAGGCTGTTTTCCTGTCATTTTGTGTGTTTATGCTATCTTTTTCTGTATTTTCTTCTTATTTAGTGTGTTTTTGTTGTTGTTTTAGATATTGTTGATGGACTCGGTGTATTTTTTTTTGGGGGGGGCTGCACAAATTTAAAACTAGGATGGCATGTGACCCCGGGCCATGAGTGACCCATGTCTACTCTAAAACAGACATGGACTGGACTGTAGATTTAAGAGACTTTAATCTACAATCGTTTTTTTTATATTTTATATTTATATATACTTATGTACCTATTTCTTAAATTTTGTTTGGTATTTATTTATTTTTATGAATATCAGATATACTGTTGACACTGATATATTAATTTATAAAACCAGGTATAGTTATCATTATATTAGCATACATTGATGTGTAAATATATTACTATATTACCATAATTGACAATAATATAGAGTTGTACATAGGAAATTAGGTGTGTGCGTGTGTGTATGCATGTGTGTATACAAATATAATAGAGATTGGGGGTAGGATTAAATATATTTTTATACTTTTTGAAACTCCTTTTCTAACACGTTTTTTTGTTCTGTTGTGCTGATTTCACTGTCTCATGTTTGAAATAAAGATAAAAAAAGAAAGAAAAAAAAAAGGACAACATCAGGAATTCTAACCCATAAAGATTGGGCATACATGTGTTTATGAGAACAGTGAAAAAGGACAGGAATGTACTGTATCTCCAATGCTACAGCTGCTAGTCATGTGAAGGTTTTCCAGTCCTTTGTGCTCAAGCTTTAACTAAAGTTTTTTTTTATTATTATTTCAACCCTCCACAGAAGGATTGTGTGGCTCGCTGTGCAGAGGACCAGTTCAGGTGTCTCAACAACTTCTGCATCTCCTTGAAATGGCTGTGTGACGGTCAGCCAGACTGTAAGATGGGAGAGGATGAAAAGAACTGCAATGGAACAGGTGAGTTAGATAGAATGGAAGGGAATGTGTTTGTAAAGGTATTAAAGAAAAGGGCAAAAACACAAGGTTGCACTCCGACACATGGAGGAACTTATGGAATATAATATTAAGTAGTGTTGTTGTGATCTCAGATTTCATTTAGGTCTTGAGATTCTCTTCTGTGTCCAAGGCATTAGGAGTGAAAGGGTCACGAAGGAAGAACAAGGCCAGATTTCATTCACAACTTAATAGCAATTAAAATTCTGCTGCTCAGAAATGGTCAATGCAACTGCTTTGTAATAAAGCAAAATATGAAATAGTAAAGGTAACACAGGGTTATCATACTCAGAAAGCATTCAACGTTTTCTTGAATCTACAATATATTAGATACACAACTTGTCGTTGTCGATAAGGTTTAAAAAGCATGAAAATTAGACTAGCTACAGAAAAACAGAACAACATTTATTCTGCTTCATATTTTAGCCTTTACGTTCTACATTCTAAGTTTCTCCCAGTGGTTCCTTGGTTTTCAAACCCCTGTCTGAACCTCTATGGAGGTTTTATCTTCTTGCTTAAATGTTTACATTTATTTTTTCTTTTTCAATACATCTTAGACTTTAGTCTTTCTCTTCTCTCTGCCTCGTGTGTGACGATTTTGTCAAGACAAAGCAAAACTTTAATGATTCCGTCGCGTGTGAGTAAAATTACCGTAATGACATGATACTTGGATAGAGCAAATATTAGCAGAGTTATGGTCTTTTAAAATAACATGATTCTGAGATGCGTTCAAGGTCCCTGGGAAATCTGGACATTTTTATTAGTTTTTAAGATTTTTTTAAAGACTTATTTAATAAGTTTTTCCTCATTGTTATGTTTTTTTTGTGTTTTTGCAAAGTTTTGTGTATTTTACCGTCATTTTGTATGTGTCCGGAGTCTTTTTTTCTGTCATTTTGTGTGTTTCTGAAGTCTTTGTGTGTATTTTTGTCTTGTGTGAGGACTTTTTTTCCCTTATTTTTCTGTAGTTTTTGTGTATTTTACTGTCATTTTGTGTGTTTTTTTTTTCCGTCTTTTTCTTTGTTTTTATGTCATTTGTGTGTTTATGCTGTCTTTTTTTCTCTATTTTTCTGTCATTTTGTTTGTTTATGGAATCTTCTTCCCTATGTTTACGTGTTTTTGTGTGTCTTTTTGGAGTCTTTTGTGTATTTGTCTGTTACTTTGTGTGTTTTTATGGTGTTTTTGTGTATTTTTCTCTCCCAATATGCGTTCAAGCACCCTGGGAAATCCGGACAATTTCATTCGTTTTTAAAATCCAGCTGTACAATAGAGGACATATGGTCACCCTATGGTAACAAAGATCAGGGGACAAGGAGATTAGTTGATTTAGTTCCAAGTGATGACTTCTGTTCAAACATTGTCAGGGGTTTGTTCAACATTTTATTCAGTCACTTTGAAAGTGAGGAACAGTTTGTGACCTGTTTAGATTAATTAAAGTCCTACTGCATACCTGTGTCCAGCTCTGCCTTCCTGCTCTGTGACTGAGTATGTGTGTGCCAGTGGAGGGTGTGTGTCAGCAACCCTACGCTGCGACGGACACGACAACTGCCTGGACGGCTCTGATGAGGTCTGTATCTTCATCTCTGCGTCATTTAGGACCCAAACCACACTGAAATGTGTCATTTGCCTGAATGCAACTGCATGCTGTGGCCTAACATATGTGGTGCCGATTGTAAAGTTGTGCATGCTAATTTAAACAGCAGCAACATTTAGCAACAAACGTTTAAAAAAAATTTGATGAGATTTTTTTTAAGTCGCTTTTGACCAGATTTGAGAAATTTGTGATGTTTACTTTTCTTGTAAAAATATGCCAATTTTAAATCTAAATGTTAAATATGAAATGGAAATCTAAATGTTAAATATTAAATCTAAATGTTAAATGTTAATTCTAAATCATAAATAATACATCTAATTGTTAAATATTTAATATTAAATTTAAATATTAAATATTAATTCAAAATGTTAAATCTAAATGGTAAATATTTAGTATTAAATCTAAATGTGAAATATTAAATCTAAATATTAAATATTAAATCTAAATGTTAAATCTTAAACATTACAAATGAATGTTACATTAAAATCTAAATGTTAAATCTAAATCTAAATGCTCTATGTTAAATGCTAAATCTAAATGCTAAATGCTAAATGTTAAATGTTAAATCTAAATGTTAAATGCTAAATGTTAAATGTTAAATCTAAATGTTATATGCTAAATCTAAATGTGACATGCTAAATCTAAACGCTAAATGTTAAATCTGAATATTAAATGCTAAATCTAAATATGGAGTGCAATCACTCTTTCTGAATAGGCCGCGGATAATGAGATCTTCGCGTCAATGAGATTTCATCTTGGTACTTCTGGTGAATTTGCATATTAGCTAAATATTTAGTTTCAACCGTGACATTTGGATTTAACATTTACATTTACATTTAACATTTAGATTTAACATTGACATTATATTTTAATAAGAAAAGTAAATATCACAAATTTCCCAAACATTGCTGTAAATCTGGTAAAAAGTATTTTGGTCAAAATATTTTCTAAACTTGGTTTGTTGCTAAATGTTGCGAAAAGCTGCCGTTTATTTTAGCATGCGCAACTTAACAATCGGCTCCCCATACTAATAATCCCATACTAATAATCCCATACTAATAATCCCATACTAATAATCCCATACTAATAATCCCATACTAATAATCTGCCTTCTTTCTTTTCTTTTACTTTGTGACAGATTGGCTGTGTGAAGGAGTGCAAGGAGGACGAGTTTTTATGTCTGAACCGCGCTCACTGCATCCCTCGACGCTGGCGCTGTGACGGAGTGTTGGACTGTATGGACCACAGCGACGAGGAGAACTGCAGCCAAGGTGTGTGTGTGTGTGTGTGTGCGTGCGTGCGGTGACAATATAAGTGCCCTGAGGACAAATACTGTTGTTGTTTTTTTGCATTTGAACTCAGATAACCTTATGTTTTCATCCAGACATGTATTTTTTGGGGAAGTTTGCATGTTTTCCTTTAGTGCGCCTGAGTCATGTGAAGCCTCCATGAAAAGTCCCCTAAAAGAGACATTTTTAAAGATTCCATACACTGTAGTTTCCACGTTAATTGTTTATTAATTAATGGACTGAAGCTTTTAATTTGTATTTATTTTTTTACCTTGTCTGTGCATGCTGTAAAAGGCAATACACGTTTTGACTATTGCAATTTAATAAATGCATTTACATTTATATAATATTTCATTTATATCACATATCATTTATATCATATATACATAATATATATTATAAATACATACACAAACTTTATTAAAGGGAGAATATAAAAAAGGGCAGTGTTACACCTAGGTTAGGGGGAAGGGAACAGGGAAGAGGGAGTCAGGGTAGGACAATCGAATATGATAATTTGTCATTTAAAGGTGTAATATGTGAGATTTCCAAGCATTTTCTAAAACCGACACTTCCGTCATATCCGGTCCTGACCACTGAATGTACAGGTGACAATATTTTCTGCTACATCCCGCAAATGTATTTGGCGGGACCATGCGGGCTGATGTATATGGTCAGTTTTTCACGTGTGATGAGCTCATGAGTGAAGACGTTTAAGCATTTGTTTGCTAGTTGTAAACCTCACGGGGAGCGCACCGTTGACCTGTTTGATGGATGTTTGTTACCAGAGATGGCCTAGTTCAGGGACTGCTCTGCTGTAAATAGGCTTATATTCACCCAACCAGTGGAAAATAGGTACTACAGGTTGGCAATATTTATTAATGTATATATAACTATGTAGTCTAAAAAAAAAAATCACATATGGCATGACAGCTAAGGGCGTGTCTTTAAACGACATATTTAAAAGTTGAAAATTCCACATATTGCACCTTTAAAGTATTTGCCATAAAAACAAAAAGCAATAATGCAACAGTTTTGGGCAGAGTTGTGTACAAATACTGTATGTACGGGAAGCTGCTAGAGATGCTCGTAGATTAATACATCGAAGATAATTTGCTCTGTAAAAAAATAGAGATGTAAAAGGTAGAAAAGCTGACTTTTCATCTGCACTGTAAACACTCTCTGATTGACATTTTTGAACGAGTTTCGTGCATTGCATTGTGGGATATGGAGTCCCGTTAACGGATGCATAGAAGTGTTTTTTACTTCATTCTTAATGAGATTTATTGTCTTTTCTTTATCAATCAGAGAGGACAAGTGTAAGTGGACTCCATTTATGTTGTTGCACCAGATTCAGATCTCAGCCTCAAAAATAAATATTATAAAATTATAATATAATTTTTGTGTGAAAAACACCAGAAATGTGTTGACTTTCAACTTTCATTATGAATATTGTATCTTAAGATTTATTTTGAAAATATATTTCAAGCTTATTCTCGACATTTATTCTTGATTTTCCCAAAATAATTTTCTCCATCAAAACTGTCCCTAATCCACTTCCGTAGACGGGGTATTATATTATTAATCCTAATGTTTTTTTTTATTATTCTTATATTGTGAGGTTGAGTGTTATTGGACTTTTTCATGTAAACACAGGAGCTTTTTTCTGCCGTGCTGATGAATTCATTTGCAACAACACGCTGTGTAAACTCCACACCTGGGTTTGTGACGGCAAGGACGACTGTGGAGACAACTCTGATGAAGACGTCGACATGTGTGGTGAGTTAAATTCACTTATTTTGTAGCATATTTCCCCAGATTTTGCCTTATTTTAAAGCATTCTTCTTCTTTTTTTTTTTTTAAATTTTATTCCCAGTGAAGCTTCCCTGTCCTCCTACGCGGTTGTTTCGTTGTAGAAACGACCACGTGTGTCTGCGCACGGACCAAGTCTGCAACAAAGTGGACGACTGCGGCGACAACTCAGATGAGGAGGAGTGTGGTGAGTGTTTATTAGTCAAACTTTACCTAAATCTAATAAAAAACTCCCGGACTCATTAGAGGAGGTGCAGACGGAGGATTGCTGCACAAACACACTTGTCCTTGAAACCCAGATCCACAGCTGTTACTGGATTAATTATGAAACCATGTTTTAGAAAAAGAAATGCCGCCGTCCAATAATAATGTTTTTCACATTGAAATCTCATGTTTGACCTTAAAAGTTTGAATAAAAACCACAGAAAGTTTTCATTCAAGCTTAAATATTTCATCCACTAATTAATTAAAAGAAACTGTTTTTTGCCCTTGCATTTAATGAACGTATTACTGTTCTAAAATATGTGATTGCACATTTCATGTTATTTATATTTTATTTTAATCAGTTTTGAAGAAGAATAATCACATTTTTTACCTTTTTTTTTTTTTTTTTTTTTTAACCATTTTTGTTGTTTTGCAATAAAAAATGTAATTTTTTTACTCGTCAAAAGGAGGCTCAACAAAATATAAACAAATTGGTAACCCCTGCACTAAGATGGACTTAATTATTTATATATAAGTTGGTTGTGTCAGCTTATAAAATGGACCGTAACAGGATATTTAGTATCATTTATCCTCCTTTATTTTATGATTTTGTATATTTTAACAACTTTTTTGCATTATTGTAAGGTGAAATATAGATTTGTTACGACAGGGTATTCGGGCAACATTAAAATAAAAATAAATCTGAGCACTACAATATCGTAATATTTCAAGAATAAAGTCAGAATTTTATTATTCTCAAAATATTATGACTTTCATCTTGAAATATTTATGATTTAATCTCATTAAATTACGATTTATTAAGATACGACTTTTTTTCTCAAAATATTGAGATTTTATTCTCGAAATATTCTGACTTTATTCTTAAAATATTACAACTTTAATCTCATAAAATTATGATTTTATTCTCGAAATATTGCGACTTTTATCTTGAAATATTCTGACTTTTTTCTTGAAATATTCCGACTTTCATCTCATAAAATTACAATTTTATAAAGATATGACTTCATTCTCAAAATATTCCAATTTTAATCTTGAAATATTATGACTTTATTCTCAAAATATTACGACTATAATCTAATGAAATTACTTTATTCTCATAAATTATGACTTTGATCTTAAAATATTATGAGTTTAATCTCATAAAATTACGATTTTGTTAAGAAAAAAATTATTTTCAGAAAATTACAACTTTTTCCTTGAAATATTTTGACTTTAATCTTGAAATCTTATTACTTGAATCTCATAAGGATTTTTTTAAAGATACGACTTTATTCTCGGAATATTACGACTTTAATCTTGAAATATTATGACTTTAATCTCATAAAATTATGATTTTATTAAAACACAACTTTATTCTCATAAAATTACAACTTTATTCTCATAAAATTACAACTTTATTCCCTAAATATTACAACTTTAATCTCGTAGACTTAACCTTTTTTAGTATTTGAATGTGGCACTAATACGCCGTTTTAAGTTATAATGATCCTAATGCAGTTATTAATTCTTTTTACTGATTGATTGTGAATTTTCCAACTTTTCTAAACCATCCCACGTGTTCAGCGTTGGTGCCACTTGTTTCTGAGCAGCTGATACGTGATATCTGATATGTGATATGTGATATGTGACATGTGATATGTGTGATATCACCTCTGAACACACTGTGTGTGTGAGTGATGGCTCTGTGCTGACAGGAAGGAGTGGGACAAATCTGCTCTGCCCTCACTCACTCTCCATCACCCTTGGTTGTGTCCCCTATTCATCTTCCTCTCTGAATCCATTGATACATCCATCCATCTCCACATCCAGCCCATTAGCCCTCACCATTGTTCCATTCCTCCCTTCATCCATCCCGTCAGTCTCACCCTAATCTCATAATTCCTTTCATCCATCTCCATGTCGCTTCATTATCTTTTTCTTGCCTTTGCCATGTAAGAAAATCCTTCCTTTTTGTGTGTGTGTCTACCAAGAAAAGTTGGCAGTGCCATGGTAACGTGTTTATGTATTTAGAGCCGATCTACCACATGATTTAATTTCATTAAATCACTGTATGTGATTAGCAAACTGGTTACCCTGATTGTTACGGTTATACTGTATGTGGGATACAGCTGCCATTTAACATTTCAATGAAAACAGGATTGAAAATAATGTTTTTATCGTCATTTTTGCTGCAGTAAAACAAGAAGTCACTTTTTTGTTTACACTTGGTATGATTTTTGTAATTTGTTTTTATTCAATCTGTGTATTTTTGTTGTCGTTTTGTGTATTTTTGTTGTCGTTTTGTGTAGTTTTGTTAACATTTCATTTTTTTTTAGAATCATTCTGTGTATTTTTTTAGTCATGTTGTGCATTTGTCTTATGGTTTTCCTATTACTTCATATTACTTATTAACTCTCACATGAGGTTTGAAATGCAGGTTATGATTTTCTGTGGCACAGCAGTGGAAATTAATGTTTTCGTCATAGGTTTTTTTGTTTTTTTTGAACGAAAAACTATATCAAAATGTATTTACATTTTCGTCAAATAATAAAAACAAAGCTAGAATTTGGTCACATGGGGTGAAATCCAATCAGAATTCATGTGATCATGTGTTCCTACGTATTGATCCCATCAAATCTGTCTGTGTATTTATTAACATTAATACCATCCAATATCAGGTTGATCAATGGTGATTAAATACACTCTCATGCTTTATAACATATTTAGTTTCTTACTCAGACTTTAACTAAAATAGCCCTGATGACGAGATTTGTGTGAAAACTGAGTTGCATTTTAGTCAAAATACTATGTGGAGTAGCCATCATTTTTTATTTCTAACATTATTTATGCATTTTTGTTTACTTGAGCCTGATGTGGGCGGGACATGAAGGTTATTTAGGTTGCCATGGTGATGGCACACATGTTGGTAATTTTGGGTGAGAAGCAAACAGTTTTTGACTGTGTTTGGTTGGGTTTTCTTTATATATTTTTGTTTTAATCCATAACCAAGTACACGTCAGAAAAATCCCTGAATGCAACCAGTAGTGTAGGGGTTCTTGACCTTGGGGTCGAGAGACACTGAGAGGGGGTCTCCAGATGCCTTCAAGAAACTAAGAATATATTTTTTTTTAACAATTTGAGCCCATTTGTGCTTATTTTTACTCTTTTTCTGCAACTACACCAAACTTGCCATATTCAAATCTATTTTCATTCACTTTTTCTTGCCATATTTTCCCTTTAATGCATTTTTGCTACATTGCTCCCATTTCTGACACTTCTCCACCAAATTCCAAAGCAATTTTTTTCCACTTTCAAGACATTTTTTCAAACTTGCAAACCCTTTCCAACACTTTTCCCACCTAATTGTTGTATATGTTGGACTCATTATTGGCACTTTAAACTTCTTTTCACCATAATTCATGCCTATTTTTGCAAATTTAACCACTTTCACAATTTGTCATGCCCATTATTTCCCAGTTAAAACTAATTGTTCCAATATTGACACTTTGAACCCTTTTTTAATCACTTATTCTGTCCATTTTCAGCCACTCTAATTTGCAACTTTTAAACAATTTTGGTGGATTTTAAAATCCCTTTTCACCACCTTTTCCACCATTTTTGGTCACTTTTAACCAATTTCATTTCAGATTCATTTATATCTTTAAAGCTGCTATCCGGAGGTTTCTGAGAAAATGTCTCAATGTCCCGCCCTCCAAAGCTCCACTTCCTCCCCTGCTTCTGTCAATCTACCAGATGCTACGCCTCTACGTCTGTGCATGCGCATTGCAAAACATAACAAAGTTGCATAACTACAAAAACTATGCTGCTCAGTGATACCTGTTTGCTGTTTGTTGATGGTGCACAACGGATTCACTTTGATTGACAGTAGCCCACTCCAGGAAGTCGAAACCTATTGACTGGGCGAAGTCTGGCGCTTTCTTGCATTTGTATAGGGTCTATGGGCGAAGGCGGGACTTATATACATGAATGTATATAAATGACCACTGGCAGTAGACTATAGTAAAAGACTAGTTAGGTATTTTTTAACATTTCAAAAGAATCATACATAAACATAGAAAAATCTCTCCCCTTTATTCCCCCTTATAGATAACACTGTCTCCACATGACTGTTCTTTAATGTTCATGTCTGTGTTCACCCACCCTTCAGGTACAGTGGGGTCCCCGCTGTCTAGACCTTAATTTTAGGGGGTCCACGGGCTGAAAAGGTTGAGAACCACTGCTTCAGTGAACAAGTTAAGGATTGGGACGCTACACTATGACTATGACTAAAACTAAAATAAATTTGTGCTGTAGCAGAGCTGGTGTCTGGACGACCTCGACCATGTGGTAAAATGGAGTTCACCTGCAGCGACCGACGCTGCATCCCCATCCAGATGCAGTGCGACCTCTTCAACGACTGCGGCGATGGCGGCTCAGACGAACAGGACTGCAAAGCGCGTGAGTGGCGGGAAAAGAAAAAAAAACACATCAAAGGCAAATTCAAGGAAGATGAAAAGCGCTAAATGTCACTGTGATGTTATCAGTGAGATTAGCAATCTCCTCTTTCCCAGATGCAATGTTTTGTTATTTATGCTAATATATGTATGATGTGTGCTGTTAAAAAGATGAGGGTGCCCTCTTGGGCACATCAAAGGAAAACGCCCAGCAGGTGTCCGCCACGAGCACGGGTTTGTAATCAAAGCCCCGTCTTTATTTTGTAGTTTCCAGTGGAGATGCGTGTGGAAAAAAGAGCAACCCGTGTGGGGAGGACGCCATCTGTAACCAGACAAACGCTCATGTTTTATGTCAGTGTCGACCAGGCTTCAAGAGGAACCAGCAGACAGGACAATGTGAAGGTAGGGTTTGATCTGAGGAGCCTCCTCTCTGCTAACAACAGCTTCTGTTACACAAGATCTATACGTCAACACCAGTTAGATCACACGTGTCAAAGTAATGGCCAGGGGGCCAGATTCGGCTCTCCTCTGGCTAAAGGTAACATCTTCACAAACGGACTCTTCTGCATTGAATTAATACATAATATATTAATGACAGTGGTATTTTGGTGAATATATTAATAATTGAATGCAGACAAGTCTGTGTGTGAAGATGTTACGCATTTAAAATGACCAACAAAGCAGTAAACTATGGTGTAAGTAATGTCTTTTTTCTCCTCTGTTCACCTGTTTATGTCATCCTAATGTACCTCTATCTCTGTGTCTGTGTTTGAAAATGAAGCCGTCTGCTCTGCGTTGCCAGATACAGCTGATAATTCCCCTTAGAAACGGTCAAAAATGCACCTAAAACAGCTAGCTTCAGACACAATAATCCCAACCTGGCAACGCAGCCTCTACAGTGGTTAACTTCCCCTTTTTCTCTGTGTTTTTTATGACATTTTCATATTTTTTTTCCTTCGTAATGAGTATTGAGGTTGTTTTTTAAAATGTAGTGAGAGAATGTAATTTACTATTACTCAAATAACTTCTACTTTTACACAAATATTAGTCGAGATACGGGTTTAAAAAACCTACTTCAGTACAATAACAGACTATTTTCACCACTATTTTGCCATCTTTTCTGCATGTTAGACACACACGTACAGTAATGCATTTATCCGCTTACACATATAATAATACACTAACATAATCACATCTCACTGGCTTTTAATCTGTACAGTTTAGGTCGCAAAAAAAAATAGATTTACTGCAAATATTCTTATTTGATGATTGGACACAGACTAAAAAACTAAAAAGCAATAATGTTTGTGTTGGTTTTTAAAGGCACACACAAAATGAATATTTCCAATTTCCTGTAAAAATGAACGGGCCTGGAGATATTATTTATGTTTTCTGTGCAAAAACAAAGAAAATGTTAAAGCGTGTGTACATCATATTCAAAGCATAATCATAATAATAATTTGTAAAACTGTTTTCATTTAACTATCTCAAAGTGCTACAGAAACGGGAGCAGAAAGAAATCAACACATAAAACCAATAATAAAACCAACAGTGAATAAAGTCAATAAAACATAATTAGCAGAATTATGGATTATGGCTCAGGATTTACTCATTCTAACTCTAATTGTTCCTCATAAGATTTGAGCAAAGTCTCTTATTTTCTATTCATTTGTTATATTTTAGTGTTTATGTGATAAAGCAACACAACTTTTCTTTCTTTCTCATCTTAATATTTTTATTAAAAACAAGCCCTCTGTCTTTCAGAGTTGGATGAATGTCTGCAGTTTGACACGTGTCCTCATTACTGCACAAACACTAAAGGATCTTTTAAATGCACGTGTGACCGGAACTACAAGCAGATCAACGGCAACTGCATCGCTAAAGGTAAGATCCTCTCATCAAGTATCAAAACGCTCTTTAGCTTATCTGTCACGTCCCGTTTTGGACCAGGAAATGTCCGTATTTTACCCCTCCTCTCCACCATCCTCCCGTATTAACATTATAATGTAATAATAAGTAATAAATAAATAAATAAAAACTTTCCTCTGCCTCTCTAAACTGAACTGCCTGGGTGGCAGTTCTCGCAAGATAAGTGCCGACAGCGCAAATGAATCCTGAAACAATTTAGAGAAAAGAGAGATAGATGGATGTAAGAAGGCTTTTCTGCAAAAAAAAAAAAAACAAATAAGTGGTGTAAATACCTTGGAAAATGGGACAGAAAGTTTACCTTCACAGTTACAGTTACACGTTCTGTTAGATTAATAACTGAGATTTTAGCGTCTACCACGGGGGAAGGAACCACGTAAGTCAGCATGAAAAATCAGCCAATCACAAGCTCCACAAATATACACTGCTTTCAAAAAGTGTTAAAGGATGTAAAGTCTGCAACAAATGTGTCTAATAAGTCATTAGTGAATATCAGAGAACCACATGAAAGAAAATCAATATGTAATGAAATTAAAATGTAAATGTGTAACTTAAAGACAAGCAACGTGAAATTAACACTAAATATGCAACCGTTGCCTTGTATATGAACTGTAAGTATATTAAATTCAAGAAAAAATGCCTCATATACCCGCCCATTTATGTTTTCATTTAGGCTTTATTATAATGTAGAAATGTTCACAAGTGGCTATTTTAGATTTATTGTTCACCTTTCTTAAAATATAAGGGATACTGTACCTTGGTTGGGGTGGTGGGACCATAGGGGGTGCCACAAAATTCCCATATTTTCAAATCCAAAACAAGTATGTGTTTAGTGCGATGAAGTCACAGTTTGTTAAAGGGATCCTCCACTGTTTTTAAAAACGTGGCCTAAAACCTTTGAAATGTCTTTATTAGAAGATCTGTGTCTAACAAAACACATTATTTTGCACCATATTCGTTTTATTAACTTTATCCTGTGCGCCGCCATGTTGAAATGACGTCATCGCCCACTTTTAGTCCATTGAGTTCTATGATAGGTGAAGCATTCAGGATTATTTAGCAGCTTTTTAAGTCAAAATGACAACGTGTGCTGCTTTGGGTTGCTCTAAAAATCAGTAAAAGTTAAAAATAATTGATGTAAGTTTTTCATAGACGCCATGAAGAAGAGAAGAAGAGCAAAAAATCTGGACCTAAATCATTAAACCAAACCTTCAACCATTTCTGACAAGAACACCAGTTCTTTGCAGCACACACAGATTCTACTTGGGTCAGCATTAATGGGCAGCAGTCTATCCTGGTTGCCTGTATTTACATACACGGAGCGCTTATTCTCTTCTTCATGGCGTCTATAAAACAGCAGACACACTGTCGCCCCCTGTGGCCACAGATTTTTTCTGCTCACGGATTTTGTTTATTAAATTTCGGTAAACAAAACAGCTTTACATCGACTTTTTTAACTTTGACTGATTTTTAGAGCGACCCAAAGCAGCACAAGTTGTTATTTTGACTGAAAAAGCTGCTAAATGATCCTGAATGCTTCACCTCCCATAGAACTCAATGAACTGAAAGGGGCTATTTACGTCATCAATGATGTCATTTCAACATGGCGGCGCACAGACTCTCAAATGGTAAAGTAGTCCCATTTTTAAAAGATAATAAAAATAATGGATTTACTTTGGGATAGATCTTCTAATAAGGACATTTCAAAGGTTTTAGGCCACAATTGTAAAAACAGTGGAGGATCCCTTAATATGTTTATTTTACTATTTTTTAAAACCACTTACTTCAGCTACAAAGCACTGTTTTTTCCCCCTCTGTAATCACACAGGTCCAGAGGATCGAGTTCTCTACATTTCTAACGACACAGAAGTACGAAGCTTTGTTTACCCGTATAACCAGAGCCAGGGCCACAAAGTGCTCACTCACATCGAGGAGAACGCCCGCATTATTGGGATGGACGCGCTTTTCAACCACCAGAAGTTCACGTGGGCCACACAGTTTCAACCCCGGCGGGATTTTTTACAAAGACATTCAAGACAAAAGTCAAATTAAAGTCAATGTCAGAAACATTGTGAGTATTTTAATACTATGTGCTTTGATTCAAGTGATAAAGCCCATCAATAATACTCTGAATAACGCGTTCTGCAGTGTTCAGACTTCCGTCGTCCCAGAGATATTTCCGCCGACTGGATCACAGGAAACATCTATTGGACCGATCACTCCCGGATGCACTGGTTCAGTTACTACACAGCTCACTGGACCAAGTTGCGATACTCAATAAACGTGGGACAACTAAAAGGACCCAACTGTACGCGATTGATTACCGACATCGCAGGAGAGCCATACGCCATCGCCGTCCACCCACCCAGAGGGTACGTTATGCTATAAATACACTTTTATTCTGTATTTATTTTGGGGGTTTTTTTTTACATCAGAAGAGAAAATCTTATCTGTTATAACATTATAGAAATAAGTCATCTTGCAAACGTGTCAAACTCAAGGCCCAGGGTCCAAATCCAGCCCTTTAGATCAGGGGTTCTCAACATTGGGGTAGTCGCCGAGCTTTGCTAATTTTTTACCCTTTTTCTGCAACTACACCAAACTTGCCATATTTTTGCTCCTTTTAAAGCATTTTTGCTACATTACTCCCATTTCTGCCACTTTTCCATCAAATTTCAATGTCTTTTCTGCAAATTTTTGCCACTTTCAAGACATTTTTGCCACTTTTAAACCATTTCCACCACTTTTCCACCAAATGCTACATATGTTGACCCATTTTTTGTCACTTTTCACCATATTTCATGCTCATTTTTGCCAATTTAACCAAATTCATAATTTATCATGGCCATTATTTGCCAGTTTAAACTAATTGTTCCTACTTTTTAAATTACATTACCCAATCCCCCTCCCCCTCCCCTATTTCTGCCACTTTTAAGCCAATATTGACACTTTAAACCCTTTTTACCACTTTCTCTCTGTTTTTACTCTCATTTGTAACTTTTAACCAATTTCTGTGTTTTTTAAAATCAAATTTCACCACCTTTTCCACCATTTTTGGTCACTTTTAGCCTATTTATTTCAGATGAAAACAATGATTTGCATCTTTAAACTTTAAATGACCACATAATTCAGTCCCTTCAAATTCACAAATTATATTCAACTCCAAAGTATTTGTAGGGTGTCACTTCTAAAATCCTAGAATTTCTTCCAAAAATACCACAAAATTGTCCCAAATTAGCTAATAATTTGCCAAAAAATCAAGGAATTTTCAAGTAAACATCCTGCAGGGGTTGATGTCTGTCATTTATTGCTTGTTATATTGTCAGTTATACATGGAATTGCAAACTAGGGCATAAAAATGCATGTTGATGTTATAGATCGGATAAAGATTGGGTCAATTTTCCTTGTCACGGATCCAATCAGGACATCTTTATTGATTATAGATGCTTGTTTAAATATCTATTGAAGAAGACTTTGATGTGTGTGTCGTTGTCTCTTTAGAATGATGTACTGGACCGTGATTGGTGATCACTCTCACATCGAGGAATCTGCCATGGACGGATCGCTGCGAAGAATCCTTTTGGAGAAAAATCTGAGGAGACCCACTGGTTGGATTTTATTTCATTCTTCTACTGCAACAACAAAAAATATCAATATTTCAATATTTGTGATAAATATGTATTCTTCCAGATCCAAAGAATTCTGTAGAGCAGACGTGGGCAACTGGCAGCGAATGGGGCCACATGCAGCCCCCAAAGTAAACGTACAAAATGACAAAAAAAATACACAAAACAAAAGCATGTAAATACATTAAAAAAATATGAATAATTACAACATTGCAGAAAAATACAGTAAAAGACAAGAAAAGCACAGAAAATACTCCAAAAACACGCAAAACTACTCCAAAAATGAACAAACTGACAACAATAATTCTCAAAGTTACTCCAAATAACACAAAGCAACAACAAAAATATTCAAAATTACAGAAAATGACAACAAAAATTTGCAAGAAGACAAGAAAAACACAAATAAAATGACTTTTTAAACCCACAGCACTAACAAACAAACAAAATGACAACAGAAATACATAATATTACTCCAAAAAACATACATTTTTACAGGAAAAATACAGAAAAGGACACCAAAAATGGACAAAATGCAATCATAACAAGCAAGACAGTAGCAAACATACATAGAATGACAGAAAAACACACAAAATTACTATTAAAGCCCTTTATTTCCTGTGTTAGAGCTCATTATGCTGACGGGAATGTTGATATTGTAGCCCTTCGATCAATCACATTTTTGTGGCTGCGCTGTGATAGTAGTTGCCCACCTCTGCTGTAGGGGATAGAAAATGTGATATTTAATGTGAACTATTTATGTGAGACGCTGAAGTTTTCTGTGGAAGTGACCAGGACGGACAGGATTAGAAATGAATACTTTCAGGGAAAAGCTGTAGTGGAGCAGTTTGGAGATAAGCTCAGAGAGGCCTGATAGAGAAGGTGTGGTGGATGCAGAGACAGTGATGGATGGTGGCTGTTTCTGTTAAACACGCAGAAGATGGAGTGGCAGATTTCTTGTTGACAATGAATGGAAACAACCAATGATGTGTTTGCGTAACATGTGAAACAACATGCTAACCAAAAAGTTAGGGAATGAATGGGGAAACAGAAGGAAAAAGTAATAATGGGGTTATTCCATGTAATTTCCACAAGTGGTAGTATAAATAGTATAAATGTTACTCTTTTTAGGATAAACTACATTTTTTCTTTATGCGACTTCTTCATTTTTCTTTTGAACTCAAACTTTAGGTTATTTCATCGCTTGTAAATATTGAAAATCCTTTACATGAGGCCATTGTAGCGTGCCTCTGTGTCTTATGATCATTTATTGTTTTTAACCAGTAACATGGGTAGTAACAAGTGGATGTAGTTCATTCATGTATAGTAAATTATTCTTGTTAGAAACATCTGCAACATTACCACACTGTACATCATCACAACAAAGTAGGCCATCATCCAACATGTTCAGGACAGAGGGCCGGCTCCCGCTCATCTAAATGATTGTGTTACTTGCTTCATTTGTAACACAATCCACTATGTGGTCGCTGTTCTATCACTAAGTATCTATAGTGTTTCTACAATAGAGCACAAAGTGAGTTTGTGGGTAATGAATGCTTCGGATGTGTTGGCTTGTCTATAGGGAGGCACTTAGTGCTGATCTAGTTTTGAAGAGCTGCTTTGGCCTCCTTAAATTCAGGGGACCCATGGTATGTGTTGGTCACAGAAGGAGGAATTCATCATCAGTGGAAAAACCAAAAGCTATTTAAACACTGCAGCCAGGTGTTCAATTACCCACTGAGACTTAATGGAGGGGAAAAATGACTCACAGTCTTGGAAAAAAGTAACCTAGGCTTTTTCTGTATTCTGCTTTGCTTCCCTTTGACACACAGTCATTAGATGTAGAGGACAAACAGGAATAAGAACCTTATTGATGTGCTACATGTAGCTGCTTTAACCCTTTGATTAGGAATTCCTGAGTTGCTCCTGTGTAATTCATCCTATAAATAGATCACTTTCTGTCCTCCTCCCACAGGCCTGGCCATTGATTATTACAACCAACGTTTATACTGGGCTGATCCCGAGCTCTCGCACATTGGAAGCATGAGATTGGACGGCTCTGACCCTCTGGTGACAATCAGTGACAGACACGGTGAGGCCAATCAACCGGAATCCACTTTATACAACAACGATCTGGTTATTTCAGATGTATGTTCTGGAAAAAATCCCAGTGTGCCGACAGAACCACGGCCTGTAACTATGGGGAGAGATTTGTCTCAAATATATTCTCAATTTTCAGATGTATTTTTAAGATTTTCACATGTGTAATTTGTGTGTCGATGACGTTTCTGAAAAAAACACGTGGAAATCTAAAAAACGTGGAAATCTAAAAAACATATGGAAATCTATAAAAACATTTGAAAATCTAAAAAACACGTGGAAATCTGAAAAACACGTGAACATCTTGAAAATACGTGAAAATCTTGAAAATACGTGAAAATCTAAAAAAAAACATGTGAAAATCTGAAAAACACATGTTAAGATCTAAAAAAAACATGTTAAAATCTCAAAAAAGCATATATGGAAATCTAAAAAAATGTGTGGAAATCTAAAAAAGCACTTGAAAAGTGGAAAAACACGTACAAATCTGAGAAGCAAGTGAAATTCTTGTAAACACGTGAACGTCTAAAAAATGTGAAAATCTAAAAAAAACATGTTAAAATCTAAAAAAAACAAGTGAAAATCAGAAAAATACATGTGGAGATTGTATATGTAATTCCAGTTACCTCTCGATGCAGAGACTGTGTACTTCCTAAGAAACGTTTCCGTGTTGCCGTGTCTCTAGGAATCTATCAACCGTACAGGATAGATCTATTTGAAGACTACATCTATGGAACTGGACTAAACCACAATGTCTTCAAAATCCACAAGTTTGGGAAACAGTCGGCAGAGTTTTTCAGCTTAGGTGTGGAGAAGCCCACCAACGTTCTCGTCTACCACCGCTACAAACAGCAAGATGGTACGTTCTCCTGACTATGGTGTTCACACTGTCGTACACTGCACATGTCACATGGTCTTTTTTATTTACTCACTGCCACTCTGAGCTAATTTCATATTATCTCTGGGAATTTATTGCGTTAAATCCAGAGACTCATGAATTAGTTAAATTTAAGTGTGTGCTTTGTGAACAATGCAATTATAATATTACACATTATGTTAGCACTCAGTGATGGAAATAATAAACAGTATTTTGCTGTTTAAGCTCATTTATTGTTTTCATTGATTCAGTCATATACCAACATCCATTTAAATTGGAAAAACTTTGCTTATTGTGTCAAATATTGCGATTAATTTAGATTAATCCAGTTTAATTAAATACAAAGTATTCAATTAATTAGATTAGATTTTTTAATTGAGTCACACCACTAATATATATGTACAGAATATATGTTTATATATACTGTTAAAATAAACAGCTTGCATGTGTAGTCAGGTCAATAGCACTCACTTTTAAAATGAAATAAGTATTGGTCAAAGAGTTCCTGAAGTCAAATGTATTTACAAACTATTAAAACTTTGTGTATTCACCCTCACATTCACATATGAGTATAAGTAACTGCTCCTCAGGAAGTAGTTTTGGAGTGGTTAAGGACGCTGGGCTTGTAATTGGAGGGTTGCCGGTTCAAGCCTCACCTGGGCCGTCACTGTGGGATGTTGAGCAAGTCCCTTAACCCCGAACTGCTCCCCAGGCGCCGCAAAATGGCTGCCCACTGCTCCTCAGGGATGGGTTAAATGCAGAGGACAAATTCCATTAATGTAATGACATTACATGGCCAATGAAAGGCGAAAGCCCCGATTTAATCTTTAAATTCAGAACTACTTTCAAGGTGTTTTATTTGAAAGACATAAAACATGATGGATGTTGAAAGAGGGCAAATCCTTTAAATTCATGTGATTAAAATGTGTGGATTTAAATAATATTGATAAATATGAATGCTTTTTTTTAATTACAAGCTTAATGAACACCTATAACCATTACAAAACTCGTCATTAAGACAACGTTCTTCCTCCCTTCATGTGTTCTCATGGTATTCCAGTGTGCCACCTCTGCTGTTCAAAAGGGGGAGGAGCCTGAGACAGTTCAGTCATGCTCAGACTCCTTACTTAAAGGGCAACTGCTGTATTATCCCTGAGGGACTCATTAGGCTTCATAGTGAGTAGTGCAGAGTGTATCTGCAGCTGAAGCTCAGACAATCGTTTAGATGGACTGTATGTTGTAAAACAGAGACTTGATGGAGACAGAGACTGTCTTTGATTGGACAAATGAAAACACGCCCCTTCAGTCTGTCTCTGGTTTGATGTACCACGCCATCTTAAACACACATCAGTGTGTTGTCTTTATCTAATGCAATGCAACGTATGGGAATGGGTTGATGTTCAGCGTAACAGTGAAATATATTCATATTTTTGAATCTATGAGAAGCATAAGAACAGCCCTTCAAAAGCCACTAATCATGCAAAGCATGGTGAATTCTTGTCTTTGCTGCAAATGCTGATTATCTCATCTGAAGAGGGCATTTGTAAATAGATTCATATTGTTACGCCGTAGCTAAAGCAAACAGGATAGAAATTAGCACACTTGAAATGAACGGCTTTTTCACAGAGTTACGCTGAAATCTCTATCCTTGTTTTTTTTTTCCTCTTTCTCTTCCTGGTGCTGTGCAGCTTCAAACCCATGCTCAAGAATGTCCTGTGACTTTATGTGTCTGCTCAATCCAACGGGTGCCAAGTGCACATGTCCAGAGGGGAAAGTCCTGGTGAATGGCACTTGTAGTGATGTCTCCCTCCCAGGTAAGAAGATTCCTGTCTTAAAATCCTGCTCTGTGGATTAATAATGATGAATGTGTCAGGACAGATTTACCATGCTACCGTTTTTTAATTAACATTATACCGATGAGAGTTTTGGGCCCTCACCTGACAAACTGAATGTCACTACATTCACTACTTCATCGTCCCAACCTTGGGGTAAAAAGTCATATTTACCTACAAAACAAAGAGCCACTTTGGCTTGAATTAAAGATTTCCTTAACTGTTTTTTTTTTTTTTTTTTTTTAAATTAATTCAAGTCCTGGGGGCCAAATCCGGCACAAAAAAATATGAAACAAATACAAAATGTCTATTAAAATCTTCTATATTATTATTATTATTCTATATATATCTTCTATATCACATGACAGCAGTCGTTTTTAATCTTAAATAGTTGAAAGAACTCTAAATGATTCCAAAATTATCCCCGAAATTCTCCAAATTGGGGAAATTCAAGTTAAGATCTTGCAGAGACTGATATACTCACACACTTTATCATTGATGTCATTTATACGTGCATTATAAGCGCAAACCAGGGCACATTCATGTTGAATTTGCACTTAAAATCTGTGGCCAACTTAAGGTCAAACTGGTCCGTAATTGGCCCTTGGAATAAAATGAGTTTGACATTCATGTATTAGAAGATCTATGCCTAACAAAATTCATTATTATGCATCATATTTATTTAATTACCTTAAAAATGGGACGACTTTACAGTTTTAGAGCCTGTGTTCAGCCGTCTTGAAATCACAATGGGATTGTTTTCTATTTTTTAAAAGGCAATTAAATGAATATGGTGCATAATGATGTGTTTTGTTAGGCATAGATCTTTTTAAGTACATTTCAAAGATTTTAGGCCACATTTATAAAAACAGTGGAGGATCCCTTTAAAACGTGTCATTTTTCCTTTGTTGAAACACTTTTTTTCAGGATCTTTTACACAGTGACAAATTATATAGTTTTGCACCAATATAAGGGTGAATGCACGGCGATAACAGACCTATTTCATTCACAATTTTATTTCAATTGGCAAAATTATATTGCTTAATATTGATTATTTGCTGAATACATACACACAATCGGCAGATTTTGCCCTTATCTCACCCTTTTATCATTAACTTTAACATAAGTTTGACATTATAATAAGTTCATGTTGTTCGACAAAAAGCCAATTACCCGTTAAGTCGTGTTTAGCAGAAAATGTGTTAAGTCATATCTTGTAGTCAGTAGTTATTGAAATCTCTTTAGATAGACCTAAAATGTTTACCTCAGGGTCACATGGTTAGACTTGCTGTTTGCGTTTTGCTCAGTCAACGTTTTTGTTTTGTTTAAGGTGAAATGTGCCGTCCACCCTGTGAGAACGGAGGCCGCTGTTTGACCAATGAAAAAGGAGACTGGAGGTGTTACTGCTGGCCAGACTTTTCAGGAGAACGCTGTGAGGTCAACCACTGTACAGACTACTGCCTGAATGGAGGCACCTGCATGGGCTCACCCCTGGGTAAGTCTGCTCTAACGTACTTGGTGAAATAAACAAATAAAAACCTCCAACAGCATCGCTGCCAATTCACAGAACCCTTTAAACGCCTGCAGTGACAGCCACTGATACACATTGGATAAATATGTCACTGTTCAGCCTCAGTTTTATCTGCAAGTGTTTGACAGTTTCCTATTATTTCATCATCACTCAGCTCAAGTATCTAAAGTTTGTCTGAAAAGATAAGTAATATTTCAGGCTGATTGGAGATCTGGCGATATTAAAACATCACGGGGCATCATTGAATGGCGCTGACTCACTCTACCCTCCGTTGTGGTGGTTGTTGTTCTTCTAGTTAATAAAATTTAAATCTAAAATGTATGATAATCAGAGGTAAAAGTAATGATTGTTAGTAGGCCTACTCACGTTACTGTAATTGAGTTGCGTCTATGGGTACCGTATTTTCCGGACTATAAGGCGCACTTAAAATCCTTTAATTTTCTCAAAAATTGACAGTGCGCCTTATAATCAGGTGTATGAAATGTATGAAATTAACTACTGTGCTTCAACATACTGAACTGAAAAAGTGAGTGTATTGTTCTGTATTTTATGTGTTAAACCTGAACAATGTTGAAAGTTATTGTTAATGAGTTGAATAAAGTTTGACTTATCTGACTATTTTATTTTGCTTAATGCGTCTTATTAATAATAATAATAATAATAATAAGAATAATAATAACAAACCGGTGCGCCTTATGTATGAAAATAGACCCAGTCAGACCCATTCATTGAGAGTGCGCCTTATAATCCGGTGCGCCTTATAGTCCGAAAAAAACGGTACTTTTTTGAGTATATTTTACTTGTAGTTAAGTACAACCTTCATGTAGAGATAAAACAAGCTGCAAACTTGTGTGTCCAAAAGAGACATTCCTGAGTGGTGACATTATGGATGAAAAGGGAAAAAAAAAAAAACTTCCAAACAACTTCGAAAGAGGAACTATTCTTGAACTGGAGGAATGCTAACAACGTCTGGCAGGGAACAAGGCCAACATGAACAACGATAGAGAGGAAGAGGAATAAAAACAAGACAACACTGACTACAGATGAGAATACACAAAAAAGGACTGTTCAACAACTCAAGAATGTTTGACCAGAGAGACATGTAAACCCATGTAAATTTGCGATGGTAAAACAGGGGACGGGACCCAGATAATCAAACTGCTTCTCTCATCTCCCTTTTCGGCATGTACAAAAAATGTAAAAAAAAAAAAAAAAAAAGTGAATGTAACCATGTCGGAAATAAACTGAATAAATAAAATAAAAAATAAAATTTTAAAAGAAGTCATTTTTAAGATTTCTACACCCAACAGTTACCAAGTAAATTATATATATATATATATATATTTTTTTTTTAAATGATCAACAGACATTCTGTATTTCCTTATCTTATCTACATTTTTCTTTCTTTAATTTTCTATTCATTCCTCTCCTCTGGTCTATTTTTTAATTTAGTCTTTGTCATCCGCTGAATGATGCTGAGTCATCACCATTCAAGTCAAAGTTTTGTCCTCTGCTCCTATAAAAACCCTCATCAACCCTCATTGTTAGCTCCATGAATAGAATCAGAATCAGAATCAGAAATGTTTTAATGGCCATGTACAGTTTGAAGGACAGTACAAGGAATTTGTCTTGGTAGTTGGTGCACAAAACAAACAAAAAAAAACAAAAAAAAAACAAAGAACAACCCAGCAACAATAATAATAATGATAAATATAAAGGATGAGGGA
The DNA here is from genome assembly GCF_900634775.1 of Gouania willdenowi. Taxonomy (NCBI): domain Eukaryota; kingdom Metazoa; phylum Chordata; class Actinopteri; order Blenniiformes; family Gobiesocidae; genus Gouania; species Gouania willdenowi. Next base: position 5,389,825 of record NC_041064.1, read on the forward strand.
TAAATAAAGGATAGATAGAGAATAAAGGATAAATAGGATAAATATAAATATATATATATATATATATATATATACAGTGCAGCAGATAATGTCATCATGGAGGTGGTGATCGGGTGGGGGGGGTTCAGTGGGTGACTTGGGGTGTGTTCATGTGGATGGTGGCAGAGGGAAAGAAGCTGTTTTTGTGTCTGGAGGTTCTGGTCCTGATGGACCAAAACCTTCTTCCAGAAGGGAGAGATTGAAACAGTTTATGACCGGGGTGGGAGGGGTCGGCCACAATCTTTCCTGCACGCCTCAAAATCCTGGAGGCGTACAGGTCCTGGAGGGAGGGCAGATTGCAGCCGATGACCTTCTCTGCAGAGTGGATGATACGCTGCAGTCTGGCCTTGTCCTTGGCCGTAGCTGCAGCGTACCAGATGGTGATGGAGGAGCAGAGGATGGACTGGATGATGGAGCTGTAGAAGTTCACCATCATCTTTGTTGGCAGACTGAACTTCTTCAGCTGCCGCAGGAAGTACATCCTCTGCTGAGCTTTTTTGATAAGGGAGCTGATTTTCAGCTCCCACTTGAGGTCCTGAGTGATGATGGTCCCCAGGAAGCAGAAGTACTCCACAGAGCTCACTGTAGAGTCTCCCAGGGTGAGGGGGGTGAGGGGGGCTGGGTTCTTCCTGAAGTCTGCTATCATCTCCACTGTCTTTAAAGCATTGAGCTCCAGGTTGTTCTGGCTGCACCAGGACACCAGCCGGTCTGTCTCCCACCTGTAGTCGGACTCGTCTCCATCAGAGATGAGACCGATGATGGTCGTGTCGTCTGCAAACTTCAGGAGTTTGACCGACTGGTGAGAGGAGGTGCAGCTGTTGGTGTACAGGGAGAAGAGCAGAGGAGAAAGAACACAGCCCTGAGGAGATCCAGTGCTGATGGTCCGGGGAGCAGAGATGGTTTTTCCCAGCTTCACGTGCTGCTTCCTGTCAGACAGGAAGTCTGTGATCCACCTGCAGGTGGAGTCTGGCACGTTCAGCTGGGAAAGCTTGTCCTGAAGGAGAGTGTTGAAAGCAGAGCTGAAGTCCACAAACAGGATTCTGGCGTAGGAGCCTGGGGAGTCCAGGTGCTGGAGGATGAAGTGGCGAGCCAGGTTTACAGCATCGTCTACAGACCTGTTGGATCTATAAGCAAACTGCAGGGGGTCCAGGTGGGGGTCGGTGATGTCCTTGATGTGGGAGAGCACACAGCCACGTTTCCGTGAAGCACAGAACAGAAGATGAGGAGAAGTCTCTGTTTCTACCCAACAGCAGCTGGAGTTCGTCCACTTTGTTACACAGTGAGCACACGTTAGAGAGGAATATCCCCGGTAACGGTGTGCGTCGGCCGCGGAGACGCACAAGCGCACCAGCTCTTTTTCCTCTCCTCCGGCGCTTCACTGCGTGAGCAAAGGTGAGCGCACCTTTGAGTAAAATGTCCAGTAAATCCACAGAGGAAGCGATGAAAGTGGGAAATAAATCTTTGGGGATTGTTGCCCTGACGTTCAAGAGCTCTTCTCTTGAATAAGATCAGCCAGTTGCGGATTTTATGACAAAAACAAGACAAAAAAGTGCGCACCAACACACCACAGCAGCCATCCGCGGCGCCATCTTACTATTTATAGGCTGGTGAGCTTTGCAGTGAATTCTAAAGGAGAACGTGCAGCACCATTAAATATGCAGCTTTGGATTTACGAGCCATTACTATTCCGTTCTGCACATCATACATGGCAATTACCCACAACATCTTTCCTTTCCTTGGCCTATTAAAGAAAACACCGCAGTGTCGTCCTATTGATAGGACAAGGTCCTCATAAATGTTTTATCGTGCTAGTCTTATTCAAGTTGTTTGCGTTGATTGAATATTTATTATGGAGCAGCATCTAGAAAATGAAGCTACAAGATGAGCACTGGGTTTTAATGATTGCACTTCTAGTCACAATCAGACAATTAGCAGATACGTTAATAATTTAAATACTCTGATGTAACCCATTATTACATAGAAATATACAAAAAACACTTCACCTCTGGGACTGAGTTGTTATCAGAGGCCAAGTCAACCTCACATTCAATACTTGAATCATTCTGAAATTCTGCTGAGTGAAGCTGTTGCCTTCAAGGAACATTACCATGATGGGAAAAAAGGGTACATTGTGTGCTACAGCGTTAAGGCAGTGGCTACATTTCAAAGATACACGACCGAACAAAAGAGTCTGAACAGAACATGGGCCGTGTTGAAAATGTCATACTAATGTACTACTCATATTAAGTCTGATGTCAAAAATAGCATGGAGTGCGTTCACTTTAAATAGTATGAAAAGATTGAGTATGCGAGAAATACCCAGAGTTTGCAGGGGGGGGCGCAGGGGGAGCATTGCCCCCTGTAGTGGTAGTACAGTTTTCTGTAAGTTTTCATTACAGTTTCCCCAAATTTATTTGAAAAAAAATACAATTCTTTATATAGTGTACATCAGGGGTTCTCAACTGGTCTCACCCTGGGACCCACATTTTGCCATGGTTTTTACACTGTGACCCACTTTTTTTCTTCTTTTTTTTTTTTTTTTAGTTTTTCAAAACATAAATCCATTCATTTTCTAGTGCCACATGCATTTCACAGCATGCCTGTCAAAATAAAAGTTTACTTGATGTTTTGTACATAAAGGCTGACATTATGCTGTCATTATGACATGACACCTGTCATTAGCATGAATAAGGTGTCATGAAGGCTGTCATTAAGTGTCATTTTTTTACCCTAACCCCTAACTCTACGTAACCCCACTAGATCCCTCCACCTAACCTAAAAAATGTCAACATAGCTCCAAAGGCATCATAATTTAGCGAACGACACTTAATTACAACTTAATGACAGCCTTCATTACACCATATACATCATAATGACAGCCTTATGTATAAAACTTCAAGTAAAGTGTTACCAACGTTTATTTCAAAATAAAAGTTCGACATGAGATACAAGTAAGTATTCAGTATTTATTGATTTTTGACCAGCGTGCCGTGACCCACCCAGTACAGGTCTGCAACCCACTTTTGGGTCCCGACCCACTAGTTGAGAATCGCTGGTCTACATAATATACACATATTTTAAGTGTCATAAAACACAGTGACTGTACAAAATATCCACCTATTCCCGGATGTACACTCTATTGGGACATTATATAAGTATGCACGGTGGGCACACAGGTCATGCTCAACTGCCCCATGATGCATTGTGACTGGAACGTGAAATTGTCCTCGGACCAGCTCCAAGCTAAAAATCACTGATCCCCTTTTCAAAACAAAAGCATCTCCTCTAGACTTTTGAAAATAGGGCTCTTGTTTTGAAGTCAACCAGAGCATTTGTCACTAGCACAATGGAGGGTCCCCGAAAATCTCTGAAATGTCGGAATGAAATATGTTTCCGTGAGTTTTATGGATCAAATGAGCACATGTTGATATTCTACTTGGTCACTTTCTCACTTCAAAAGTTTTCAGAACTTTTAAAGTAAAGGTGGAGAATCAACAGAGATATTTAGCCTCAGTGTGATTCAGGTTTTTGTCATAGGAAGTTTGAAATGCATCTTCAGTATACTTCAGTGGGAACGCTCATCATCCTTATCGAATTTATACTTAGATAATTAGTTCAAATAGTTTTCACATTCTGTCTCTCACAGTTGAAATATATCTATGATGAAAATTGCAGACCTCTCTCATCTTTTTAAGCGGGACAACTTGCACAATTGGTGGCTGCCAAATACTTCTTTGCCCCACTGTAATAGAGTAGACAGTATATACTCACTGAGTTTGTAGTGTATATTAAGTTAGTGTGCAATTTCCACCACAGCCATGCTCCGTTTAAAATCGAGTGCCGTAAATGATCAGTGTTTCACTGTGTTTGTTTATGTAAGACATCGACTTTGACAACACATTCTTCAGGTATAATAAGAGGAATGAACAGTAATACTTCCTCACCTATCACTAAGGATATAAAGACAAAACAGTATCTGTCCATTAATGCAGTATCCCAGTCCTTGAGCATACGCTACGGGCTTGTTCTTAACCAAAGTAAAAACATCCGTTTCTTTAAACGAGCTCTGAATGCAGATTTAAATCAGCCAATGTTTTCAGTTGCTGTTACAGTTTCACTGAGTGGTAGCCTGAACAAATTACCCCCAAAAAACAAGGAGGCTGCAAGGACAAGGTTTTTGTATGAAGTGGTGCTTTAAAAAAAACGAAAATGAACCGAATGTGTTTTTGTAATCAATTAGAAGTTGGAATTCTTCCCAGATTGTCCCATTAAAACAAGATGCCATTGAGTTTCTACTGGCCTGTCTTTGACTAGTTTACCAGCACCTTAATGGAACTGTTGGCAGCAAAACTCACACATAAGACATATTGTTTCATTACTTGTGTTATCACATTAACTGCAACCAAAGGATCTTCACACTTCAACAAAGAATAAAGGTGTGAATAATGGCTTTAGATAAATGCATTCACTGTTCATTGGAAGTACAATCTTTACTTATTTGGCCAGTTCGACTTATTCTTTTATCTGTGTACTTTGAATTGTACTTTAATTAGAAAAATCATTCCTCCTTAGCCGTACCTTTTCTTTTTCTGAACTTTACAAAATAATGGACATTTTTTGAAAACGCCTACTCCTTGCCTTGCCAGAGGTAGTTTCTCCAATTGGTCCAACCACTTATTGCATTACAGAATACAATTCCCTTGAGTACTTTCAATCAGCACCTTTACACCCAATATCTAGCCATTTCTACTAGGGATGTAACGATTCAGTCAACTCCCGATACAATTCGATTCACGATACTGGGTTCACGATACGATTCTCTCACAGTTTATTTTACAAAATGGGACTGTAGACAATTTTTTTTTTTTTTGGAACAAAAAACTAGAAAATACTGTATTATTTTCCTTTTATTTCCTTTCATTGTCAAAAGAATTCCTTGATAAACAATTCAAAACAATGCAATTTAACTAAAAATAAATCTTGAATGAAATAAATAAAGGAATAATACAAATGAAAATGAAGCCTATTAATTTAAATTCTGGTTCTATAATAAACAATGCAAAACTGCAAAATAGTTCTTTTTCTTTTAAAAGTGCAACTGAAAATGTATTTTGTGCCTTAACAATTGGACTTAAAAAAAAAAAAAAAAAACCGTGATTACACTGATTTACGTCATATTTGTTTGGACCAGCAGAGGGCGCTGGTAACACAGTGGTCGGTTGGCATGCAGATATCTTGCAGTGAAGAAGAGATGCTATGCTAGCAGACAGAGCTAAAAGAAAAACGTGACTTTTACAGATATTCAAGTAATATTACAGATATTCTTTCGGTGCTTAAGGGGTAATGAATCATTTATTAACATATTTAAGAGTAGAAGGCGGCCAGAAAGAAAGTATTAGCAGACTCCGCCCGCCGCCTACACTTGTGGATAAAAAAAGTACTGCAATTCAATTTTCAGAAAATCGATATCAACTGTGATACCTATGAATCGATTTTTAACTGCCTTACGTTTAATCGTTACATCCCTAATTTCTACTGATGTATAATTCTGGAAAAATGAATAAGGTAATATTTTACGTCATGGAAGATTAAAATCCATTTTGGAGGGTATCCACTATCCAGATGAATATTCACAAATGGCCCATGCACTTCGGTCTAAAAAAATCTGATATTTTTACCAATTGTTCCATGATTATTCAATAGGCACACTGTCTTCTTGTAGTTTAATCAAAATAATCCTTTTTTAGATATGGCCAATTCAGTGAAGAGGTGTATGTGTCCATCATTTGTGAAATGATTCTGGATCAGTTTAAAAGAAATGTAATAATCCCTATCTCTTATCGTTGGCAAAATGTCTTACCTTAAAACCCATTCGCACAGGATAAGTATTATCTTAGGACCCCATGCAATTAATAAATCACCCCCCAAGGTCTGCTTTTTATGAGAAGAAACCTTAAAATAATTTTAAAAAATGCGTCCCGGGCACCAAACAATGCATAATCACACATCAGATCCCGCCCATTTCTGTCCAAATTACAGAGAGGCCTATTAGCATTGGATACGTATTATCACATGACCTCGGACTTAAGCAAAATATAGTAGGTAATTTCCGGGGGAATTTTTACTTTAGAAATTACTCACATGGCCGATTCGCACGGGATTAACATCACAGACATTCTCCGTAATTATTACAAATCGTGTGTGGTCCCTCAGTAAAACTAATCCTGTACAAATAGGACTTTAGTTTGTAATCGATCGATCTTCATGAAATTTGATGTTGGGTCCTTACTTACTCCGTTGAGTTTCATCCGGATCGGATCCATATTGCATGTTTCATTGCGATCTTTTGAAAAAAATGGTCTCCATAAATTTGGATTTACTCTATGGTTATTAATGTGGATGAGTTATTAATCTGGTTTATAATCAATCCTTTCTGTTTAGCAAGTAGGAATGCATTGTTCCAAAAATAATAATATTAATTGCAATAATATTGTTATATTTACTTGTTTACATGCTCGTACACCTATTTATTTTACTACTGTGAGGCACTTTGACTATTGTCCGTGAGAAGTTTTACTGACTGACTTAATTAATAAATGTGGTTGTAGCACAAATGCCAGTTTGATATATATATTTTTAAAGTGGTCAATGATAAGTAGATAAGAGTTATAACAGGGAATTGTTCCTCCATATTTCTCCTTGCTCATTAAAACGAGACCTTTAGAGTTGAGTTCTCACCCTTACGACGGCTTAAAGCTTCATTGGTCACTGAGTTGAGTTGAGATCAGATGGTGGAAGCGATTGTCTCTTGGACAAATTATCACTGCCATAGAACCATAGAACTGAGCTGTGTGAAATTACCAAAGCTGTGACATAAATGGCGAGAGCTGTATCCATGGCAACGTGGCAGTCCTTTGAGCTCCCTAAACTAAAGCTTTCTTCTTGTGTGCTCACTGTGTGATTGTAAAAGGAGCGAAGCTGTGTTTAATGTAATAATAAGAGCTCATTTTAAAGGTTTTAATACACGTAACTGGTCAAATTAGGAATAAGTAACTATATGAAATGTTAAGTATCATAACAAATGACCATTTTACCTACAACTTATATGCAAACTTAGCTCTGTTGTACCTAACCTGACATGAAGAAATTATGCTCTGTAACGGAACGGAAAACGGAAAACAAAAATCATTATACGACAGATATTCTCACCTACATGTTTTTGAAATACTATCACACATTTTCCTTATATTTCCCCCATAAAACATGTGATTAAATGTAAAGCAAGTTTTTTAAAGACATGAAAAACACTTTTTATATGTACCACTAAATCTTTTATACATTTTGCGAGATTTGTTGCAATTTGTGAGGAGCATTTACACTATATCAAACATTGCAATTATTTAGAAGTTTTAAGCTAATTAATTAAACAAAACCCTCCTTTGGGTTTTGTTTAAATAATTAAACAACATCCAGATTTTTACACAGGAAAATACCTACAAAATTTAAAAAAAAAAATGTCTCGAATGGTGAACCTTATGCCTGGGCCAGCAATACAACATTTTAATAACTCTGAGGGCAACATTTAGGGGGGGATTAACCACATAATATTGTCTCCGCTGTTGTTGTTTTTTGTTTTTTTTTTTTTTTTTTTTTTTTGAATAATCTATGTATGTCCTACATTTTACGCTATTATCCTATGTTAGTATTTATTGTATTTATTAATATTTATTTTTTTTATAAAGTGTTACTGCAAACATGTATTTCTTCTCTGGGGATCAATAAAGGTGTATTCTATGATTTATAATTTAGTTGAGTAATAATAACACCATGTTTTCAAAGTGTTTTTTGTATTTTTAGTTTCAGTTACTAATATTCAGACACGTCTGACAAAGCGCTGCAGAATGAGCAAAAACGAGAAGATTAACAAGCTCTTTGTTTGCGCGACGTATAATTTGTCTCGTGGTTAAACCATCTGAGAACAAAGCTCCTTATATAACCCTCTATATATAGATGTACAGTACATTGGCTTTCACCTTGACCTCCAGAGAAACAGTGTTTTCTTTTCTCAAGGACAGATTATTTTACAGTTATTTAACAGTTTAAAGTCTGTGTGGCTTGACTCTGGAATTACAATTTCTATTAAATGTATGGCAAACAAACTGAGTTCAAAGTATGGAACTTTTTTAGTCAAAATTAATAGTACTTAGACCCCATTTGGGGTCACGAGACACTGGTAGGAGGTCGCCAGATGCCCTCAAGAGACTATGAATATTTTAGAGCCCATTTTTGCTTATTTTGACCCTTTTTCTGCCACTACACCAAAATTGCCATATTTTAACCTATTTTCTTGCCATATTTTTGCTCCTTTTATTGCATTTTTGCTACATTACTCACATTTTTGCCTCTTCTGCCTTTTCTGCACACTTTCAAGACATGTTTGAAACTTATAAACCCTTTCCAGCTCTTTTCCCACCTAATGTCGTATATGCTGACCCATGACCCATTTTTTTTTTTGCCAATTTAACCACATTCATGATTTGTCATGCCCATTATTTGCCAGTTTAAACCTTTTTTTTTTCCCAATATTGACACTTTGAACCCTTTTTACCATTTTTCTTTCTGTTTTTGGCCACTCTAATTTGCAAATTTTAACCAATTTCTGAGGTTTTTAAAATCCCATTTCATCATCTTTTCCACCATTTTTGGTCACTTTTAACCCATTTTATTTCTGATAAAAAATAAGGATTTACATCTTTAAGATGACTATATACCATGGCTCAAATAATAATACATTTCCTGGATAACAGTGGATATTATTCAGATAAATAAATAAATGTGGTTATCACAGATTCATAGAATAATGGAGCATTATTTTGCTGACTTTATAGATGGACCCCAAAAATCTCTCCCCTTTATTCCCCCTTATAGATGACCCTGTCTCCACATGACTGTTCTTCAGTGTTCATGTGTTTTCAATCACCTTCAGGTACAGTGGGGGTCCCTGGTCTCTGGATCCTTTATTTTGGGGGTCGCGGGCTGCTGAAAAGGTTGAGAACCGCTGAGTTAGACAGTAATAAAAGATTCATAGAAGTACTATGGCACACAATGATCGGTTATATCAACTCTTGAACCTTTCAGTAATAGTAGAATCAGGTCCCTGCACAGGTAGTACAGTCTGTACCTTCCCCGTCTCTATTTCCCATCCCTGCGTTAGCATTCAGAGGCACACGTAGCTCAGCTGGCGTTTGTTCTCACTCACATTGGCGGTAAAGCAGAGTTCACTGATCTGTTGTAGGGCCAACACACACAGAGACTAACACAAATACTCAGGTTTTACCAGCACCTGATCCCTGGGGCATTTCTACATGTGTACGAGAAGGAACATGTGACTCGACACAGGTTTCCACTTAACCAGGACTACACTGTAGCACTCTAAGCATGCTTATCAGCAGGCTGTTGGTTTGAAATGTGAACACAAAAGTTTTATACCTATATTAACCTTTCTGTCCAATATGACCAAAAAATATACAATAATGAGTAAAAAAAATGTTAGTTTTGTTATCTGCACAAGATTTTAAACCTGCTGGAGATGTGCATTGCATTGTGGGATATGGAGTACCTAAGATCAATGTATAGAAGTGACTTTACTTCTTTCTTAGTGTGGTTTGTTGTGTTTGCAAAGCATTGTTAATTTTGACCGCACATTTTGATTTAGATTTAGTCACAGTATTTGGACTAAAATGCAGTTTAGTTTAAGTCAAAAAGCATGAGTTTATGCATTTTTAAGAATTATTTTAACAATTAAATGTGATCAATAATTAATAGCACATGAGTTTGTTGCGATAAGTTTTAGTTTAGTTTTTATTAGTCAACAAAAATATCAGTATAGTTTTGTGTTAATATGATTTCTTTTAATTAGACATAGTAACTGTCACCTAAAAGAATGTAGTCGACAAATATTATGACTACAATGTTTTCATCGACAAAATTAACACAAAGTGCCAAAGTGACTTCCCAACACATTTCTGGACAGAAAATTGCAAAACAATGGCAGATGTTTGTTTTGTGGCTTACACTGAAAGTTAAGAATACAGCCAAAACAGAATGTGTTGTGGAGTGAAATGATCTCACGGGGAATACTGGTACAAACTAGAACACAAATGGAGTCAAGATTATCACTATTATTTCTTTTTGTTTTCCCCTCAAACAACCAAAATACAACCAAACAATAAAAGCAGTAAGTCAATTACATTTTCACTTGTCAACAGCTTTTGACACTGTATATGTATCAAAATAAAATCCATTTAACATAAAAAATGTGAATACTGCAACAAGCATGAAACACAAAGTAGTAGAAGTTTCTCTATTCCTGCCCTTTTCTTAATTTCAGTGTTTAACTCTAACCGTAATAACTTCCTTCCTTCGCTATCACGTTAAAATAAATACATTAACCACCTCACAATTGTGCATATACCACATATACCACAATACTACTATACAATACCACAATACTAATCCTGAAAACAATGTTTTTTTGCTAGTTGAAGCATCATCTCTTCTTTTCAATTCAATTCAATTCAACTTTATTTGTATAGCGCAATTTACAACGAAGTCATCTCAAAGCGCTATCAAAAAATAAAATTCATAATACGAAGGAAAAACCCCAACAAGATCCACATGAACAAGCATTTAGCGACAGTGGGAAGAAACAACTCCCTTTTAACAGGAAGAAATCTTCGTTAGAACCAGGTTCAGAGGTGGCAGCCATCTGCGTGGACTGGTTGGGGTTAGTGGACAGAAGGACCAACAGAACAGGATAGAGAGATAGAACATCAGAGTGTCTCAGACTAGTTCAGCCGTGAACCACGGATCAGGAACTGCTTCACGACACCTGAAATAGATCAGACAGAGAAGGATGAGGAGAAGGCACTGACTGCAGAAAAACGTGATACAGGAATACAGTGGAATGAGAATGGGGATGGGGTGTATATTAGTGTAAATGGTGTGTAAGCAGTGTGAGCAATGTGATGGGTATACAACACAGTTCAGAAATGGGGAGTTGGCTACAACCTAGCACAACTGCATCTGACGGGACAACATCCCATTGCAACCCATAAGAGCTATGTGTAGATGATGGATCGTGTTTGAATATAATGTTGGTTTTCTACTATATAATCTTAGACCTGCTGCCCTCTGGAAGACGCTACAGGTCAACAAAATCCCACACATGCAGACTGACAAACAGCTTCTTCCCCTGGGCCATACGGACTGCAAACACCCATGGATACACACACACACACTCTTTCAGGAACAATCTCCCATACCCCCCCCCCCCCCACACACACACACATACACACACGCTTTAGCACTAAACACTACAGCACTTTAAACTGTAACTTATTCTGTAAAGTACTCACCGATGTCTCGTTTTAAAATTTTTATGCCGTACGTTCGTTTTTTATCATCTTTGTACATATTCAATGCCTTGTTGTTGTTTTCGCTCCTGTCTTTTAATTCTATGCTTTGTGGTGTACTGTAGCTCTATGCGAGCATCTCTCAAATTTCACTGTACCACCAAGTACCGTGACAATAAAAGACTATTCTATTCTATTCTATTCATTTTAGTTCCTATTTTTAGGTTCAGGGCTTTGTTCCTAGTGGTTAGGTTAATGCTATTATCCAGTATACACTTTAGCAAATAAGTACGTTTTGAGTTTAGCCTTAAAGGTGGAGAGAGTAGCAGCCTCCCGTACTAAGATTGAGAGCTGGTTCCAAAGGGGAGGAGCCTGGTAGCTGAATGTTCTGCCTCCTGTTTTACTTCTAGACACTTTAGGAACTTCCAGGAGACCAGCAGACTGAGAGCGGAGTGTTCTGCCCAGACGATAGGGCAATAACAGGTCTTTAAGATACACAGGAGCTTGATCATGTAGAGCTTTGTATGCTAACAGGAGGATTTTAAACTCTATTCTAGATTTTACAGGAACCCAATGAAGAGAAGCCAATAATGGAGAAATATGCTCTCTCCTGTTAGTACCTGTTAGTATTCTAGCTGCAGCATTCTGAATTAACTGGAGACTTTTTAGTGAGTTACTGGGACATATTTTGAATATGCTTTGCAAGTTCTAGTAAAACAACTAACACAGGTTTCTTAAAGGACTAATACTGTTTGAAAAGTAACATATTCAAAACAAATTTTATAGCCGTGTTTTAAAAAATAAGGGATTAGTGTGGCCTTTGTAGTTTAAATGATTACTTTCCTCCTCGTCCAGCAAAGAAACACTAGAAATAACAGAAATAAAGACAAAAAAAACCACTTCTCTGCATCCGTCTATGGGACTCCACAGCCCTTAATGTCAATAAAAGTGGTTTTGTTCAGCAGATGATATTGGATTTACTGATCTATGTAGCATAGACTGTGTCTTTATCTCCTCCAGCAGCTATAATTGGTCTGATTTTTTTTGTTCTTAAATGTTTTAGGGAAGCCCACTTGTCGCTGCCCACTTGGATTCTCTGGGTCTTTTTGTGAGAAGAGGATTTGTGACAACTACTGCTTGAACGGAGGAACGTGTGACGTCACTGAGGGAAACCAGCCCGTGTGTCGCTGTATGGCCGAGTACACGGGGGAGCGCTGTTTTTACCGTGAGTACTGGGTCTGCGACACCGTTCAAGTGTTTTATAATGATCGATGTGAGTTTTTAAATGGCATAAAAAACACTGATTTGAATGTAGGTATGCTGCAGTGTAGTGTTCACACACACTGAGTAGAAGATGAAACCCCTGAAGTGTTTGATTTCCACAAACATTGCATTTAGCCTCTTTTTGCAGATAAACAAAAACTAGCTTTAAACAACCTTTGGGTATATTTCTCTATTTGAATGAAAATGTATTTTTCTTTGCTGCACTTAGAAATAATGGTTTGTGGGAGAGGCATTTCACATCATTAGTATTTTTCTAATGTTGCTGCTTGCCCAAGGGTGGGGGGGTGTTCTCGTCTGTGGCTGAGATGTCATTTGATGCAGATAATTAGTTCCCATTAAAAGTCCTGTATAATTTTTAATCAAGCATGTATTTATACCCTCTCTGCGTCTGGCTGTCCTACAGATATCTGTCACCACTACTGTGTGAACTCCAAAGCCTGCACGTTGTCCAGCAGCGGCTACGTGGAGTGCGTGTGCCCTGCCCGGTTCGAGGGGAACAAGTGTGAGGTGGACAAGTGTCTGCGATGCCACGGAGCACCGTGTCTCATCACCGAGGAGACGGGAGACGTTTTTTGCAAGTACGTTACCTGTTCCCACTCAGTAGTATTGGTTATCACCTCTATTCCTGATTCAGGTCTCACCTGCACACGAGGGTGGTCCAAAGAAAAACTATCTTTTAGATTCTCTTCATTCTAACCCTGCATTTAGTTCCATACATTGCCAAATTATTTGGGTCCAAATCTTATGCAAATGGATTCATATTTAGAGTTTGCACAAGACACTTGAAAATTGGTCTATGCTATAACGTAGTGCAGGGTTCTCAACCTTGGGGTCGGGCAACACTGGGAGGGAGTCGCCACATGCCTTTCAGAAACTAAACAATGTTTTTGGAACAATTTGAGCTCATTTTATCTACAACTACGCCAAACTTGCCATGTTTTAACCTATTTTCATCACTTTTTCTTGCCATATTTTTGCTCCTTTTATTACATTTTGCTACATTACTCCCATTTCTGTCACTTCATCAAATTTCTATGCCTTTCCTGCACATATTTTTTCAATTTCAAGACATTTTCGGCACTTATAAACCCTTTCCACCACTTTTTCACCTATAATTGCATATGTTGATCAATTTTTGGCACTTTTAACCGCTTTTCACCGTATTTCATACTTATTTTTGCCAATTTAACCACATTCACAATTTCTCATGCCCATTATTTAGTTTAAACTGATTGTTTCTATTTTATCTGCGTTTTTTTAAACCCTTTTTACCACTTTTTCTGTCCGTTTTTAGCCATTCTATTTTGCAACTTGTAGCCAATTTCTGTGGTTTTTAAAATCCCATTCTACAACCACTTTCACCATTTCTTTTGTCACTTTTAACCCATTTTATTTCTGATTAAAACAAGGGGACATTATTGTTTAAATTGCTCATCACGACTTTGTGTTTGGCTCCTGAACTGAAATGAGTTAGACGCCCGTGCTACAAAACTTCACATTTCTGCCGAAATCATCTTCTCGATAACAAAACATAATGCAGGGTTCTAATCTAAATATATATTTTTTTTTTTTTAACCATGCTTTGATGAACCCCTCTACATGGCTAGATTATCTGATTTGATAAAATCTATAAAAACAATGCATCCTATGGTAGTATGGTTTTGTAACACCTGAACTCTCCTTGCTTTCATAAATGATGTAGAGAAAAAAATACCACTGAGACTATTCTGGCTTCTTGTAAAAAGTTTTTTTTTTTTTTTTTTTTTACTCATAACAAGAATCTATAATTTCTTTCATCCTCCAGCTGCACAAATGGCAGAATAGCACCCAGCTGTCAACTCTGTGATGGATATTGCTACAATGGAGGCACCTGTCACCTGGACCCTGACACCAACCTGCCTTTCTGTCAGTAAGTCACACCTTAATGGTTAAGAGCGAGGAGGAAAAACGCTCAACGTTCCCTGCCATCATTCACGGCAATGTTTAGTTCAAATTTTGGCTTTAAAGAGTTGAAGTGAAAATCATCATGGGGTCCCATTTTTTTCTTCCTCCAGAGGAGCACAAGAACGATTCCTTCCTGAGGAATGACAAAGTTTAAAGTGATCAAAGGGTTGATCTTGCTGTGTGGAAGCCGTGGAACAGTTGGGGGCTAAGTGCCAGTACACTGTCCTCTTTACTTTAGCTTCAGGTTTTTATGGTAGATAATAGAAGCTTCACTCTTTCAAAGCTTGCCATTCTCAACATATCACACTGTTCTTTCCTGTCACTTAAGAGCTGCTACAGGCCTCACTGTTTCTTTTCAAATGGTTGAGTTATCCGTCAGTGACTGGTTTCGTGAAAAACTTTTATTAGACAAAACTTTGACTCCCAATGGGGTCATTCCATGTCATTTAACACACATCAGTCTCAAAAAAATACTGTTATGATAAAGATGATGATGATATATTCATGTATTTTGAAGGAAAAACAACCCCCAAAAACAAAATGTAGAACCTGATAAATGTGTTGTTTTTTTAAAAAGTCAATGTTTTTCTGATGCAATGTTTTTTTTTTTAATATTTTTTATGTTACTCGTAAAAAACTATTAACCACTAAATTATTATAAGACAGACAAGCTACAATGGCTTCGTGGAAAGGATTTTCAATATTCAAGAGTGGTGAAAATACCCAAAGTCTGGGTCCAAAATAAAAATGAAGATGTTGCAGTTTTTTATTCCAAGAAAGTGTAACCTTTATACTATAAAAAAATAAAATAAATAAATATATATATATATATATGGCTGTCACGCAAGAACCAATACATATATGTGACTTATCATTAGTAATGTGAACAGTCTATGTTCATAGCTCAAAGATGATCAATTTACAGGGAGCTGAGACGTATGCAAACATGTTCCAGATCCAAACACACACTAACTTTTTTCCAATTTTGAAGGTCTGGCGTGACCACCAGATAGTATGTATAGCAGATCTTTTTGTATGTTCTGAGAGAGTAGGTGGAGCTGTGTTACTATACTTCATTTCAGTTTCATATGTGATGCAGTTCCTGATATGGGCGCACGGTGGCTTAGCGGTTAGCACGTCTGCCTCACAGCAAGAAGGTCCTGGGTTCAAGACCTGGGGCCTTTCTGTGTGGAGTTTGCATGTTCTCCCCGTGCTGCGTGGGTACTTCCTCCAGGTACTCAGGCCAAAAACATGACTGTTAGGTTGATTGGAGTCTATATATTGCCTGTAGGAGTGAATGTGAGTGTGAGTGGTTGTCTGTGTGTGTTGCCCTGCAATGGACTGGTACCCTATCCAGGGTGTACTCATGCCTAGCTCCCAGTGTAAGCCAGAGATAGGCACCGGCAGACCCCCGCGACCCTGAAAAACAGGAACAAGCAGGTTTGAAGATGGATGTAGTTCCTGAGTTATTTGGAAGCTGAAAATGGAAGAAAAATAATAAGGACTTAGCCCCTCACTAACTTAGCCATATCTGAAAAAGTAGTTATCCGATCAAATAAAAAAATTACAGTGTGACTATTGAATAATCATGGAACAATTGGTAAAAATTTCAGAATTTTTTGAGACCGAAGTGCGTGAAATGTCCTGGATATTTTTTGGAATGACATGGAATGACCCAAATATTAGGTCATAAGCTACTCACAGGTCTACTCACAGGAATGAATATTTCCTCAGCTTTAATCACAAGCAGCTCTCTACTACAAATCTGTCCAAAGAGGAAATTGAAAATCAGTTGCAAAAAGAAAACCCTTGATTTTCTTTCTTTTTTTTGTATAAATGTCCGATGTAGTTAAAGTAAAATTTGAAGGCCCTGTTCACACATTCCTGTGGATAAAATCAATTTCTATGCAAATGACTCTCTCTCCTGTTTGACGAGGTTAACGCATCCTGATGATGTGCTGTGTCATTGACTTGAAAGATTATGTGATACAGTATGATGGTAACGCAGTGACCTTAATACTGAATAAATGTATATATTTTTTAATCATATCTTCCTATAATCGAAAGCTTTCCATTTTAATTGCATGTTTTTACTTTTTAAACAATCACTCGACAGAACAAGACGATTTCCTAAAACTCAATGTAGATGCATGAGTGTTTTAACCTGTAATGCTTGAACTCTTTTGTTACTCTGTGACCTTTGCTGCTAAAGTTTTTTTTTTTTTTTTTTTTTGACATTACGGTAATCTGTATTCACATGCACTCTACACAATATGCACGAATCAGCCATAGATTTATGACAAACTGTTAAATAATGTGCTGCATTTGTCACATACTCACTCACAGACCAGCCTCAATGCTTTGCAGCAGGGTTGTCAAACTCATTTTAGTTTAAGGGCCAAATACGAAGCAGTTTAATTTGAAGAGGGCCACAGATTTTATGCTGGAAAATGAGTAATTTCAACATTGTTATGCCTTATTTTGAACTTGTGACCAATTTCTATTTAATTAAGAAAAATGTTAAATAATAATTTGAGGAAATTTTGAATTTTGAGGCTTTGTTTCAACAGTTTACCATTAAAAATTAATGCCATCATGCGATGTATCCACTATCCAATAAAAAGTGACAGATATCAGTCCCTGCAGGATGTTCACTTACATTTTCTGTCCAATTTTTATTTACTTTGGGGAAACTTTGTTGGATAATTTCAGAAAAATCTGAGGATTTTGAAAGAATTGAGAATTCTTTTAACATTTTAAGACTAAAAAGGACAGCCATCGTGTGATACAAGTATTGGGAAAAAGTGTGAGCCCTGCAAATATTGTGTGGCATTTAGTTGAATTTGTGTATTTAGAGTGACTGAGATATCTACAACTGAATTATTTGGTAATTTTCTGTCATTTTTTACTTTCTCCTGTGGGCCACATTGGATGCTCTAAAGCACATGTGTCAAACTCAAAGTCCAGGAGCCAAAACCGGCCTTTATAACACCAGAATTGACCCGCAGAGGAAAGTTGAAATGGCAGAGAAAACCTGAATCATTATGCAAATGACCAGTTTAGTTGTGGATATCTCAGTAGGATGGCAAAGGGGCATAAAATATTAAATATCTTGCAAAATTTCCACGGGAACTTAAGCTCAGGAATTTTGGCAATATTCAAAAAAATTTAAACTTTTCATGGGAATTATTTATTGAAATCAAGCAGAAATGTCGAGCAATTTTAAATCACTCTATCATCTCCAAACATAAATATTGGCATCCATGAAAAATAATACACTACAAATTATTCAAGTGGAGTTTTATTGAATTTGTCACAAATTCAATAAAACTCTACAATATTTGCAGGGGTTAGCAGTTTTCCCCATGCTTGTATAACACGATGGAAGTTTCCAAAATCCTGCTCAATCCTCAAATTAATTGACAAGATCTCCTCAAATTAAATAAATATAGTCACTACATGTCACCTATTCCTTGGATGTTGTCGGTGCCTTATATACTACATATGTTTATATAATTTATACATGGAAATGTAAAGTAACACTAATGTTAAAATTGTTTGATTCCCAACCTCTGTGGCCCACTTGAGATCAAACTTATCCGAATTTGGCCCCTGAACTAAAATGAGTTCTACACCCTTGATCTAAAGAGCCAGATTTGGCCCCAAGGCCTTGATTTTGAAAACGTGCTTCACAAGATCCCAGTCTATGTAAGCAAAACTGGGGTCAGCCCACGTTGAGCCAACCAGCTGTTCTATAACCTTCTCCATCTGACCTGTCATTGGTCATAATATTATGGCTGATTCTTTTTTATCATTCCCAAACGTAATGTTTTGCAGCTGCACGTCAGGGTTCAAGAACCAACGTTGTGATGAGCTGGCCAACCCTTGTGATTACTTCTGTCAGAATGAGGGGATGTGCACATTAACAGCTCTTAACAAACCACGTTGCAAGTAGGTCCCTCCCTCTCTCACCTCTCTGGATGTGTTTCAGAGCTGACTCGCCCCGTTTGTATTCGACATACACCAAAACCATCCCGGCCTCACGTCAGCCACTGTCTGGTACACTGGTCACGTAGCGACTCATGATGCCCTAAGTACTAGAATAAGTATTGTGACATGAAAGTGACACAACAAATACAAGGTTTCTCTTCCTTTTCAATACATTCCCACTGTAGAACTTCACATTTTCCGTTTCAAAACCTAACCAATTCCGTTTTTGAGTAAAACAATGTCTGTTTCATCGGCTTTCTCTAATTAATTGTCGTTAATGGCAACTAAACTTTCAGAAATTGTGCCAAGCAATGCTTCATACAGTAAATAATAGGGATGCACCGGTCATAGGTGGAGTTTGAGAAAAAATAGAATTAAATCTTTAAATTGTCTTGAGATTTGCGCCAACCACAATGTGTGTAACATATGCAATATATTAAAAAAAATGATTAGTAACGTAATTGATAATGTTGACTCCAAAAATGTTGTCGACGCGTCGTTTAATGTGTTAAATTCATGATGAAATCAGGCCGGCGGCTGCTTTCTGCTTAATTTTTTGCTGCGTTACCATGTATGAACTGTTGAGTGCGGTGTCGCTTCATCATTTACATTGTAAAGAAGAATTATGTGAAAGAAGAACCAACCTAAAGTCTTAAAAGTTTGGGACCATTTCACTGAAAACTTATTCTACACACCTGAGGTAGATTTATATTTTGTACAGTCACTGTGTTTTACGGCACTTAAAATATGTGTATATTATGTACATTATATTAAGACCACTGACCCCTGCAAACTCTGCGTATGGCACCGATATCGGATATTGGTGAAATACGATACTGCTCCAGTATACTTGTACTCGTTGAAGTCCACCGATATCATTGCAATTTGCTTAATAGTTTTTTGTATTTGCGGTTTAAGTATCAGTACACTTCCAATCTCGGTTTGGGATATAAACTAGTATGGGTGCATCCCTAGTAAATAGTTTATTATACTTTTTTATCACCAAAAGCACATGCTGAAATCATGCGAGATTGCCTAGTGTGAGATTTGACATATCTGTTTTGTTTTTTGCTACACTTGCTAGACATTAACTCACCAGTTTTACATGGAAATGCACGATATTGTCCATAACATGCAGGTGAGGGTTTAGTCCAAGTCATGAAGCCTTGTTTCCAATCTAGAAGTTGAAGTCTGTCATTTTCAAGAATTGAAAATATAAATATACTGTACCTAAAAGAGTCACACAATTTACAAGTAAACAAAGTATTTTATACAAAAGTTTAATGACGTTGAGGTCAAATTGTGACATGGAAATGTTCAGAAAACGTTTTTATTAATCCTATGGTCCTTTTATGATAATATGTAGCTCTTTAGTTACCACTATATTCTTTGCATATTGCAATTTCTGCTCGACGATATTAAATTTCCGTTATTTCTGTCCGTGTTCCATGATCACGAAATTGCTGGACCAATATTTGTATTTTAACAAAAAGCCACTCCTGAGTTAAAAATATTTATATACGGTACCCAAAATTATAACAAATTTTAAAATTAAAAACCAAGTATTTTACACAAAAGTTGAATGATGTTTAGGTCAAATTGTAACATGGAAAATATAACAAAACATTTTTTTAATCATATATTCCTTTTATGAATAAAGCTCTTAAGTTACCACACTAGTATTTGTGATGTAGTGGACCAAAAGTCTTATTTATTTAGACATATTTTAAATAAGTATATACATTTTAATACCATAGGATGAGTTGATACATTAACATTGAAAGATTTTCTTTACTTTTAGTTTAGTTTGAACTTTTTTTTCCTCCATGCTGAGCTTCTTTCAGCACTTATTACATCATCAGTTGCTACGTGACTTTGTACCAGTGCTGC
Organism: Gouania willdenowi; assembly: GCF_900634775.1. Lineage (NCBI taxonomy): Eukaryota > Metazoa > Chordata > Actinopteri > Blenniiformes > Gobiesocidae > Gouania > Gouania willdenowi. The sequence goes on from NC_041064.1 coordinate 5,410,386, forward strand.
TCCTAAAGGCCGTCCATTCATCTCATGCAGTCGTCACCTGTAACACTTGAACCAAGGGTAAATGCGACTTGTGTATTGGAGCCAATGGCCATGAATAAATTCCCCATCAAAAAGAGCTGGTTTGGATATTCGACGAAGAGAATTATTCCTTTGTTATGCAGAATTTGGCTTTCCTTGGTTCATGACTCCTTAAGGGAAACTCAATAGTGTCACCAATTCCCATTAAAATCGATGTCAATCTGACATTTCATCCCAGAAAGGTGTAATTCATTTTCTGTGCATTCTTATTTTTTGGACAGCCTGACACTATGAATCTGAGGTTGCATGTAATTTACAGTAATTTCATTCTGTCAGCACACACAGCGGCGCCCATCAGATCAGTCACGCTGTGGGACCCATTGGTGTCAGTGGTGGTGGGAAAATACAGATCACCTCCTCTAACATGGGTCACACATCACGGCTATTGGAGCACAAATGAAATTATCACTTGTCAAGCTTTTGATTTACTTTTAGATACATTGAATATTCAACGTGTCCATTACACTAACACACACATGTCCATCATTCTCTCTCTCTTTCTACAGGTAGTGTTATATTCTTGCTGGTTTCAAGCATTTCATAGCTGTTCTGAATCATTTATTCCATATCACAGTTAGCTCATCATACAAAGGTGTTTTTTCTTCTATATTCTAATGTTGTCTTTAATGTTTTCTTTTTGACTTCCTTCAGATGTTCAGCCAACTGGGCAGGAACACAGTGTGAGAGACCTGCCCCTAAAAGCAGCAAATCAGACAACACAAGTGGAGGTGAGACCGTTGACGCCCCCCAAGATTCTTTTACAAGAAAGACTCCTCTTAGAAATCAAAACAGGAGAATTTCTCAAATTAAAAATCAGAAGAGGAACATTTTTCCATAGATCAATTGTATTTGCCATGTCTTTTTTTCCATAATGACTTAAATGTTTAAGTCAATATGGAACGTATTTTTCCATTCGTCTTTAAATAAAAATGTTTGGTAAGTTTTATACATAAGGCTGACATTACGCTGTCATTAGCATGATTAAGGTGTCATGAAGGCTGGAACCCCTTCCTTCCCGCTCCCTATAACAATAGATTTCAAATAGTAAAATAAAAAAAAAAAAAGAAAAAAATTAAAACCAGGAATTCAAAGAAAAAAGTTAAAAAGTTTAAAAAAGAAAAAACCTCCAATAAAACAGGTCCAGTACTCAATAAAAGAGGAGAGGGTCTGCAGCTTCCTATGAGAATAAAAACCAGATTATTGCCGCACCCAATTAAAAAAAAATCATAAACATCAATACATGGATATTAAAGAAAAAGTGCTTATATCGGGATGTGCAGGTTAGGGTTAGGCTTGTGGTTAGGGGTTCGGGTAATGAAGCAATGCATCTTCTGCAGCACCGTACGCATCTGCCGCATGAAATGTTCTGCATATGTCGAAGGATCAAAAAATGTCCCCATTCGCTTTATATGCACGTTTGCAGCGAAGCCCCACCCACCAGCGACACATCTAACTCGGCGAGTTTCACTGCCTGCAGAAGCGAGGAGCTGCGCTCCTTTTTTTCCCCTCATAAACGTAAACCACAAATGAAAAAAGCCGGTGTGATTAGCAGCTAATGCTATCCTACCTCAGTGCTACAGAGAGAACTTTTACCTGCTACTACCACCTCCTCGCTGATTCTCCTCCACAATAAATCCTTCCTAGTTCAGTCCCGGTTATAAAGGCCGTGTCATACAGCTCCAGGTGGTCACACACAGCTTCTACTCCATGGTTGAATGGGTGAACAGACCGGTGTCCGTGTTGACAGCCTGACTTCATCATCAACAAAGACTCAAAACAGTCGCAGGAGTTCAATATTTTCAACTCTTGCGAATGTGCAAATGTGCGAATATGACAAAAAATTGGGAGCGCACTCGCACGGCCAACGCTCTTGACGCGCGGATCGGACCACATCGCCGCACTGGAAAGATTTTGCATCTGGGACGCATCTATCCATTGACTTTGTATGTAATATTGTCGCACAAAGATTTTGTGATGCATCCGGTGTGAATGCAGCATTAGGGTAACTTAGGGTTAGGATAACGAACAACACTTAATGACAGCCTTCGAGACACCTATTCATGCTAATGACAGGTGTTATTTCATAATAATGACAGCCTTTATGTAAGAAACTTCAAATAGTGTTACCATTTCTTTTTACAACTTTATGTAAATGTTATCCTGAACAATATGATATGAAACTGTCCTTAAAGTTGTTAAAAGCTGCACTGAATACTAAAGGCACCTGGAAGCAGCAGGAAGCAGGAAACACCTTCTCTAATTGGCTGAACGACTATTTATCCTTCATCTATAATCCAATCAACTGTTCACTTTCAGTGAGAGTCACATTAAGATTAACGGATGCGTACTTAACATATTTCAATCAACACTGGTCCAAATATGTTTTAAGGTAGCTGGGCTAGTTTGGTGCTTAATATATCGTCTGTCCCTCAGGAAGCATAGCCATCATTGTGCCTCTGGTCCTGCTTGTTGTCTTGATCGTGATGGTGGTATCAGGTGTTTACGTCTGCAAACGAAGGCAAAGGTACGTGAACGTAAACAAAAGCAAAAACAACACAATGCACACATTTGTGTTTTTTTTGTGTGTGTGCTGATGTGTGCTGGTTCCACACAAACCTCAGGGGGAAACGAGTCCAGAGGCAGCCCATGACAAACGGAGGGATAAACGTAGAGATCGGAAACCCTTCGTACAACATGTACGAAGTGGACCATGACAACCACGCTGACGCAGGCAGCCTGCTGCGACCTAACTTCACACTAGACCCTCAGAAGGTAGGTTTAATAGGTTGACCATATTTTCATTTCCAAAACAGAAGACACTTGGGCCGACCTCTTCATACTCAAAGTACTCAAGGTTTTCTTGAACCCACTTTGTAACGGCAAAATACAATACAGTAGATAAATAAGTTTTTGTCCATAAGATTTAAAAAGACTAACTACAGACAAGCTGAACAACATGTATTCATCCAGAAATTGAACTTATTTTACTTTTAACTTTCTATTTTCTAAGTTTCTCCCAGTGGCTCCATCGTTTTTCAAACCCCTCTCTGAACCTCCATCAAGGTTTTATCATTCAAGAGGGTCTTCCTGCTTAACTATTTACATTAAATCCATCGGTATTCGGTCTCTTCCAATCCATCTTAGACTTTAGTCTTTTTCTTCTCTCTGCTACTTGTCTCATTAAAACAAAGCAGAATTTTTATTGATTATTTAATTTGTGAGTAAGATTACCAGAATGACACAATACTGACTGTAAAGAGCAACTCATTAGCTTTCAGAAACTGGTAGAATTTCTCCGATAGAGCAAATATTAGCAGAGTTACGGTAATTTAAATTAATGTGTTGCCGAGATGCGTTCATGATCCCTGGGAAACCCTAACATTTTGATGAGTTTTTTCAAATCTGGTCGGATTTTTCGAACAAGACGTGAAAAGAAGGTGTTTCTGGTGAAACCAGACGTATGGTCACCCTAGGTTTAAAAAAAACAAAAAACATCATATTTGAGCAAGTTCATTTTTAAATGAGCTTTATTGATGGTAGAGCTCACTGCCTTTAACCTCTGAAGAAGCCAGACTATAAGGTGTTATTTTTTTTTTACATTTTTGTTGAATTTTGGTGTACCAATGGATTATCTTTGTTGCATTATCAAAGATGCAGAATTTCAAGTACGACGACCCCAGAAAGCAAGAAGCCGATAACAGAAAACAAAACAAAGGACCTTTACTTGTCATCAGAATCAATTAAACAAAGCGAGTTAATCTCGAACACACTCAGCTGTGGTCTGGTAGCGTTGTTGGTTTACTAGCCATCGACTTTTGCCAAATCACGGATCTCGCAAATCCTTTTTAAAAACCTACTTTGCCTTAATTCTACATCGGCCTTTTCTAAAAAGATCTGAAAATGGTCAGAGGCTTTAGCTTTGTTACAGTTATTAGCCGCTAAGCAGACAAAACTCCTGAGTCAACACAACAGCGCAGCTTTCTATAATCCGGTCAGATCCAAATAAAACTAAAACCCTGTGCCCTGCCTGCTCCCAGTGTGGAGACAAAGCATGTGTGTGCCTCATGCCAACTAGGATAGGACAAATAAACAGGCTTTTATTCCTAGAGCCTGTATGAGAGATGTAAATGGATGGATTTCTTTCCTTCTTAATGCCACTCTTCTTTCACCTTCTGAAACAGACGCTGATGGGCGTCTGTAATCCTGTCTGTGACACAACGTTTGGTTCAGGGACCTCTTTGCATTTAATGCAAACTCTATTAAACCTGACCTGCCAGACCAGTACAATAATAGCATAATAATCTAGAAATAACTCGAACACTAAACTCATGTTTTTAGTTTTACTTTAATAAAGAAATAATAATACATTATTGTTAGGTCTAAAGCCTCCATTCGTTGACCAATATCTGGCTAGTAAGGTTTGACAATTGACTTGACGTCTATGGACCTCAGAAAAAAATTAGCCCCATGTCTCTCGCAAAATTCCCAGCAATTTTTGGAAACTTTCTGGAAAGACAGAAATAAATCTATAATAATGTGTTGTTCATGATTCCTGATACGTTACGTTTTTGCTTTGCCGAATGGGGGCCATCTTGTATTTCTGGGCTAAAATAATGTAATTACGTCAAACTAATGTCATATTCTGAATCCTTGGGGTCGACTTACTCAAAAAAGTGTCATTATACATGACTATACTGTAGGTGCTCTGCTTCAAAACCAAAATTTTCTGAATGGTGTCGGCAGCCATGTTGAATTTTGAGCTCCAGCGAAAATAAGTTGTTTTTTTCTAACTAGCCAAAGATTGGTCACAGAATGGAGGTTTTAGACCTAACTATTACAAATATGTTTCTCATATTTAAAATTTAAAATATCCTTTTACACATTAATACATCATTATTATTAACTCATTCACTGCCAGCCATTTTCACAGCATCCACGCATTTTAGATGATTTTTACTGATCTTTCAAGACCCACAGAATCATTTGTACTATGACAATCTGAAATATGGAACCAGATTCTGAAAGATTAGACTCTCTACTTTCATCGGAATATTGTTTTTGTTTCTAGCATGTTTCGTTCTTCCGTAATCAGCAGTTGAAAAGTTTCACACAAATCGCCAGTTTGTGTCAAAAAGCTGAGAAAAAAGCCTTTGTCAGTGACATTGAAGCTAATTTTTATTTTATTTTTTTGCTTTAGTGACACCACAACATTGGTTTCCTTCTATAAAACTACAAAAATAACACTGAGACCAGGCTTTTGATGGCAAAAATATTATTATATTATTTTGCCATCTAGTTGAATGGTTTGCTTACTGTATTTTGGCCATCCTCCAAGTCTCTCCCCCATCATTCTCCACACATGCAACTTCCTCCTCATTCCGGACATGCCGAGTGTCACCATTTGCCCCATTTTATTTTATCGTTTTCTCTCACCATCGCGACACAATAGTCCACTTAGTTCCACACATGTTCTGGCTGAGTGTGCGCTGCTGTGAACTTCGGCATCAACTCTCGTAAACTTACTTATCACGGGTGATCTCTCATCCAAAGGTGCGCTGCTGCCACCTACATGGCACCAGTTGATCACTACATCATTGTTCAGCTCGATTTTCACGGGAGAGCTTTCGTCACGCTGTCTCCTAGCAACTCCAGCCGAAAAACACAATTGACGTCTTTGGCAGTCATTGGGTTAAAATAAACCTTATATTTCAAGCAAATGACTGCAATTTTAAATAATATTATACCTCACTTTATCATTTCACATAAAATGTATAGCTCACTGCAGATCACTACTTTATTTATTTGATATTTTGTTCACCCCAAATCAGATTTTTGCCAAATAGATGTATTGAAGTTGACATTTTACATTTCTCACATGCTGGATTGGATGCACCAGAGGGAAGGAAATGACACGTATGTTTGACAGTCCTGTGTTAACCTTTGAGCTAAGGTATCAGCCTGCTATAATAGAATATTTACAGGTTGCCTTTGATATGTTTTAACTGTTAGCAGACACATAAAAATATCCTACTACTAAAAAAACAAAAGCAGTAATTTCCCAGATGTTTTCAACCACTCCAGGAAGAAGAAAAAAAGAATGGGATCCTCCAGTTAAAACTATTTCTAAATGTAATTCAGCGTTACATTGGTTCAGGCCCGATTGCTTTGATGATACAATGTGAAATGTGGGGTTGAATACATCAAACAGAATCACACGAGGCTCCGTAAAGGCTTTATTAAAGTGAGCTCTTGTTTGACACTGAACATAACGTGACCTTGACCTGCAGGAAAACCTTCCTTCTGAAACATAAAATGTGTTCACAGCTACTCACTCCCATGCTGAGACTCAACGTATTAAATCCAAATCTAAAGCTTCAATCCTACAGCCTGGACCAATGCTAGTTTTCTTTTTCTCTGTCTTCTCTGCCTGTTTAACCCACTTTAATCTGTTTATATTAGTTGATCTTTAAGAAGATACTTGACTAGGCTTTATTTACTCATGCTGTGTTTCAGGGCTGGTGTGTAAAGTCCAGTGATCCTCACGCTTTGGGCATGAATTCTGTGCCTAAGGAGGTAATCCCTGGACAGGTGAATGTTATACTAACTCTGCTTCATGTTTGTCACTGAAAGATTATGTAAGATTAGTAAAAAATTTCCCAGTTTTCCTGCACGTTTGCATGATGAGATGACTTTCTGCATGCTTCCTGTTTATAAACACATGCATGCTTGATTTTTTGATTCTTTTTATTTCTAAACTTGTTCAGGAGCTATTTATAAGATAAGAATATTTAACTACTACAGACGTTGAATTGAGAGGTTGAATCGGAATCACATTTTAAAGGATTATATAAGCGTGAGCTTCGTTATTTCCCATCACCCTTTCTTTGATGCAGACAGGGATGAGGGTGTAGGGCAAAGTTTTTCAACCTTGGGGTCGTGACCCCATGTGGGGTCGCCTGGAAATAAAATGGGTCACCTGAAATGTCTAGTAATGATGAGATAAGATAAAAGATACTGATTAAAATGATATTAAATTATATTTATTTATCTATCTACACAAATAGATACACAGTGCAGGAAGGTGCAGAAAGCACAATCTTAAACAGCTGTATTCTATACTTTCAATTTCTGAAATAAAATGCAGTATAGAAATAGCTGAGTGGGCACATATTGTCACTTTGTTCACTAATACTGGCTTCTCTGTGTTTGTAACAGTATTAAAAACATGATCAAAAAACTGACTAGAGAAAAAAAGTCTCTGTGCTTGTCAGACATTTGTGATATAAAAAGTAAATAAATATAACTGTAGTGGATATTTTAAAGCAGTGGTTCTCAACTGGTCCCACCCTGGGACCCACATTTTGCCACGGACATTAAATCACGACCCACTTTTTTTTAGAATTCGACCAACAAAATGTTGTTTTTCAAAAATAGTTTCCTGTGTAACATGCATTTCACAGCATGCCTATCAAAAGAAAAGTTTCTTTCAAAATAAAATACAACATGACAGACATTAAGCATTTATTTCATTTTGACCACCCAGTACAGGTCCACGACCCACTTTTGGGTCTCGACCCACCAGTTGAGAATCCCTGTTTTAAATGATATAATGTATTTAAAGTGAAGCTATGACGCATATTTTTAACACTAAAATATTAAACAATATAATTTATCTTACAAAATGAATGGTTACTGTTTTGTTTCTCAAAGCAGTGTTTCTCAAATGGGGGTATGTGTACTCCTAGGGATAGGCAAGGGCACTACAGGGGGTACTTTTAGGTCAAAATGATAAACATAATAATGATGATGGAAATTATCTTCATTACAAACATGAACTGAAAATAGAAGGGTCTGTCTTGTTCCCACACCAGGCACACCGTTCATTTCATCATTTTGCTCTAAAATTGTTTTTCGTAGTATTCTCATCAAAATGTTGTAGTTGGAGATGGAGAATGGGGTACTTGAGCCAAAAAACTTTGTAACCACTCTCTTAAAGTATGGATTTGGGGCCTTTTACACAAACATTAATGTAACGTGTTTCTCTCGCCCTTATCTTTCTTCTTCTCTGCGTAGCCGATAAACTACTCCAACCCCGTGTATGCAAAGATCTACATCGATGGACAAAACTGCCGAAAGCCCGTCATCAGTATCGACGAGAGGAGAGAGCTACTCCCAAAGAAACTCGAAGGGACAATTCACGAAACCGCCGCGTAGCCTAACTTTACACTTTCTACTCCTTTTTTTTTTTTTTACCACAGTGTACCATGTGACAACGGACAGGAAAGACATTTTTTCTACTTCCTCCACAGATCCCTGGACCATTGGCACTAAGCAATGTTGTTGATGATGTGCCGATGACTTATTTTTGATTTACAATTTGCTTTTTTTAATGAGACATACAGCGCTATAGCCTGTATGACACTGACGTAAAAGCTGCTGGTTTGCAAAAAAAATCTTTATTAACACCATAAATCACAACTGAGGACGGGCTTGGCAGTGAAGGAGGTTTGTTTTCTTCTCGCTACACGTGTGAACTGAACCATAAGTCTGGGATTTTAGACGTGTTGTATGATTCCATGGATGTTGTTCCTGCTTCATCCGACACCGTTCTATTGACATAATCTATCCTCACACGTTTGTAATCCCAGCTATTTTCAAGACCCATTTACATAATTTCAATTCAACAATAATACACACCATGCAGAGACATCGAAGGCCACGCTGAATGTCCTCGATCACGTTCCCACTACCTGTACTGTGTAGGCGAACGGGAGATTATTTTTCTAAGTCTCACATGTCGACTTGATGGACGAAGATTCACCAACGCTACAAAAAAAAAAAGGACGTGAGGAAGTTGTTATAGAATATAACTGTTACTACGGAAACAAGAGACACTATAAGAAATTTTATAATTTTGTATTTGATTTGTATGTTGTTCGGCTGCTTGGTATTTTGAAGAAATGTAATAAATGTAAGTAATTTTTTATACAAAATGTAAATCAATATTGAATAAAGGGGGCTTTATTTCCATGTCGTGTCCTTGCTTCAGTCTGTTCAAGTTGACTAAATCAACAAATGTTCACACGTGTGTCAGCTTGTTCAATCAATTGTCAAAACGTCACATTTAGCAAGATCAAAGAGAACATCAAAGGAAGAGATCAGAGAGCAGACACTTCGTAGACCGAGTGTGAAGTGGCCAAAAGATGCAGATAGGAGAGAGTGGGAAACAGTTATGGGACACAAGCTCAAGCTTGATCGCCCTGTAGCTGGTAACCTTTGATGAGGGCGTCTAGTGTTAAAAAGGCCAAAACAAAAAAGGATGTGAGGAGATATTATGAAACTGAACGGTTACTACGGAAACAAGAGACACTAAGAAATTTTATAATTTTGTATTTGATTTGTAGGTTGTTCGGCTGCTTTGTATTTTGAAGAAATGTAATAAATGTAAGTATTTTTATATACAAAATGTAAATCAATATTGAATAAAAGGGGCTTTATTTCCACGCTGTATGCTTGCTTCGGTCTGTTCAAGTCTATTAAATCAAAACATTTTCACGTGTGTAAGCTTGTTCAATCAATTGACAAAACTTCGTGTTTGTCGAGATCAAAGAAAACATCAAAGGAAGAGATCAAACAGCAGACACTTCCTAGGGAGAAAAATATCAAAGGGCACAGACCGATTGTGAAGTGGCCCAAAGCTTCAGATAGGAGAGAGTGGGAAACAGTTATGGGACGCAAGCTCAGGCTTGATCGCCCTGTAGCTGGTTACCCATGATGAGGACATCAAGTGTTAAAAAGGCCAAAAACAAAAAAAGGGTGTCAAAACGTAACGTTTGTTGGTCAGCAGAGAACATGAAAGGAAGAGATCAAAGAGTAGACACTGACTAGGGAGAAAAAGCTCAAAGGAAGATGCAGATAGGAGACAATGGGAAACAGTAATGGGACACAAGCTCAGGCTTGATCACCCTGTAGGTGGCCACCTTTGATGAGGGTGTCTCATGTTAAAAAGGCTGAAACGTTCCCTGATTCAAAGGAACACCATTGATATGTCCCAAATTTACATCCTCCCCATATCTGAGACACAACCACTCTCAAATAGTACATTTTGTGTGACTACCATCTTTTGGCACAAAGAATGGGTAAACATCACATCCCGTGTTTAAGGATTTTGTAAGTCTCATATGTCAACTGACGGATGAAGATTCACCAACGCTACCAAAATGATGTGAGGAGTTCTCACGGAACACAACTGTTACTTCAGAAACAAGACACACCATAAGAAATGTTATACGTTTTTCTTACCTTTCCTTAGGGAGGGCTAGTGATGGTCATAATTATGCAATAAAATACATTTATTTAATTGCAATAATAAAACATGCATAGTTGTCGTGAAAAGATTGCACTACATATAGTGTTGACCTTCGACAGCATGTGCAGACAAGGGGAAAAACAATATATATATAATTTTGTATTTGATTTGTATGTTGTTCAGCTGCTTGGTATTTTTGAAGAAAAATGTAATAAATGTGAGTAATTTTTCCATGTTGCATCTGCTAATTGATCTGTTAAAGTCGATTAAATCAACAGACGGTCACGTGAGCGGCTCATGTCAAGGGGGATAAACAATTTTCACACAGGGCCACGTGGCTTTGGGTTTTTAATAAAACCTTTCATTTAAAAACTGCATTTTGTGTTTACTTGTGTAATCTTTGACTGTTAGAATTTGTTTGATGATACTGAAACATGTAAGTGTGGAAAACATGCAAAGAAGTAAGAAATCAGGAAGGGGCAAACTCTTTTTCACACCACTGTATACAGTATGTGGAAGTGCAAATGAGGTCGTTTTTTTCCGTCCAAAAATCTGTGGCCCATTTTAGGTCAAACTGCTTCATATTTGGCACCTGAACTAAAATTATTCAGTTGTAAGTTGTTGTTGGAATAGCTCAACATTTTTCCAAAATCCTGCAATTTTCCTAAAAATGTCCCCCCAAATTAATGAAAGGTTTGTCAAAAAATAATCAAATCACAGGATATTTAATTAAATTCAACTTTATGTAGCGCAAATTACAATAGTCATCTCGTAGCGCTCATCAAAATATAAAATTTTTAAGAAAAAAACCAACAACTCCACATGGACGCGCATCAGCTATAGTGGGGAGAAAAGACATCCTATAACGTGGGAACCAATCTCCAGCAGAACCAGGCTCAGAGGTGGAGAACATCTGCCTGGACTGGTTGTCACGTGTCAATTTTTGCTTAAATATTGCTGACGTCTACCATACTTTGTCTAATTTACAAGTGGAAGTGCAAACTTGGGGACATCAATGTTGAAATTGTTTGGCCCCTGAACTAAAATGAGTTGGACACCCCTGATCTAATGTGAACACATTACATACTAATTTTGACGTCAGACTTAGTATGAGTAGTATGCCAGTATGCCGTTTCCAACACAGCCATGGAGTCGGTGACATTAACCAAATGTCTGTTCAGTCGCTTTCAGTGCGCTCATGATGGCGTCTCTCTCCATACTCACCATGGCAACCACCATCTGTCCGCCATCAACATGAGGATACCAGCGTTTGGATAATGGCTCCCATCGAAGCTACAGGTTATTAGCTTCTGTAATGGTGCTCTTTGTAGTAATCACAAAACTGCTGTTAGACCATGTGGTTCCTTCATAAAAGGGCACAGACAAAGAAAAAAATTAATTGGGGTTGCTGCTTATCTCTTTTTATATTCTCAAACCAACAAATGCACAGCGGAGCTTGTGAAATTACCTAAAATGGAGGATTTTAGCCATTAGCTTCAGCACACGCCACATGTGCAATGGTAACACAAAAAGAGATTACTACACCCTCA